>NC_058086.1:98535408-98864668 GCF_014858855.1 Bufo gargarizans | reverse complement strand
TATCTATTTGTAATAAATTATAATATATAAATATATGTTAAATATATACTATATATAACACACCCTCTTACTGGGTCTGATTCGAAAGTTGGATGCAATAAATGAGACACAAGAGTGAGCGTATAACAAAAGGTATATTGTATAGTGTGGAAAATTGATACTACTGTACAATTATTATTGATGAAATTATATGGAGTTACAGTGAAACAAAAATAAATAAATATTACATTAGAGAGACTTATTTATACATAAGAATAATTAAAATTACTTCACCAATCCAAGATAACAAAACTTATACAACAGACAACTCCTTAAACCTTACAGTACATATTTACTACACATGGCCTTTTTAGGTCTCTCCACCAGTCTCCTCTCCTGTCCCCTTCCAACTTCCTTCTCTCCCTTCCAATTTCCTCCCCCTAGGCCCAAAGCATGGATATTTTATTCCTTGAAAGTTATTAACCCCCATTCTTGTCAATTCCCCATATCAGTTATCTGAGAGTCTGTGGGCCTTCCCAGAGACTGAGTCTTGGTCGACCAGTTATTTTAAAATTTTATGACACTTTGCTCTTATTCACACATTTTGGGTACCTTTTGTTCACTACCAATCAACATATGTAAGAGATACAAGATCCTATAAGACCTTTATCTGTGAGAATCAGAGTAAGGGCTCATTCACACGAACGTGTGAAGCCCGTGCCTGTGCTGTGGACCGCAAATTCCGGTCACTGTCCGTGGATCAGGCACATGGGGATTGTAGACCTATTTACTTAAATGGGTCTGCGATCTTTCCGTTCCGCAAAAAGATAGAGCAAGTTCTGTAGTGCTTCCATAGTGTTCCGTTACGTTCTTCCATTCAGCATCTCCAGATTTGCGGACCCATTGAAATGAATGAGTCCGCATTCATGAGGGGGAATGGCCACAGAACGGTGCCCGTGTTTTGCGGAGCCACCATATGACTACTTGTACACTAGCGTTTTAGTTTTCCGGTATTGAGATCCGTCATAGGGGCTCAATACTGGAAAAAAATGTTTCAGTTTTGTCCCCATTCATTTCCAATGGGGATAAAACTGACCTGAACTGAACGGAATGCTCCGAAATGCATTCCGTTCGGTTTAGTTTTGTTCCAATACCGGAGAGCAAACCGCAACATGTTGTAGTTTGCTTTCTGTCCTGTGATGTACAGTACAGACCAAAAGTTTGGACACACCTTCTCATTCAAAGAGTTTTCTTTATTTTCATGACTATGAAAATTGTAGATTCACACGGAAGGCATTAAAACTATGAATTAACACATGTGGAATTATATACATAACAAAAAAGTGTGAAACAACTGAAAATATGTTATATTCTAGGTTCTTCAAAGTAGCCACCTTTTGATTTGATTACTGCTTTGCACACTCTTGGCATTCTCTTGATGAGCTTCAAGAGGTAGTCAACTGAAATGGTTTTTACTTCACAGGTGTGCCCTGTCAGGTTTAATAAGTGGGATTTCTTGCCTTATAAATGGGGTTGGGACCATCAGTTGCGTTGTGTAGAAGTCAGGTGGATACACAGCTGATAGTCCTACTGAATAGACTGTTAGAATTTGTATTATGGCAAGAAAAAAGCAGCTAAGTAAAGAAAAACGAGTGGCCATCATTACTTTAAGAAATGAAGGTCAGTCAGTCCGAAAAATTGGGAAAACTTTGAAAGTGTCCCCAAGTGCAGTCACGAAAACCATCAAGCACTACAAAGAAACTGGCTCACATGCGGACCGCCCCAGGAAAGGAAGACCAAGAGTCACTTCTGCTGCGGAGGATAAGTTCATCCGAGTCACCAGCCTCAGAAATCACAGGTTAACAGCAGCTCAGATTAGAGACCAGGTCAATGCCACACACAGTTCTAGCAGCAGACACATCTCTAGAACAACTGTTAAGAGGAGACTGTGTGAATCAGGCCTTCATGGTAGAATATCTGCTAGGAAACCACTGCTAAGGACAGGAAACAAGCAGAAGAAACTTGTTTGGGCTAAAGAACACAAGGAATGGACCTTAGCCCAGTGGAAATCTGTGCTTTGGTCTGATGAGTTCAAATTTGAGATCTTTGGTTCCAACCACAGTGTCTTTGTGCGACGCAGAAAAGGTGAATGGATGGACTCTACATGCCTGGTTCCCACCGTGAAGCATGGAGGAGGAGGTGTGATGGTGTGGGGGTGCTTTGCTGGTGAAAATTGAAGGCATACTAAACCAACATGGCTACCACAGCATCTTGCTATTCCATCCGGTTTGCGTTTAGTTGGACCATCATTTATTTTTCAACAGGACAATGACCCCAAACACACCTCCAGGCTGTGTAAGGGCTATTTGACCATGAAGGAGAGTGATGGGGTGCTGCGCCAGATGACCTGGCCTCCACAGTCACCGGACCTGAACCCAATCGAGATGGTTTGGGGTGAGCTTGAGCTGGACCGCAGAGTGAAGGCAAAAGGGCCAACAAGTGCTAAGCATCTCTGGGAACTCTTTCAAGACTGTTGGAAGACCATTTCAGGTGACTACCTCTTGAAGCTCATCAAGAGAATGCCAAGAGTGTGCAAAGCAGTAATCAAAGCAAAAGGTGGCTACTTTGAAGAACCTAGAATATGACATATTTTCAGTTGTAAATATATAATTCCACATGTGTTAATTCATAGTTTTGATGCCTTCAGTGTGAATCTACAATTTTTATAGTCATGAAAATAAAGAAAACTCTTTGAATGAGAAGGTGTGTCCAAACCTTTGGTCTGTACTGTAGATCAAGACGGATCCGGCATGACCCCCAATGCGAGTCAATGGGGACAGATCCGTTTTCTCTGACACAATAGAAAATGGATCCGTCCTCTATTGACTTTCAGTGGATTACCTGACTGATCCGTCTTGGCAATGTTAAAGATTATGCAACCGGATCCGTTCAGTAACGGAAGCATTTTTGCTGAATGCTGCCTGATTCAGCAGTAGTGTGAAAGTAGCCAAGACAAAAGGAGCTAGATACATTCTAATGAAGTATATACAGCATTCACCCATACAGTCACCTAGCCGTCTCTGTCTGGGACAAATAAATCCCTCATAAACTATACAATATAATCTAATATAATGCATATATTATTTCAAAAACCTGTATTTCTTACATATTGTTTTATATATTATATATTTTATTTTAACATAGTTAAATAGTAACAGCTTATAAGGCTGAAAAAAGATATCTGTGACTCTGTCCATCTAGTTCTGCCTATTATTCTGCAAGTTGATACAGAGGAAGTCAAAAATATATTTTCTATTTTTTTTGTTCTTAATTTTATATAATATACTCCTTGAGGTACTCACTATTAGCATTTATCACACTGTGATAAACTGGGTAACAGTTAGAAAGCGGGGGAGATGGAAGAGTGCCAGGGAGGCTAGCCCTGATCTGACACACCCCAACAAGTTTGCACGTTTGGCAGATGAGGGGCATGTCAGTCCAGGTACAGCACTGGTGCAGTCAGACACTTCCTCTGCCAGTCAGGGGAATGTCAGCTCCAGTAAGCAGTGAACCAGGAGAGCAGGGCAGGCCAGACAGGTGCCTTTAGTGGGAGACTCCATTATTGGGGGAACAGAGGCGATCTGTCACAAAGACCGTGATCGCCGAACAGTGTGCTGTCTTTCTGGCGCTAGAGTTCAACACATCGCAGATCAGGTTGACAGATTACTCGGAAGGGCTGGAGGAGATCCAGCGGTCATGGTCCATATCGGAATCAATGACAAAGTTAGAGGTAGGTGGAGAGTCCTTAAAAATGATTTCAGGGATTTAGGTCAAAAGCTTAGGGTAAGGACCTCAAAGGTAGTATTTTCCAAAATAATGCCTGTACCACGGGCCACACAAGAAAGGCAGCAGGAGATTAGGGAGATTAACAAGTGGCTCAAGATCCGGTGTAGGAAGGAGGAGTTTGTCGGCTACAGGCTCTATCGTAGGGACGGGCTGCACCTCAATGGGGAAGGGGCAGCTGTGTTGGGGAGAAAGGTGGCTAGAAGGTTGGAGGAGTGTTTAAACTAGGGACTGGGGGAGGGAAATCACATTATAGTAGGGGAAGATAGTGCACATAGAGACCGGGGGCAAGGTAGTGGGACTGGGGGAGGAATGGAAGGAGGGACTAGAACAGTTCAGAAGGAAAGGTGTAGGGTAAAAAATATATATAAACCTCTCAAATGTATGTATACTAATGCCAGAAGCCTGACTAATAAAACACGGAGCTGGAATTAGTGATGTGTGAGGAGAACTATGACATAATGGGAATAACAGAGACAAGGCTGGATGATAGCTATGACTGGGCAGTTAATGTACAAGGTTACAGTCTGTTTAGAAAGGATTGTCAAAACCGGAGAGGGGGAGGGATCGGCCTTTATGTAAAGTCTTGTCTAAAGCACGCTCTCCGTGAAGATTTAAGTGAGGGACATGAACATGTGGAGTCACTGTGGGTAGAGATACATGGAGCTAAAAACAATAATAAATTACTAATAGGAGTTTACTATAAACCACCTAATATACCAGAGTCCACAGAAAATCTACTACTAAACGAGATAGACAAGGCGGCAAATCATAATGAGGTGGTTATTATGGGGGACTTCAACTACCCAGATATAGACTGGGAAACAGAAACATGTATATCTCATAAAGGAAACAGTTTCTTGGCAATAACCAAAGACAATTACCTCTCCCAACTGGTTCAGGACCCGACTAGAGGGACGGGGAACACCTGGGAAATAGTGACCATAAAGTAATAACCTTCCAATTATCATTAAAAAGAGCGTTTCTACAGGGAGGAACAAAAATACCAAACTTCAAAAAAGCTAAATTTAGCCAACTAAGAGAGGCCATAGGCCTAACTACTGTGACAAAGTCCTCAAAAATAAAAAAAACAGCCACAAAATGGTATATCTTTTAAGGCATCCTAAAATGTCATTGTGAGAGGTACATACCGTATGGGAATAAAAGGTGGATAAAGAAACCAATGTGGATAAATAGAACTGTAAAGAAAGCAATAAATGACAAAAAGAAAGCATATAAATCACTAAAATATGAGGGTAGCACGGAAGCACTGAAAAACTATAAGGAAAAAAATAGAACATGTAAAAAACAAATAAAAGCGGTCAAACTAGAGACCGAGAGATTAATTGCCAAAGAGAGTAAAACTAACCCTAAAATGTTCTTCAATTATATAAATGTTAAAAAGTATAAATCTGAAGGTGTTGGCCCTTTAAAGAGTAATGAGCAGGGAGTCGCAGAGAGCGACAAGGAGAAAGCAAAGCTGTTAAATATTTTTTTTCTCCAATGTATTCACTGAGGAAAATAAACTGTCAGATGACATGCAGAATGTAAAAATAAATTCCCCATTAAAAGTGTCCAGTCTGAAAGATTGAATTACTAATTGAATTACAAATCTTTCATGGCTTAGGTATTTTCAGCTTCGGTTGGCACTTTTTAGCTTAAATGATAAATCACTCTTTGAAATAGATAACACTTATCTGTTAAATGGGTGGGTAGGGAATATATCACAAAGAATGAAGATTTCAAATATATATAAATTATTACTTAAGTCACGTTTTGGAGAGACACAGTCGCCGAGACAAATGGCCTGGTAGATGGATTGCCCAAATATAAAATCGGTAAGGTGGGGAAGCATTCTTACTAACTTCTATCTACTATCTCATAACTTTAATCATGTTTTAATGCAGTTCAATATTTACCATATATTATATGTTACCCCCATTTGGTTAAATAAGTGTGGACTAAGAGATACTTCCAAATGCCCTCGGTGTGATATTGTAGGTGCGGATTATCTGCACATGCACAGAACTTGGAGCTTATTGGAATAGTATTAATAATCTTCTTACTAACAAATTTAAAATAAGGATTCCTTTTGAGCCCCAAGTGTTTCTACTGAATGATCTTTCTTCACTAGGTAGTTATAAATATAAGAAAGATTTTGATAGGTAGAATACTATTATTGGCCAGAGTTTTGATTAGTCGGAGTTGGTTCGCACGCCACACTCCAGAGGTAAACAACTGGATAAACCTGGTTAATAGGGTAAAAAATTATGAACGGATCCTTTATAAGCAGAGAAATGTACTAGAAAAATGGACTAAGATATGGGATGACTGGAAGAGTTGAGTTAATTAATTAATTAATGTTTTTTTTTTTTCCTTCCTCTCTTCCTTTTCCTCTTTCTCTGCTTTTACGGGGGGGGGGGGGGGGGCGTGGACGCAACCCAGGGGGGTGGGGGCTGGGAAAGGGGGCTAAGGGTAAAGTGGTATTAATTAATTATATTAAGCTTGAACTCTCTTTCTGTATTGGTTTTGTATATAAAAAAAAAGGTGTTAAAAAAACAAAAAATAAAAAAAAACGTGGCCAGTCTGACCCAGGAAGAAGTACATCAGCGACTTAAAAAGATTAAAATAGACAAATCGCCAGGACCGGATGGCATACACCCCCGTATCCTAAGGGAATTAAGTAATGTCATATCCAGACCCTTATTTCTGATATTTGCGGACTCTCTACTGACGGGGAATGTCCCACAGGATTGGCGCATGGCAAATGTGGTGCCAATATTCAAAAAGGGTCCAAAAACAGAGCCCGGAAACTATAGGCCGATAAGTTTAACATCTTTTGTGGGTAAACTGTTTGAAGGTTTTCTGAGAGATGCTATGTTAGAGCATCTCAACGGAAATAAGCAAATAACGTCATATCAGCATGGCTTCATGAGGGATCGGTCATGCCAAACTAATTTAATACGTTTCTATGAGGAGGTCCGTTCTAGACTTGACAGAGGCGAATCAATGGATGTTGTATATCTGGACTTCTCCAAAGCATTTGACACTGTACCACTTAAAAGCTTAGTATATAAAATGAGAATGCTCGGACTTGGAAAAAACGTCTGTATGTGGGTAAGTAACTGGCTGAGTGATAGAAAACAGAGGGGGCTTATTAACGGTACACACTCAGATTGGGTCACTGTCACTAGTGGGGTATCTTAGGGGTCAGTATTGGGCCCTATTCTCTTCAATATATTTATTAATGATCTTGTAGAAAGCTTGCATAGTAAAGTGTCAATTTTCGCAGATGACACTAAACTGTGTAAAGTAATTAACACTTAAGAGGACAGTATACTACTACAGAGGGATCTGGATAGATTAGAGGCTTTGGTAGATAAGTGGCAGATGAGGTTTAACACTGACAAATGTAAAGTTATGCACATGGGAAGGAATAATGCAAGTCACCCGTACATACTAAATAGTAAAACACTTAGTAACACTGACATGGAAAAGGATCTAGGAATTTTAATAAACAGCAAACTAAGCTGCAAAAACCAGTGTCAGGCAGCTGCTGCCAAGGCCAATAAGATAATGGGTTGCATCAAAAGGGCATATATGCCCGTGATGAGAACATAGTCCTACCACTTTACAAATCGCTAGTCAGACCACACATTGAGTACTGTGTACAGTTCTGGGCTCCTGTAAACAAGGCAGACATAGCAGAGCTGGAGAGGGTCCAGAGGAGGGCAACTAAAGTAATAAATGGAATAGGGCCACTACAGTACCCTGAAAGATGATCAAAATGAGGGTTATTCAATTTAGAAAAAAGACGACTGAGAGGAGATCTAATTAATATGTATAAATATATATGGGGTCAGTACAGAGATCTATCCCATCATCTATTCATTCCCAGGACTGTGACTGTGACGAGGGGACATCCTCTGCGTCTAGAGGAAAGAAAGTTTGTACACAAACATAGAAGAGGATTCTTTACAGTAAGAGCAGTGAGACTATGGAACTCTCTGTCTGAGGAGGTGGTGATGGTGAGTACAATAAAGAAATTCAAGAGGGGCCTTTTTTCAAGATGTATTTCTGGAGCTTAATAATATTACAGGCTATAGCTACTAGAGAGGGGTCGTTGATCCAGGGAGTTACTCTGATTGCCTGATTGGAGTAGGGAAGGAATTTTTTAAGTGGCGAAAATTGGCTACTACCTCACAGTTTTTTTTTTTTTTTGCCTTCCTCTGGATCAACTTGCCGGATTACAGGCCGAACTGGATGGACAAATGTCTTTTTTCTGCCTTATGTACTATGTTGAAATAATGGCACCACAATGAAAATGCATGCACAGTGTAGGGGGTTTCTGGCAAACTGTTTACTAAGTTACTGTTCCCTGGTAGCACAGTTACTTACAACCATTCTTAACTCGCTTTTCCTGTCACCTATTTATGGAACGCCAATAAGCTTTGGTTGCAATTTTTTTAACCAATTTTATGAAGTTATATGGTTCTTTGTAATGCATATTGTAATTTTTCCAATAAAAATGCTGTTTTACTTTTTAGAATATTGAGTTCAAAGTAGAAGCTGAAGGCCTGAAACAAGAACATATGGAGAAGCAGCTCCGAGAGAAAGCCTGGTAAGTTACCAATTATAGACTTTATATACCTTTTGTAACATAGGCTGAAAAATAACATCCGCCTATCCACTTTAGCCTTTTATCCATAGTAGATCCAGAGAAAAGCAAAAACATCCTCATGAGGTTGAAGTCAATTTTCCTCATTTTAGGGGAAAAATTCCTTGAAGGATAAATGTCATTCCTTTTTTAATTGTGTAATGTATCGGGGCAGTGATACTGACCATTTTTGTAATATACTTTAATTACTGAAATCAAAATTTCTATTAGAAAATTAGCTCTAAAGTGGCCTATTTTGAGCCTTAGCAACGCTTCTCTGTCTTCTGTTTACTTAATAGGGGACACTTGCTCCTCGACACTGACTGTGTTATGTTAACAGAAGACAGAGGGATGTTGCTAATGCTCAAAATGGTCCACTTTAACTCCTTAAGGACACAGCCTTATTTCACCTTAAGGACCAGGCCATTTTTTTGCAAATCTAACCAGTGTCACTTTAACCCCTTAACGACTCAGGACGAGAATGCTCGTTCTAAATCGCCAGCACTTAGCACTAGAGGATGAGCATTCTCGTCCTGCGGTCCTTCCTCTTCCCGCGTGCGGTGCATCAGTGATGATGCTGATGTGGGTGGATTAAACCCTCATATGCCGCGGGTAGTGCTGATCACGGCATATGGGAGGTTTGCGCTCCCTCACCTCATCCATCGGTCCCCGCACTGCTGTCATTCCAAGGCTTGGGACCTGGCATGTACAGAGGCTTAAAAGGCCCAGCCCCCAGGCTGGGTCTCCTAGGCAACTGTTAGCGTCTTACAGTGTAAGACACTAACAGTTCAATACAGAACAATACAGATGTATCGTGCTGCATTAAAACAGGGATCAGACCCTGTAATGTTGAAGTCCCAGAGTGGAACAAATAATAAAGTGAAAAAAAAGTTCATAAAATTAAAATTTTACAAAAAAAATTCAAAGTTTCAAGTAAAAAAAAAAAAAAAGCTTCCTTTTCCAAAAAGTAAAACAAATTGTAAAAAATAGGGACAAGATATATAGACATATTAGGTATCTTCGTGTCTGTATTGACCAGCTCTATTAACATAGCACATGACCTAACCCCTCAGATGAACACCGTGAATTAAAAAAAAAAAACAACCTTTACTAAATAACAATTTTTTGGTCACCTTACATCACAAAAAGTACAACAGCAAGCGAACAAAAAGGCGTACGCCCACCAAAATAGTACCAATCTAACCATCACCTTATCCCGCAAAAAATAAGCCCCTACCTGAGACAATCGCCCCAAAAATAAAAATAAAACTTTGGCTCAGAATATGGAGACACGTTTTACTGTCTCCATATTCTGAGCCAAAGTGTAATATAGAGCAACCAAAAATCACATGTACCCTAAACTAGTACCAACAAAACTTCCACCCTATCCCGTAGTTTCTAAAATGGGATCACTTTTTTGGCGTTTCTTTTCTAGGGGTGCATCAGGGGCACTTCAAATGGGACATGGTGTAAAAAAAAGCAGTCCAGCAAAAACTGCCTTCCAAAAACCGTATTGCATTCCTTTCCTTATGCGCCCTGCCGTGTGCCTGTACAGCGGTTTACGACCACATATGGGGTGTTTATGTAAACTAAAGAATCAAGGCCATAAATATTGAGTTTTGTTTGGCAGTTAACCCTTGCTTTGTAACTGGAAAAAAAATATTAAAATGTAAAATCTGCCCAAAAAGTTTAATTTTTAAATGGTATCTCTATTTTCCATTAATTCTTGTGGAACACCTAAAGGGTTAACAACGTTTTAAAAATAAGCTTTGAATACCTTGAGGGGTGTAGTTTCTTAGATGGGGTCACTTTTATGGAGTTTCTACTCTAGGGATGCATCAGGGGGGCTTCAAATGGGACATGGTGTAAAAAAAAAACTGTCCAGCAAAATCTGCCTTCCAAAAACCGTATTGCATTCTTTTCCTTCTGCGCCCTGCCGTGTGCCTGTACAGCAGTTTACAACCACATATTGGGTGTTTCTGTAAACTACAAAATCAGGGCCATAAATACAGAGTTTTGTTTGGCTGTTAGACCTTGCTTTGTCACTGGAAAAAAATATTAAAATGTAAAATCTGCCAAAAAAGTGAAATTTTTAAATTGTATCTCTAGTATCCATTAATTCTTGAGGAACACCTAAAGGGTTAACGACATTTGTAAAATCAGTTTTAAATACCCTGAGGGGTGTAGTTTCTAGAATGGGGTCATTTAGGTGGTTTCTATTATGATAGCCTAACAAAGTGACTTCAGACCTGAACTGGTACTTAAAAAGTGGGTTTTTGAAAATTTCTGAAACATTTCAAGATTTGCTTCTAAACTTCTAAGGCTTGTAATATCCCCAAAAAATAAAATATAATTCCCCAAATAATCCAAACATGAAGTAGACATATGGGGAATGTAAAGTAATAATTGTTTTTGGAGGTATTACTATGTATTATAGAAGTAGAGAAATTGAAACTTAAAAAGTTGCTAATTATTTTAAATTTTCGGTAAAATTTTTTTTTTTTTATAAATAAAAATGAATATTTTTTACTCCATTTTACCATGTCATGAAGTACAATATTTGACGAAAAAACAGTCTAAGAATGGCTTGGATAAGTCAAAGTGTTTTAAAGTTATTTCCACTTAAAGTGACACTGGTCAGATTTGCAAAAAATGTCCTGGTCCTTAAGGTGAAAATAAGCCCGGTCCCTAAGAGGTTAAGGGTGATATACCTACTTCCACTAACAACTGATTGAGGACTTCCATATATCAGCTTCCACAAAATAGCGATTGAGGTTTTTCATATACCTGGGTCCACAAAATACAGATTGCAGGTTTTGATATACCTGCTTTAACTAACAGCTGATTGATGCCTTCCATATATAAGCTTCCACAAAATAGTGATTAAGGTTTTTCATATACCTGCGTCTACAAAATTCAGATTGCGGGTTTTGATATACCTGCTTCAACTAACAACTGATTGAGTCTTTCATATATCAGCTTCCACAAAATAGTTATTGAGGTTTTCCATATACCTACATCCATAAAATTCCTAATTGAGTGTGATTTACGTGCTTCAAATAACAACTGATTTAGACATACCATATATCAGCTTCCACACAAATAGTGATTGAGTTTTTCCATATACCTGCTTCCGATGCCCGATGTGAGACGCTGCTCTGATACCTCACCCACTGTACTGATACCTTGCCTGCTGCACCGTTCGTCCTCCTGACCTGCTGCCTGGCTGCTTTGACCTCTCCCTCCTTGCACAAGACGCTGATGGGCTGCCTTCGGATCCTGACTCTGGAGAGAGAATGACAGCACGGATAGAGAGATCGGCAGTGAAGGTGGCGGATTACCGTTATGTTGTGAGCTCAACTCTTCCTCTCTGCCCCCCCCCCCCCCTCTGAATGAAAACCGGAATTGAGGTGAGATGTACATATCTCGATACCTAGCTGGAGCCTTGCCTGTGAATAGTCTGCTATAGTCTTGTGGTGTGGCAAGAGGCTCCAAGTGAGGGTGCCATACACAGAGTACTGAGGTAGGCCATAAAACCGGCCCTAAAGCACATGTATGGGGACCGGGTGGCATTCTCCTCTTGATAATTGGCATTGAGAAGATAGGACCAGACTGTGATAGCGGGGGAAAAGGACATTCCACATATGTTAATGTAAAGTGCCCAGCGCATCACAAGCCACTTAAAGCCCGCAAGAGGGAGGAATTAATCCTGAGGCTGTGCTTAGCTGGGAATATAGCGATATACACCAACATGAATTAATTGATTTAATCTCACTAATCAAAACACCATACTGAATGAACTGCCGGGACTAATAGGTTGCTCATTACATGGATGAAAAAGATGTTGGGCTCCATTGTTGAGGGAACTTGAACCTATCTAAACTAACCATATTAACTACACTAACAGCGCGCCATTAACTAACCTATGGATTAACTGGTGATGAAGAGGCTACTAACGGACATGTTTGAACTCCGAGTCCAGTCATCTGATTTACTATACTAACTTGAAACTTTTTTGATATTTGCTCTGTTTGCTGAAGGGCATTGTATATATTGATAAGACTGCGAGTATTCTCGCTGTATACACATAAATGTAGTCTCTTCCCTCTGCTTACACGGGTACCCCAATAGGGGAGAGTAGGGTGGTCTGCCTCTAACATACCGATACACCTTCCAATACCTGATTGATTGAGAGTGTGGATAGATGGTCGGGGAGGGGGACACCTGTATGTGGCAGGGGGACGCGAATATAAAAAAAATTAGGAATTGATGTTAAAAGCATCAATTGGTGGGATGCTAGGAGGAAGTTAAGGCCTGGTGGTTTCAAGGTTGGATAGTATTTGAGCTTGCGAGCTACGTTAAAATAGGATGGCTAAACAGGGAGCTGGGAAAAAGGGGCAAAGGGGAACCAGAACTTAACATCTCAATCTCCCCAGGGCTCAAAAAAGTTGAAAGGAATAGGCAACTACTTCTGACTAATATGAGAGGTCCCCCCCCCCAAGAAAAAAAAAGAGGATATATCCCAAGAGTTGGAGGAGGAACTCTTTGGGCTAGATGAAAATATTAGCCTGAAGAGTTTGGGCGAGAACCCGCAGTCTGGAGAGAGAGGTACCAACCAGATAAAAGAGCGGGTTAAATGTAATATCAATGGAGAGGAGGAGACGCCCAGCTTACATGATATATTTCAGGAAATTAAGAACTGTAGCTCGGCAATAAAGGACCTCTCTCTCCAGACTGGAAATATTAAGGAGGTGGTGGGGCTTTTAAGAACTGACCTACAAAAATACAAGGAAAGATTGTCAGAGGCAGAGAAAAGAATATCGGACTCAGAGGATCTCTTACAAACTATGGCCAAAGAAAAAAATATATTAAAGACAGAGAACATAGAACTAAAAAAATAAACTACTAGACCTAGAAAATAGATCTAGAAGAGCTCATTTGAGATGCCTAGGGATCCCAGAGGAGGTAGAAGGACGAGATCTACGTGATTATATAAAAATTTGGTTGAGGACACAATTGGGCCAGGATATTTCAGATCATAAAAACTATGTGGAAAGGGCCTACAGAGTGCTGTCGAAACCACCACCTCCTGGAACAAGATCGAGATCAATAATTATAAATCTACTATCAGTAAGGGATAAGGAGGAGATCGCCCGTAGGTCTAGGAAGAAAGGGAGCTTGGAGTGTGAGGGTGCAGCAGTGATGTTATTCCCTGATTATGCTAGGGAGACTGTAAGGGAAAGGAGCGAATTCATTGATATAAAAAAGAAATTGTGCTTACACAACGTAAAATACTCAATGATGTTCCCAGCTAGGTTACGTATCAAATGGGAGGATAAAACCAGTTTTTTTTATACTGTAGAAGCAGCAGGCAAATGGATCAGAAGAAATATATAAAACTGAGGTGGAAAAACGGGCTGGGGAGGGGGCCGGGAGGGAGTAATGCTATAGAAGAGAGTCAGGGTTAGACGCTACCCTGGGTCATTCGGTAAGGGTGGGATGGGGGTTGGGTTGGTATCTGCTTGTGTGGATTTATTTATTTATTTATTTCTATCTCTCCCTCTCTTTCCCCTCTCTCCCCTCCTCTCCTCTCTCTCCTCCCCCCTTTTTTTTTTCTCTCCCTGCGATTTGGGGAGTTCTCCGGCTCTTCCCCTCTTGCGGATCTGCGTAACATGGCTAGAGCTAATTAGCTTATATGCGAATAATTTCATAGAAAATTAGGGGCTTGAGTAGGGGTATAAAAAGAGCTGCTGTATTTGATGCAATTCAAAGGGCATTACCCGCTATAATTTGCTTGCAAGAAACACATTTGACGGATGAGACAAAGGGCGGGATAGATAGACCATGGATCCAGTGCGCTTTCCATTCAGTATACTCAGCATACGCAAGAGGAGTAAGTATATTAGTACATCGTGACATAGATATTAAGGTGATAAAAACAGTGATAGACCCCCAAGGCAGCTATGTTTTTCTGGACTGTATATTGGAAGGAAAAGCATGGCTGATAGCAAATGTCTACATACCGCCCCCCTTTAAAACAGATGTATTACTGAAAATCCATGACCTTGCGATTAAAGCGGGAGACAAGCCACTTGTGGTAATGGGGGATTTTAATAACACAATGGATGGAAATATAGATAGATGCAGGATAGGTAATCTAGAGGGAAGAGGAACGGATAATAGGTTAAAGACTATCACTGAAGAGTTGGGATGGATGGATGTTTGGAGGATAATGCACCCAAAGTTAAAAAAATATTCATGTTTTTCAAAAACACATAGGTGTTTATCATGGATTGATTTAGTTTTCACTAACACTCAAGGTATGCTAGATATTGAACGAGTTAGGTATGGTCAACGTGGGATTTCGGATCATAACCCCTTAAACATAAATATAAAATGGGAGGTGAACAAAAAGAGGAATATGAACATACACTTAGGGTGGTTAAATATAATGGGCATACATGACAAGGTCTTGCAAGAGATTAGGGAATACTTTGATATAAATGAGGATTCAGCGACAAATAATATGGTCTGGGAGGTCACAAAGGCCTTCATTATAGGAATAATCACAAAATATACTATATCATATAAGAAAAGCTTAAGGAAGAAATTATTAGTATTGGAGCAGGAAGCGGAAAGGTATGAAAACAAATATGTTGTTTGTGGGCTCCCACAGATCACTTACTAGGATCTTTGAGATCTTTGAAGAATACAGCGAATATGCTGGACTCAATATAAATTGGTCTAAGTTGGCATGTATCCCGACTGATCCCTTGAATGGGCTAATAACAGGTCAACTGGAAATTAAGAAAATAGATGAACCAGTAAAATATCTAGGGATCCAAATAACGCCTAACTCCAAAGATTATGTTTGATTAAATGTAATACCTAAAACACAAGAAACCAGGGAGAAAATAGAAGTATGGAAAAAACTGCATGTCTCATTGGCAGGCCAAATTTCACTAGTGAAAATGTGCATTTTGCCCTCTATGAATTATATACTATGGAACACGCCGATAGTAATCCCCAAAAAGATTTTTTTTTAAATTGCTTCCCTACTGGAGGATTTAATATGGCATGGCAAAAAAACGCGAATAAGAGCACAAATACTGCAGACCCGAGAGAAGGAGGGAGGACTATCAGCTCCAGATATGGAGCTATATTTTCTTTATGGCTATATTAGAAATTTGACAATATGGAGCAATTTGCAAAAATATAAAAACATGGTGGCAGGTATTAATAAAAAACTGGATAAATGTAGCATTTTTCAAATAGTGGAAGCTGATATTCTGTCACAGCAGCAAACCAGTAAAATACTGCTATTTAGAAACATAGAAACATAGAATGTGTCGGCAAATAAGAACCATTTGGCCCATCTAGTCTGCCCAATATACTGAATACTATGGATAGCCCCTGGCCCTATCTTATATGATAGGCCTTGGGATAGGCCTTATGCCTATCCCATGCATGCTTAAACTCCTTCACTGTATTTGCAGCAACCACTTCTGCAGGAAGGCTATTCCATGCATCCACTACTCTCTCAGTAAAGTAATACTTCCTGATATTACTTTTAAACCTTTGCCCCTCTAATTTAAAACTATGTCCTCTTGTAGCAGTTTTTCTTCTTTTAAATATTCTCTCCTCTTTTACCTTGTTGATTCTCTTTATGTATTTAAAAGTTTCTATCATATCCCCTCTGTCTCGTCTTTATTCCAAGCTATACATGTTAAGGTCCTTTAGTCTTTCCTGGTAAGTAGAGATGTCCCGAACTATTCGCCGGCGAACAGTTCCCGGCGAACATAGCTTGTTCGCGTTCGCCGCGGCAGGCAAACACATGCGATGCTCGGTCCGCCCCTATACATAATCATTGAGTAAACTTTGACCCAGTACCTCACAGTCAGCAGACACAGCCAATCAGCAGCAGACCCTCCCTCCCAGACCCTCTCACCTCCTGGACAGCATCCATTTTAGATTCATTCGGAAGCTGCATTCTCAGTGAGAGGAGGGACAGTGCTGCTGCTGCTGATTCAATAGGGAACGTGTTAGCTAGGGCAGTGTTATGTGTCCACTTTATATATATATATATATATATATATATATTGCAGTTGCCTGGCTACCCGTGTGTGAAAGGCTGCAGGCTCAGTCACAGACAGCACTGTGTGCAGACCATTCATACAGGATGTGACAGAAAATACCTAGCAGATAAAAAAAAAAAAAATCTATTTAAAATGTTTCTGTGATATAATCACAGTTGCAAGCCCGTGTGTGTCAGGCCCACACAGACTGTATTGTGGCCACTGGCTAGTGGCTAGGCCTCCACTCATACCGTTACAGGGTGCCATTCACTCAAATACCTTGCAGATAAAAAAAGATTATATTTAAACATTTTCTGTGATATAATCACAGTTGCAAGCCTGTGTGTGTCAGGCCCACACAGACTATACTGTGCCCACTGCCCACCACTTATATAGGGTGGCACAGTACCTTGCACGCATAGTACCACTTATCTAAAAAAAATATGACAGGCAGAGGCAGGCCACCCCGCAGGGGCCGTCATGGTCGTGGTGCTGTGATTTCCACTGGCCCTGGAATAATGCCCAGTGTTCAGGGGCCACGTACCCTGAACCCAAAAAAATCAGAGAAAATAGTTGACTGGCTTACACAGGACACCCAATCTTCAACAGCTTCCGCTAAGAACCTTGATGCACCATCCTCCTCCAGCTCAGCTTTGGTCACCTGCTCTGAAGTTACCATTCTCCCGCCCGCCGCCACTACCACCACAGCCACCACAGCCGCTTCACTTGATCCCTCAGAGGAGTTATTTACACATCAGCTGGATTAAATTAGTTATGCACAACCATTATTGCCAGAGGATGTAGATAACAGGGATATGTCTCAGTCAGTCAGCATTACACACATGGACGTACAGTGTGATGATGATGATGATGATGTTGTACCCGCTGCTGCTTCCTTTGCTGAGGTGTCAGATACAAGTGAAGTGGTTGATGATGACGATGTGTCCGTGGATGCCACGTGGGTGCCTGCTCGAAGAGAAGAAGAAGAGGGGGAAGTTCAGAAGGGGAGACAGAGAGAAGGAGGAGACGAGTTGGAAGCAGGGGGAGGTCGTCGCAAGGAGCTAGTGGCACAGTCAGACAGCATGTATCGGCACCCGGGGTCAGCCATACAGCACGCCAATCAATGCATGCTGTTGCCACCACCAGGATGCCGTCATTGCAAAGCTCAGTAGTGTGGCATTTTTTTTTGTGTGTCTGCCTCTGACAACAGCGATGCCATTTGCAACCTGTGCCAAAAGAGTCGTGGGAAGAAAACCCTCCTCGGTACAACTGCTTTGCGAAGGCACATGATCTCACATCACAAACGCCAATGGGATCAACACATGAGTACAAGCAGCACACAAACTCAAAACCACCATCCTCCTCCTGGTCCAGCATCTTCAGCCACGTCAACCACTGCTGTCCTCCTTGCCCCCTCTCAACCACCCGCCACTCCAACTCTCACCTTCAGCAGTTCCATCTCATCTGCCCACAGTCAGGTGTCTGTAAAGGAAATGTGGAGGAGGATTGCGCTGCAGGAAAAAAATCTTCTTGTAAATATAAGTTCCTTATGGAAATCCTAAACCATTGGGATCACAGACCAACTTTGCAACCTTCACTGGTATGGAAATCTGTGGTATAGAAAACGCACTATGGTGTAGCGAGTTCAGACATCAAACGCACCATGTGAACAGGATAAACTCACAAGATTCCAGATGGGTGAGTGCCCGTAGAGATCTAGACAATGTTTCCTATAGGGCTCTGCTAAAGAGAAAACACTATGGTGCAGTAGGAAAGGACACGGTGCACGCCTGCAGGACAAATGTACTTACAGAACTTCTCTGGAAAAATGCAAAAATGCATCTGGAATCTTGTGAGTATATCCTGTTCACATGGTGCGTTTGATGTCTGAACTCGCTACACCATAGTGCGTTTTCTATACCACAGATTTCCATACCAGTGAAGGTTGCAAAGTTGGTCTGTGATCCCAATGGTTTAGGATTTCCATAAGGAACTTATATTTACAAGAAGATTTTTTTCCTGCAGCGCAATCCTCCTCCACATTTATCTACATAGCGGACTTTTCCCACATCGTCTTTTGGATTTGCAGCGCTAGAGAGAACAAGTATTTCAAACAGAGACTCATATCTTTTTATTTCTTGTCTGTAAAGGAAATGTTTGAGTGTAAGAAGCCAATGTCACAGAGTCACCCCCTTCCCAGGCATCTGACAACTGGCTTGACGGAACTCTTAGCCCGCCAGCTTTTACCATACCAGCTGGTGGAGTCTGAGGCCTTCAAAAAAATTGTCGCTATTGGGACACCTCAGTGGAAGGTACCCCGATGAATTTTTTTGCCAAAAAAGGCAATCCCAAACCTCTACTCAGTGATTGAAAAGGAAGTCATGGCATCTCTAACATATAGTGTTGGGGCAAGGGTCCATCTGACCACTGATACCTGGTCTGCAAAGCACAGTCAGGGCAGGTATATCACCAATTTTCACAGATGACACTTAACTGTGTAAAGTAATTAACACTGAAGAGGACAGTATACTATTACAGAGGGATCTGGATCGATTGGAGGCTTGGGCAGATAAGTGGCAGATGAGGTTTAACACTGACAAATGTAAAGTTATGCACATGGGAAGAAATAATGAAAGTCACCCGTACATACTAAATGGTAAAACACTCGGTAACACTGACATGAAAAAAGATCTAGGAATTTTAATAAACAGCAAACTAAGCTGCAAAAACCAGTGTCAGGCAGCTGCTGCCAAGGCCAATAAGATAATGGGTTGCATCAAAAGGGGCATAGATGCCCGTGATGAGAACATAGTCCTACCACTTTACAAATCGCTAGTCAGACCACACATGGAGTACTGTGTACAGTTCTGGGCTCCAGTGAACAAAGCAGACATAGCAGAGCTGGAGAGGGTCCAGAGGAGGGCAACTAAAGTAATAACTGGAATGGGGCAACTACAGTGCCCTGAAAGATTATCAAAATTAGGGTTATTCAGTTTAGAAAAAGGACGACTGAGAGGAGATCTAATTAATATGTATAAATATATCAGGGGACAGTACAGAGATCTATCCCATCATCTATTCATTCCCAGGACTGTGACTGTGACGAGGGGACATCCTCTGCGTCTGGAGGAAAGAAGGTTTGTACACAAACATAGAAAAGGATTCTTTACGGTAAGAGCAGTGAGAGTAAGAGCAGTGAGACTATGGAACTCTCTGCCTGAGGAGGTGGTGATGGTGAGTACAATAAAGGAATTCAAGAGGGGTCTGGATGTACTTCTGGAGCGTAATAATATTACAGGCTATAGCTACTAGAGAGCGGTCGTTGATCCAGGGAGTTATTCTGATTGCCTGATTGGAGTCGGGAAGGAATTTTTTATTCCCCTAAAGTGAGGAAAATTGGCTTTTACCTCACAGGTTTTTTTTGCCTTCCTCTGGATCAACTTGCAGGATGACAGGCTGAACTGGATGGACAAATGTCTTTTTTCGGCCTTATGTACTATGCTACTATGTTACACCGTGCATTGGGTCAACCTGCTGACGGCTGCCAAGCATGGAATGCGTGGCTCTGCAGCAGAGTTGGTGACGCAGCCACGACTTGCAGGCAGGCCTACTATCACCTCCTCTACTACTCCTACTCCATCCTCTTCCATAACCTCCTTGGCTGAGTCCTCTTCTGCAGCAGCGTCTGGCTGCACATCAACTAAATCCCCCCAGCTCCCCAGGGGCTATTCCACATCGGGGATGCGACATTGTCACGCTGTCTTGGGGTTGACTTGCCTGAAAGCAGAGAGCCACACCGGACCAGCGCTCCTGTCCGCCCTAAACGCACAGGTGGATCAGTGGCTGACCCCTCACCAACTGGAGATCGGCAAAGTGGTGTGTGACAATGGAAGCAATTTGTTGGCGGCATTGAATTTGGACAAGTTGTCACATGTGCCGTGCATGCACATGTGTTGAATCTCATCATACAACGCTTTGTGTCTAAATACCCAGACTTACAGGACGTCCTCAAGCAGGCCAGGAAGGTGTGTGGCCATTTCAGGCATTTCTACACGGCCATGGCGCACTTTTCAGATATTCAGCGCTGAAAAAACATGCCAGTGAGGTGCTTGATTTGCGACAGCCCGACATGTTGGAATTCAACACTCCTAATGTTCGACCGCCTGCTCCAACAAGAAAAACCCGTCAACGAGTATTTGTATGACCGGGATGCTAGGACAGACTCTGCGGAGCTGGGAATTTTTTTGCCACGTTACTGGACGCTCATGCGCAATGCCTGTAGGCTCATGCGTCCTTTTGAGGAGGTGACAAACCTAGTCAGTCGCACCGAAGGCACCATCAGCGACCTCATCCCATTTGTTTTCTTCCTGGAGCGTGCTCTGCAAAGAGTGCTGGATCAGGCTGTAGATGAGCGTGAAGAGGAAAAGTTGTGGTCACCATCACCACCAGAAATAGCCTTGTCATCATCGCTTGCCGGACCTGCGGCAACGCTGGAAGAGGATTATGAGGAAGAAGAGTCAGAGGAGGAATGTGGCTTTGAGGAGGAGGAAAACCACAGCAGGCATCCCAGGGTGCTCGTTGTTGTCACCTATCTGGGAGCTTATAAGGGGGATGTCACAGCACAACGGGAATCTAACAGGGGAAGAGGTGAAAGTAATCCTCCTCCTACCACGACTACGGCGGCAAGGACAGTACGCTTTACAGATGTGTTGTTGATGGAGGACATGCAGAGCTTTTTCAGTCCTACACATTGCCAAAGCCCTTCGGGATCCAGCCTTAGAAAACGACTCGACCGACAGGTAGCAGACTACCTTGCCTTAACTGCAGATATCAACACTCTGAGGAGCGATGAACCTCTTGACTACTGGGTGTGCAGGCTTGACCTGTTATCCCAGTTTGCGATAGAACTTCTGGCCTGCCCCGCTTCAAGTATCCTCTCAGAAAGGACCTTCAGTGCAGCAGGAGGCATTGTCACTGACAAAAGAAGTCGATTCGGTCAAAAAAGTGTTGATTACCTCACCTTCATTAAGATGAATGAGGCATGAATCCCGAAGGGACTGACAGTGGGGGACACGTTTGACTAACAAAAGGCCTGATGACATGCCTTGGACTCAAAATGGTCCTCACGCTGCTGTATTTAATGTCTGCATACCGGATGACTTTCGTGAATTCTCCGCCACCAACTAGGGTTCAAGACGCAATGTTTTAGTCACCTTTCTGCTTGGAAAACATCAATTTTTCTGGCCTCTAGTGCTGCACTGTGGCTGCAAAAACAAAACAAAAAAAAGGCACATACATGTGTCAATTCCCCTTCATGATCGGTACCTTGTTGTGGTGAAGGGGCTTGCGTATCACAATGAAGCGATCATCACCTCTATGAGTGTGTTGGCAATGTTGCCACACCCCAGATAAGGCCGTTGCTTCATTATGATCAGACTAAAAGCAATCGGCTGGATAATTTTTCATAAAAAAAACATAATTTTTCTTTTTTTTTTTTTTGTTGTATGGGTTTTTAATACATAAAATAAAAAAATCATATTAAAGTCTCTTAATAGTTTATTAGAAATAATGCAAACAATTTTAAAAATCCCCATCAATTCCAATACAAAGCAAGTACAGAGCTCAGAACAAAATTATTTCAGGATGTCGTTAATTCGACAATGATTAATCAATTCAACACACGTCCCTGGATAGGGGACGTAACAGGGATTAAACTGATAGGAATAGTACTAGTTAAGACACCACTCATATAGGGTGTCACAGCACATTGCTCCGTGCATGCGCAGTGCCCCAACTTGGGAGTAAGAGGACCGACCAAGCTGCTTTTTCCATCTCCCGGTTCCTAAAATCAATTCAGTTTGGTGTATCAGAGTTTGGTCTGTCACTGTGAAGGCAGTCGAAGGTACCCGGCCTAAATTTTTTTTCACAAAAGGCAATCCCTAATATGGGAAGTAACAGGGATTAAACTGATGAGAATAGTACTACAGAAAATACCAATCATATCGGGTGTGACAGTAAATTGCACGGCGCAGACGCAGTGACCGTGACCTGTATTCAAACAAAGGGGAGGGAGCCAGCGTTTTCTTAACCATTTCCCCGTTCGAAAAATCAATTTAATAAATGGACCCCAGATTGGGGACATCAGGTAACAGGGATTAAACTGATGAGAATAGTACTACAGAAAATACCACTCATATCGGGTGTGACAATAAATTGCACAGCGCATACGCAGTGACCGTGGCGTGGATTCAAACAAAGGGGAGGGAGCCAGCGTTTTTTTAACCATCTCCCCGTTCGAAAAATCAATTCAATTCACCTTTCGGGGACCCTTGGTGTTGTACGTGGCTGGGTGGAGGAAGAAACCTTCAATGACATCAACGGGACATGGCTAGCTTGGTATCCAACCTTGTGCAAATGGGAAGTTTGCGGTTGGCAAATGGATTGTTTCCGGTTGTTTGCGGTGCTATAAAAGGGGAGTTTGGTTTGTCAATGTCTGTGATGTGGGCGTAACCCTTACACTACCTGATCGATACAACATCATACCTGATCGTATACACACACTGGATGTTTTAAACCACGTTGTTCAAAAAAAGGTGATTTTTGCCCTTTATGGATTAAAATCCAACTCTACGTCAACTATGTAATTTTCCATTGGAGTTTTGCCATGGAACCCCCTCCGGCATGCCACAGTACAGGTGTTAGTCCCCTTGAAACAACTTTTCCATCACTACTGTGGCTAGAGAGAGTCCCTGTGGGTTTTAAAATTCTCCTGCCTATTGAAGTCAATGGCGGTTTGCCCAGTTTGCCCAGTTTTATGTTCACAACACCTCTACTGGTAAGTTAGTTATCCTGCAATCCATATACTGGTTTACCATATACCTATGTCTACAAAATTATTGCTTGAGGGTGATATACCTGCTTTAAGTATCAACTGATTGAGGCCTGCCATTTATCAGCTTCCACAAAATAGTGATTGAGGTTTTCCATATACCTGCATCCACAAAATTACTACTTGAGGGTGATATACCTGCTTCGACTAACAGCTGCTTGAGGCCTGCCATATATGAGCTTCCACAAAATAGTCATTGAGTTTTTCCATAAACCTGTGTCCACAAAATTGCTGATTGAGGGTGATTTACCTGCTTCAACTAACAGCTGCTTTAGGCCTGCCATATATCCGCTTCCACAAAATAGTGATTAAGGTTTTCCATATACTTGAATCCACAAAATTACTGCTTGAGGGTGATATACGTGCTTCAACTATCAACTGATTGAGGCCTTCCGTATTTCAGCTTCCACAAAATAGTGATTGAGGTTTTTCTTATACCCACATCCACAAAATTACTGCTTGAAGGTTACATATCTGCATTAACTAAAAACTAATTGAGGCCTGCCATATATCAGCTTCCACAAAATAGTGTTTGATGTTACATATACCTTCTACCCCAAAATTTCTGCTTGAGGGTGGTATCCTGCTTCAACTAACAACTGATTGGTGACTTTCAAATATCAGCTTCCACAAAATAGTGATTGAGGCTTTCAATTTTCCTGCGTCCTCAAAATACAGATAGCTGATATACCTACTTCAACTAACAACTGATTGATGCCTTCCATATATTAGCTTCCACAAAATGGTCATTGAGGTTTTCCATATACCTGCATCCACAAAATTGCTGCTTAAGTTTGATATACCTGCTTCAACTAACAACTGATTAACGCCTTCCATATATCAGCTTCCACAAAATAGTGATTGAGGTTTTCCATATACCTGCTTCCACAAAATTTCTGGTTGAGGGTGATACCTGCACCAACTAACAACTAATTGAGGCCTTCCATATATCAACTTACACAAAATATTGATTGAGGTTTTCCATATACCTGCGTCCTAAAAATACAGATTGCAGGTTTTGATATACCTGCTTAAACTAACAACTGATTGAGGCCTTACATATGTTAGCTTCCACAAAATAGTGATTGAGGTTTTCCAAATATCTGTGTCCACAAAATAATTCCTTGAAAGTGATATACCTTCTTCAACTAACAACTGATTGAGCCCTTCCATATATCAACTTACGCAAAATATTGATTGAGGTTTTTCATATATCTATGTCCTAAAAATACATATTGCAGGCTTTGATATGCCTGCTTAAAATAACAACTGATTGAGGCCTTCCGTATATCAGCTTCCACAAAATAGTGATTAAGGTTTTCCAAGTACCTATGTCCACAAAATTACTGCTTGAGGGTGATATACCTGCTTCAACTAACAACTGATTAAAGCCTGCCATATATCAGCTTCCACAAAATTGTGATTGAGGTTTTCCATATACATGCATCCAAAAAATAATTTCTCACAGGTCATATACCTGCTTCAACTAACAACTGATTGAGGCCAGCCATATATTAGCTCCTACAAACTAGCCATTGATGTTTTCCATATACCTGCTTCCACAAAATTACTGCTTGAAGGTGATATACCTGCTTCTACTAAAACCTGATTGAGGCCTTCCATATATCAGCTTCCACAAAATAGTGATTGAGGTTTTCCATATGCCTGCGTCCACAAAATACAGATTGCTGGTTTTGATATACCTGCTTCAACTAACAACTGATTGAGGTCTTCCATATTTCAGCTTTCACAAAATAGTGATTGAGGTTTTCCATATAACTGCGTCCTAAAAATACAGATTGCGGGTTTTGATATGCCTGCTTCAACTAACAACTGATTGAGGCCTTCCATATGTCAGCTTCCACAAAATATTGATTGAGGTTTTCCATATAACTGCGTCCTAAAAATACAGATTACGGGTTTTGATATACCTACTTCAACTAACAACTGATTGAGGCATTACATATATCAGCTTCCACAAAATAGTGATTGAGGTTTTCTATATAGCTGTTTCCACAAAATTTCTGTTTGAGGGTAAGAACTGCTATAACTAACAACTGATTGATGACTTTCATATATCAGATTCCACAAAATTTGATTGAGGATTTCCATATACCTCCATCCACAAAATTGCCGCTTAAGTCTGATATACCTGCTTCAAATAACAACTGATTGAGGCCTTCCATATATCAGCTTCCACAAAATAGTGATTGAGGTTTTCCACATACCTGTTTCCACAAAATTTCAGCTTGAGGTGATACCTGTTTCAAAAAACAACTCATTGAGGCCTTCTATATATCAACTTACACAAAATAATGATTGAAGTTTTCCATATAGCTGCGTCCTCAAAATACAGATTGCGGTTTTTGATATACCAACTAAAATTAACAACTGATTGAGGCCTTCCATATTTCAGCTTCCACAAAATAGTGATTGAAGTTTTCCATATACCTGCGTCCACAAAATACAGATTGCGGGTTTTGTTAAACCTGATTTAGCTAACAAATGATTGAGGCCTTCCATATATAAGCTTCCACAAAATAGTGATTTATGCTTACCATATACGTGCGTCCACAAAATTACTGCTTGAGGGTGATATACCTGTTCCAAGTATCAACTGATTGAGGCCTTCCATATATCAGCTTCCACAAAATAGTGGTTCATGATTACCATATACCTGCGTCCGCAAAATTACTGCTTGAGGGTGATATTCCTGCTTCAACTAACAGCTGCTTGAGGCCTGCCATATATCAGCGTCTATAAAATAGTGTTTGAGGTTTTTCATATTCCTGTATCCACAAAATCTCTGCTTACTGGTGATATACCTGCTTCAACAATCAAATGATTGAGGCCTAAAATATATCAGCTTCCACAAAATAGTAAATTAGGTTTTCTATATACAGTCATGTGAAAAAATTAGGACACCCTTTGAAAGCATGTGGTTTTTTGTAACATTTTTAATAAAAGGTTATTTCATCTCCGTTTCAACAATACAGAGAGATTAAAGTAATCCAACTAAACAAAGAAAACTGAAGAAAAGTCTTTTCAAGATCTTCTGTAAATGTCATTCTACAAAAATGCCTATTCTAACTGAGGAAAAAGATAGGACACCCTTGCCCCTAATAGCGAGTGTTACCTCCTTTGGCTGAAATAACTGCAGTGAGACAGTTCTTGTAGCCATCTACCAGTCTTCGACATCGGTCTGAGGAAATTTTACCCCACTCCTCAATGCAGAACTTTTTCAGCTGTGAGATGTTTGAGGGGTTTCTTGCACGTACAGCCCTTTTCAAGTCACCCCACAGCATCTCAATGGGATTCAAATCTGGACTTTGACTTGGCCATTCCAGGACTCTCCATTTCTTCTTTTTCAGCCAATCTTTGGTTGATTTACTAGTATGTTTTGGGTCATTGTCATGTTGCATGGTCCAGTTCCGCTTCAGCTTTAATTTTCTAACTGATGGTCTCACATGTTCTTCAAGCAGCTTCTGATACACAGTAGAATTCATCGTGGATTCTATGATGGTGAGCTGACCAGGTCCTGCTGCAGCAAAGCAGCCCCAAACCATGACACTTCCACCTCCATGCTTCACAGTTGGTATGAGGTTCTTTTCTTGGAATGCTGTGTTTGGTTTACGCCAAACATGTCCTCTGCTGTTGTGTCCAAATAATTCAATTTTGGACTCATCTGTCCAAAGAACATTATTCCAGAAGTCCTGGTCTTTGTCAACTTTATCTCTGGCAAATGTCAGTCTGGCCTCGATGTTTCTCTTGGAAAGCAAAGGTTTCCTCCTTGCACACCTCCCATGCAAGTTAAACTTGTACAGTCTCTTTCTGATTGTAGAGGCATGTACTTCTACATCAACAGTAGCCAGAGCCTGCTGTAGTTCTCGAGATGACACTTTAGGGTTTTTGGAGACCGCTTTTAGCATCTTGCGGTCTGCTCTTGGGGTGAACTTGCTGGGGCGACCAGTCCTGGGCATGTTGGCAGTTGTTTTGAAAGCCCTCCACTTGTAGACTATCTTCCGGACAGTGGAATGGCTGATTTCAAAATCTTTTGAGATCTTTTTAAATCCCTTCCCAGACTCATAGGCTGCTACAATCTTTTTTCTGAAGTCCTCTGACAGCTCTTTTGCTCTCACCATGGTGCTCACTCTCACTTCAACAGTCAGGAGCACACCAAACTAAATGTCTGAGGTTTAAATAGGGCAAGCCTCATTCAACATGCAGAGTAACGATCTACTAATTATGTGCACCTGGTGTGATATACCTGTGTGAGATCTGAGCCAATTTAAGAGGGAATACATGTGAGGGTGTCCTATCTTTTTCCTCAGTTAGAATAGGCATTTTTGTAGAATGACATTTACAGAAGATCTTGAAAAGACTTTTCTTCAGTTTTCTTTGTTTAGTTGGATTACTTTAATCTCTCTGTATTGTTGAAACGGAGATGAAATAACCTTTTATTAAAAATGTTACAAAAAACCACATGCTTTCAAAGGGTGTCCTAATTTTTTCACATGACTGTACATGAGTCCACACATTTTACTCTTGAGAGTGATATACCTGCTTCATCTAACAACTGATTGAGGCCTGCCATATATCAGCTTCCACAAAATAGTGATTGAGGTTTTCCATATTCCTAAGTCCACAAAATGAATGCTTGAGGGTGATGTACCTACTTTAACTAACAACTGATTGAGGCCTAACATATATCAGCTTCCACCAAATAGTGATTGAGGTTTTCAATATAACTGCATCCAAAAAAGTATTGCTTGAGTGTGATATACCTGCTTCAAGTATCAACTGATTGAGGCCTGCCATATATTAACTTCCACAAAATAGTGATTGAGGTTTTCCATATACCTACATCCACAAAATTACTGCTTGAGGGTGACATAGATGCTTCAACTAACAACTGATTGAGGCCTCACATATATCAGCTTCCACAAAATAGTGATTCAGGTTTTCCATATACTTAAGTCGACAAAATACAGATTGTGGGTTTTAATATACCTGCTTCAACTAACAATTGATTGAGGCCTTCTATATATCAGCCTCAACAAAATAGTAATTGAGGTTTTCCATATATCTGCGTTTAACAAAATACAGATTGAGGGTTTTGATATACCTGCTTCAATTAACAACTGATTGAGGCCTTCCATATATCGGCTTCCACAAAATAGTGATTGAGGTTTTCCAAATGCCTGCATCCACAAAATTACTGCTTGAGGGTGATATACCTGCTTTAACTAACAATTGATTGAGGCCTTCCATATATCAGCTTCCAGAAAATAGTAATTAAAGTTTTCCATATGCCTTTGTTCACAAAATTACAGCTTGAGGGTGATATGCCTGCGTCATCTAACTACTGATTAAGGCCTGCCATATATCAGCTTCTACAAAATAGTGATTAAGGTTTTCTATATACCTGCTTCCACAAAATTACTACTTGAGGGTGATACCTGCTTCAACTAACAACTTATTGAGGCCTTCCATATATCAGCTTCCACAAAATAGTGATTGAGGTTTTCAATATACCTGCGTGCACAAAATACAGATTGCGGATTTTGATATGCCTGCTTCAACTAACAACTGATTGAGGCCTTCTATATATCAGCTTCCACAAAATAATGATTGAGGTTTACCATATACCTGTATCCACAAAATATCTACTTACGGGTGATATACCTGCTTCAACAAACAACTGATTGAGGCTTAACATGTATCAGCTTCCACAAAATAGTAATTGAGGTTTTTCATATACCTGCATCCACAAAATTTTTGCTTGAAGGTAATATTCATGCTTCAACTAACAACTGATTGAGGCCTAACATATATCAGTTTCCAGAAATAGTGATTCAGATTTACCATATACCTACGTCCACAAAATACAGATTGTGGGCTTTGATATTCCTTCTTCAACTAACAACTGATTGAGGCCTTCTATATATCAGCTTCCACAAAATAGAGAATGAGGTTTTCCATATACCTGTATCCACAAAATTCAGATTGAGGGTTTTGATATACCTGCTTCAATTAACAACTGATTGAGGCCTTCCATATATCAGCTTTCGCAAAATAGTGATCGAGGTTTTCAGTAAACCTGCGTCCACAAAATTACTGCTCGAAGTTTATATACCTACTTCAACTAACAACTGATTGAGGCCTCCTATCTATCAGCTTCCACAAAAAAATGATTGAAGTAGTCGACAAAATTACTTCTTAAAGGTTATATATCTGCTTCAACTAACAACTGATTGAGGCCTTACATATATCAGCTTACACTAAATAGTGATTGAGGTTTTCCATATACCTTCGTCCACAAAATTACTCCTTGAGGGTGTTTCAACTAACAACTGATTAGAGCCTGCCATATATCAACTTCTACAAAATAGTTAATGAGGTTTTCCATATACCTACATCCATAAAAAAAAAAAATTCAGTGTGATTTACGTGCTTCAACTGACAACTGATTGAGACATACCATATATCAGCTTCCAAACAAATAGTGATTGAGTTTTTCCATATACAGTGGGATGCGAAAGTTTGGGCAACCTTGTTAATCGTCATGATTTTCCTGTATAAATCGTTTGTTGTTACGATAAAAAATGCCAGTTAAATATATCATATAGGAGACACACACAGTGATATTTGATAAGTGAAATGAAGTTTATTGGATTTACAGAAAGTGTGCTATAATTGTTTAAACAAAATTAGGCAGGTGCATAAATGTGGGCACTGTTGTCATTTTATTAATTCCAAAACCTTTAGAACTAATTATTGGAACTCAAATTGGCTTGGTAAGCTCAGTGACCCCTGACCTACATACACAGGTGAATCCAATTATGAGAAAGAGTATTTAAGGGGGTCAATTGTAAGTTTCCCTCCACTTTTAATTTTCTCTGAAGAGTAGCAACATGGGGGTCTCAAAAAAACTCTCAAATGACCTGAAGACAAAGATTGTTCACCATCATGGTTTAGGGGTAGGATTCAGCAAGCTGTCTCAGAGATTTCAGCTGTCTGTTTCCACAGTTAGGAACATATTGAGGAAATGGAAGACCACAGGCTCAGTTCAAGTTAAGGCTCAAAGTGGCAGACCAAGAAAAATCTCAGATAGACAGAAGCGACGAATGGTGAGAACAGTCAGAGTCAACCCACAGACAAGCACCAAAGACCTACAACATCATCTTTCTGCAGATGCAGTCACTGTGCATCGTTCAACCATTCGGCACACTTTACACAAGGAGATGCTGTATGCGAGAGTGATGCAGAGGAAGCCTTTTCTCATCCCACAGCACAAAAAGTGCCGCTTGAAGTGGACTAAAGCACATTTGGACAAGCCATCTTCATTTTGGAATAAGGTGCTGTGGACTAATGAAACTAAAAATGAGTTATTTGGCCATAACAAGGGGCGTTATGCATGGAGGAAAAAGAACACAGCATTCCAAGAAAAACACCTGCTACCTACAGTAAAATATGGTGGTGGTTCCATCATGCTTTAGGGCTGTGTGGCTAGTGCAGGGACTGGGAATCTTGTCAAAGTTGAGGGACGCATGGATTCCACTCAGTATCAGCAGATTCTGGAGACCAATGGCCAGGAATCAGTGACAAAGCTGAAGCTGCGCCGGGGCTGGATCTTTCAACAAGACAATGACCCTAAACACTGCTCAAAATCCATTAAGGCATTTATGCAGAGGAACAAGTACAACGTTCTGGAATGGCCATCTCAGTCCCCAGACCTGAATATAATTGAAAATCTGTGGTGTAACTTAAAGAGAGCTGTCCAAGCTTGGAAGCCATCAAACCTGAATAAACTAAAGATGTTTTGTAAAGAGGAATGGTCCAAAATACCTTCAACCAGAATCCAGACTCTCATTGGAACCTACAGGAAGCGTTTAGAGGCTGTAATTTCTGCAAAAGGAGGATCTACTAAATATTGATTTAATTTCTTTTTTGTGGTGCCCAAATTTATGCACCTGCCTAATTTTGTTTAAACAATTATAGCACACTTTAAAGGGGTTCTGCACTTTGTTTAAACTGATGATCTATCCTCTGGATAGATCATCAGCATCTGATCGGCGGGGGTCCGACACCCGGGACCCCCGCCGATCAGCTGTTTGAGAAGGCAGCGGCGCTCCAGCAGCGCCACGGCCTTCTCACTGTTTACCGCAGGCCCAGTGACGTCACGACTAGTATCACTGGCCTGGGCGGGGCTAAGCTCTGTTCCCTTGAATGGAGATTAGCCCCACCCAGGCAAGTTTATACCAGTCGTGACGTCACTCGCCCGGCGGTAAACAGTGAGAAGGCCGCGGCGCTGCTGGAGCGCCACTGCCTTCTCAAACAGCTGATCGGCGGGGGTCCCGGGTGTCGGACCCCCACCGATCAGATGCTGATGATCTATCCAGAGGATAGATCATCAGTTTAAACAAAGTGCAGAACCCCTTTAACTTCACTTCTCAAATATCACTGTGTGTGTCTCCTATATGATATATTTAACTGACTTTTTTTATCGTAACAATCAACGATTTATACAGGAAAATCATGACGATTAACAAGGTTGCCCAAACTTTTCCATCCTACTGTACCTGCTTCTACAAAATTACTGCTTGAGGGTGATACCTGCTTCAACTAACAACTGATTGAGGCCTTTCATATATCTGCTTCTACAAAATAGTGATTAAGGTTTTCCATATACCTGCTTCCACAAAATTACTACTTGAGGGTGATACCTGCTTCAACTAACAACTGATTGAGGCCTTCCATATATCAGCTTCCACAAAATAGTGATTGAGGTTTTCAATTTACCTGCGTGCACAAAATACAGATTGCGGATTTTGATATGCCTGCTTCAACTAACAACTGATAGAGGCCTTCCATATATCAGCTTCCACAAAATAGTGATTGAGGTTTTCCATATACCGGAGTACATGAAATTTCTGCTTGAGGTTGATATACCTGCTTCAACTAACAACTGATTGAGGCCTAACATATATCAGCTTCCACAAAATAGTGATTGAGGATTTCTATATACCTGAGTTAACAAAATTACTGCTTAAGGGTGATATAACTGCTTCAACTAACAACTGATTAAGGCATGCCGTATATCATCTTTTACAAAATAGTGATTGACGTTTTCCATATACCTATGTCCACAAAATTACTGCTTGAGGGTGAAATACCTTCTTCAACTAACAACTGATTAAAGCCTGGCATATATAAGCTTCTACAAAATAGTGATTGACGTTTTCCTCATATCTGCGTCCACAAAATACAGATTGCGGGTTGTAATATAACTTCTTCAACTAACGATTGACTAAGACATTCCATATATCACCTTCCACAAAATAGTGTTTGAGGTTTTACATATACCTGCATCCACAAAATTATTGCTTGAGGGTCATATACCTGCTTAAACTAACAACTGAAAAGGCCTGCCATATATCAACTTTCACAAAATAGTGAATGAGGTTTTCCATATACCTGCGTCCACTAAATTATTGCTGGAGGGTGATACACCTGCTTCAACTAACAACTGATTGAGGCCTGCCATTTATCAGCTTCCACAAAATAGTGATTGAGATTTTCCATATACCTGAATCCCCAAAATTACTACTTGAGGGTGATATACATGCTTCAACTAACAAATGATTGAGGCCTAAACTATATTAGCTCCCACAAAATAGTGATTAAGGTTTTCCATATACCTGCTTCCACAAAATTGCTGCTTGAGGGTGATATACTTGCTTTAACTAACAACTGATTGAGACCTGCCATATATCAGCTTCCACAAAATAGTGATTGATGTTTTCCATATACCTGCATCCACAAAATTAGTACTTGAGAGTAATATGCATGCTTCAACTAACATCTGATTGAGGCCTAACATATATTAGCTTCAAAATAGTGATTGAGGTTTTCCATATACTTATGTACAGAAAATACAGATTGTTTTTTTTTATATACCTGATTCAACTAACAACTGATTGAGGCCTTCTATATACCAGTTTCCACAAAATAGTCATTAAGTTTTTCAATCAACAAGCGTCCATAAAATTACTGATTGAGGGTGATATACCTGCTTCAACTAACAGCTGTTTGAAGCCAGCCATATATCAGCTTCCAAAAAATTGTGATTGAGGTTTTCCATATACTTGCGTCCACAAAATTACTGCTTGAGGGTGATTTACGTGCTTCAACTAACAACTGATTGAGGCCCGCCATATTTCAGCTTCCACAAAATATTGATTGAGGTTTTTCATATACCCGCATCCACAAAATTACTGCTTGAAGGTTACATATCTGCTTTAACTAACAACTAATTGAGGCCTGCCATATAGCAGCTTCCTAAAAATAGTGTTTGATGTTTTCCATATACCTTCTACCCCAAAATTTCTGCTTGAGGGTGGTACCTGCTTTAACTAACAACTGATTGGTGACTTTCAAATATCAGCTTCCACAAAATAGTGAATGAGGTTATCAATTTTCCTGCGTCCACAAAATACAGATAGCTGATTTTGATATGCCTACTTCAACTAACAACTGATTGATGCCTTCCATTCATTAGCTTCCACAAAATGGTTATTGAGTTTTTACATATACCTGCATCCACAAAATTGCTGCTTAGCTTTGATATACCTGCTTCAACTAACAACTGCTTAAGGCCTTCCATATATCAGCTTCCACAAAATAGTGATTGAGGTTTTCCATATACTTGCATCCACAAAATTTCTGCTTGAGGGTGATTTACGTGCTTCAACTAACAACTGATTGAGGCCTTCCATATTTCAGCTTCCACAAAATAGTAATTGAGGTTTTCAATTTTCCTGCGTCCACAAAATACAGATTTTGATATACCTACTTCAACTAACAACTGATTGATGCCTTCCATTTATTAGCTTCCACAAAATGGTCATTGAGGTTTTCCATATACCTGCTTCCACAAAATTGCTGCTTAATTTTGATATACCTTCTCCAACTAACAACTGATTGAGGCCTTTATATATCAGCTTCCACAAAATAGTGATTTAGGTTTTCCTTATACCTAATTCCGCAAAACTTCTGCTTGAGGATGATACCTGCTTCAAATAACAACTGATTGAGGCCTTCCATATATCAACTTACACAAAACAGTGATATTGGTTTTCCATATATCTGCGTTCTACAAAATTATTAATTGAGGGTGATATACCTGCATCCTCAAAATATAGATTGCAGGTTTTGATATAACTGCTTTAACTCAGAACTGATTGAGGCCTTCCCTATGTCAGCTTCCACAAAATAGTGATTGAGGTTTACCATATATCTGTGTCTACAAAATTATTGTTTGAGGGTGATATACCTGCTTCAACTAACAGCTGATTGAGGCCTACCATATATTAGCTTCCACAAGATAGTGATTCATGATTCCATATATCTGCGTCCACAAAATTACTGCATGAGGGTGATAAAAATTGCAACTGATTAAGGCCAGTCATATATTAGTTTCCACAAAATAGTGAATGAGGTATTCCATATACCTTCGTCCATAAAATTACTGATTGAGGGTGATATACCTACTTCAACTATGAACTGATTTAGGACTGTTATATATCAGCTTCTACAATATATTCATTGAGGTTTTCCATATAACTGTGTCCCAAAAATTTCTGCTTGATGGTGATATACCAGCTTCAACTAACAACTGATTGAGAGCTTCCATATATCAGCTTCCACAAAATACTGATTGAGGTTTTCCATATACCTGCATCCACAAAATATAGATTGTGGGTTTTAATATACCTGCTTCAACTAACAACTGCTTGAGGACTACCATATATCAGCTTCCACAAAATAGTGATTGTGGATTTCCTTATACCTACGTCCACAAAATTAATGCTTAAGAGTGATATACCTGCTTCAATTAACAACTGATTGAGGCCTGCCAAATATTAGCTTCTATAAAATAGTGTTTGAGGTTTTTCATATTCCTGTATTCACAAAAGTTCTGCTAACGGGTGATATACCTGCTTCAACTAACAACTGATTGAGGCCTGCCATATATCAGCTTCCACAAAAAAGTGATTGAGGTTTTCCATATTCCTAAGCCAACAAAATTACTGCTTGAAGGTGATATACCTACTTTAACTAACAACTGATTGACGCCTAACATATATCAGCTTCCACAAAATAGTGATTGAGGTTTTCAATATAACTGCATCTAAAAATGTTTTGCTTGAGTGTGATATACCTGCTTTAAGTATCAACTGATTGAGGCCTGCCATATATTAGCTTCCACAAAATAGTAATTGAGGTTTTCCATATACCTACAACCACAAATTACTGCTTAAGGGGGACATAAATGCTTCAACCAACAACTGATTGAGGTGTCACAAATATAAGCTTCCACAAAATAGTGATTCAGGTTTTCCATATACCTCCGTCCACAAAATACAGATTGCGGGTTTTGATATACCTGCTTTAACTAACAACTGATTGAGTCCTTCTACAAACCGGATTCCAAAAAAGTTGGGACACTATACAAATCGTGAATAAAAACTGAATGCAATGATGTGGAGGTGCCAACTTCTAATATTTTATTCAGAATAGAACATAAATCACGGAACAAAAGTTTAAACTGAGAAAATGTACCATTTTAAGGGAAAAATATGTTGAATCAGAATTTCATAGTGTCAACAAACCCCGAAAAAGTTGGGACAAGGCCATTTTCACCACTGTGTGGCATCTCCCCTTCTTCTTACAACACTCAACAGACGTCTGGGGACCGAGGAGACCAGTTTCTCAAGTTTAGAAATAGGAATGCTCTCCCATTCTTGTCTAATACAGGCCTCTAACTGTTCAATCGTCTTGGGCCTTCTTTGTTGCACCTTCCTCTTTATGATGCGCCAAATGTTCTCTATAGGTGAAAGATCTGGACTGCAGACTGGCCATTTCAGTACCCGGATCCTTCTCTTACGCAGCCATGATGTTGTGATTGATGCAGAATGTGGTCTGGCATTATCTTGTTGAAAAATGCAGGGTCTTCCCTGAAAGAGATGACGTCTGATGGGAACATATGTTGTTCTAGAACCTGAATATATTTTTCTGCATTGATGGTGCCTTTCCAGACATGCAAGCTGCCCATGCCACACGCACTCATGCAACCCCATACCATCAGAGATGCAGGCTTCTGAAATGAGCGTTGATAACAACTTGGGTTGTGCTTGTCCTCTTTGGTCTGGATGACATGGCGTCCCACATTTCCAAAAATAACATTGAATCGTGACTCGTCTGACCACAGAACAGTATTCCATTTTGCCACACTCCATTTTAAATGATCCCTGGCCCAGTGAAAACACCTGAGCTTGTGGATCTTGCTTAGAAATGGCTTCTTCTTTGCACTGTAGTGTTTCAGCTGGCAACGGCGGATGGCACGGTGGATTGTGTTCACTGACAATGGTTTCTGGAAGTATTCCTGAGCCCATTCTGTGATTTCCTTTACAGTAGCATTCCTTTTTGTGGTGCAGTGTCGTTTAAGGGCCCAGAGATCACGGGCATCCAGTATGGTTTTACGGCCTTGACCCTTACGCACAGAGATTGTTCCAGATTCTCTGAATCTTCGGATGATGTTATGCACAGTTGATGATGATAGATGCAAAGTCTTTGCAATTTTTCGCTTGGTAACACCTTTCTTATATTGCTCCACTATCTTTCTGCGTAACATTGTGGGAATTGGTGATTCTCTACCCATCTTGGCTTCTGAGAGACACTGCCACTCTGAGAAGCTCTTTTTATACCTAATCATGTTGCCAATTGACCTAATTAGTGTTAATTGTTCTTCCAGCTCTTCGTTATGCTCAAATTTACTTTTTCCAGCCTCTTATTGCTACTTGTCCCAACTTTTTTGGGATTTGTTGACACTGTGAAAATTTGAATCAATGTATTTTTCCTTTAAAATGATACATTTACTTGGATTAAACATTTGATCTGTCATCTACGTTCTATTACAAATAAAATATTGACATTTGCCATCTCCACATCATTGCATTCAGTTTTTATTCACAATTTGTTTAGTGTCCCAACTTTTTGGGAATCCAGTTTGTATATATCAGACTCCACAAAATAGTAATTGAGGTTTTCCATATACCTTCGTCCACAAAACACAGATTGAGGGTTTTGATATACCTGCCTAAATTAACAACTGATTGAGGCCTTCCATATATCAGCTTTTACAAAATAGTGATTTAGGTTTTCCAAATGTCTGCATCCTCAAAATTACTGTTTGAGGGAGATATACCTGCTTTAACTAACAATTGATTGATGCCTTCCATATATCAGCTTCCAGAAAATAGTGATTAAGTTTTTCCATATGCCTTTATCTACAAAATTGCAGCTTGAGGCTGATATACATGATTCATCTAACTACTGATAAGGCCTGCCATATATCAGCTTCTACAAAATAGTGATTGAGGTACATGACTATGAAAATTGTAGATTCACACTGAAGGCATCAAAGCTATGAATTAACACATGTGGAATTATATACATAACAAAAAAGTGTGAAACAACTGAAAATATGTCATATTCTAGGTTCTTCAAAGTGGCCACCTTTTGCTTTGATTACTGCTTTGCACACTCTTGGCATTCTCTTGATGAGCTTCAAGAGGTAGTCACCTGAAATGGTTTTCACTTCACAGGTGTGCCCTGTCAGGTTAAATAAGTAGGATTTCTTGTCTTATAAATGGGGTTGGGACTATCAGTTGCGTTGTGGAGAAGTCAGGTGGATACACAGCTGATAGTCCTACTGAATAGACTGTTAGAATTTGTATTATGGCAAGAAAAAAGCAGCTAAGGCTACTTTCACACTAGCGTTCGGGGTTCCGCTTGTGAGTTCCGTTCAAAGGCTCTCACAAGCGGCCCCGAACGCTTCCGTCCAGCCCTAATGCATTCTGAGTGGACGCAGATCCGCACAGAATGCATCAGTCTGGCAGCGTTTGGCCTCCGCTCCGCTCAGCAGGTGGACACCTGAACGCTGCTTGCAGCACGCCTTGCCTCCGCACGCCTGGTAGTGCGGAGGCAAATGGATCCGTCCAGACTAACAATGTAAGTCAATGGGGACGGATCCGTTTGAATATGACACACTATGGCTCAATTTTCAAACTGATCCGTCCCCCATTGACTTTCAATGTAAAGTCTGGACGGATCCGTCTGAGGCTACTTTGACACTTAGAATTTTTTTTACAATATAATGCAGACGGATCCGTTCTGAACGGATCCACCATCTGCATTATCTGAGCGGATCCGTCTCAGACGGATCCGCTCTGAACGCAAGTGTGAAAGTAGCCTAAGTAAAGAAAAACGAGTGGCCATCATTACTTTAACCCCTTAAGGACCAGGCTCATTTTCACCTTAAGGACCAGGCCATTTTTTGCAAATCTGACCAGTGTCACTTTAAGTGCTGATAACTTTAAAACGCTTTTACTTATACAGGCCATTCTGAGATTAATTTTTTTGCATAATAAAATACCTAATTTACCAAAAATTTGGAAAAATTAGCAAATTTCAAAGTTTCAGTTTCTCTACTTCTGTAATACATAGTAATACCCCCAAAAATTGTGATGACTTAACATTCCCCATATGTCTACTTCATGTTTGAATTATTTTGGGAATGATATTTTATTTTTTGGGGATGTTACAAGGCTTAGAAGTTTAGAAGCAAATCTTGAAATTTTTCAGAAATTTACAAAAACCCAATTTTTAGGGACCACTACAGCTCTGAAGTCACTTTGCGAGGCTTACATAATAGAAACCGCCCAAAAATGACCCCATTCTATAAACTACACCCCTCAAGGTATTCAAAACTGATTTTACAAACTCCGTTAACCCTTTAGGTGTTGCACAAGAGTTATTGGCAAATGGGGATGAAATTTGAGAATTTCATTTTTTTGCCTAATTTTCAATTTTAACCCATTTTTTTCTACTAACAAAGCAAGGGTTAACAGCCAAACAAGACTGTATCTTTATTGCCCTGACTCTGCCGTTTACAGAAACACCCCATATGTGGCCGTAAACTACTGTACGGCCACACAGCGGGGCGTAGAGTGAAAGGTACGCTGTATGGTTTTTGGAAGCCAGATTTTGCTGGACAGTTTTTTTGACACCATGTCCCATTTGAAGCCCCCTGATGCACCCCTAGAGTAGAAACTCCATAAAAGTGACCCCATCTAAGAAACTACACCCCTCGAGGTATTCAAAACTGATTTTACAAACTTTGTTAACCCTTTAGGTGTTGCACAAGATTTAATGGAAAATAGAGATACAATTTCAAAATTTCACTTTTTTGGCAGATTTTCCATTTTAATATTTTTTTTCCAGTTACAAAGCAAGGGTTAACAGCCAAACAAAACTCATTATTTATGGCCCTGATTCTGTAGTTTACAGAAACACCTCATATGTGGTTGTAGACCGCTGTACGGGCACACGGCAGGGAGCAGAAGGAAAGGAATGCCATACGGTTTTTGGAAGGCAGATTTTGCTGGACTGGTTTTTTTGACACCATGTCCTATTTGAAGCCCCCCTGATGCACCCCTAAAGTAGAAACTCAAAAAAAGTGACCCCATTTTAGAAAGTACAGAATAGGGTGGCAGTATTGTTGGTACTAGTTCAGGGTAGATATGATTTTTGGTTGCTCTATATTACACTTTTTGTGCGGCAAGGTAACAAGAAATAGCTTTTTTGGCACGTTTTTTTTTTTGTTATTTACAACATTCATCTGACAGGTTAGATCACGTGGTAATTTTATAGAGCAGGTTGTCACGGACGCAGCGATACCTAATATGTATACAATTTTTTTATTTATGTAAGTTTTATACAATAACTTCATTTTTAAAACCCAAAAATTGTTTAGTGTCTCCATAGTCTGAGAGCCATAGTTTTTTCAGTTTTTGGGCGATTATCTTGAGTAGGGTCTAATTTTTTGCGGGATGAGATGACGGTTTGATTGGCACTATTTTGGGGTGCATATGACTTTTTGATCGCTTGCTATTACACTTTTTGTGACGTAAGATGGCAAAAAATTGCTTTTTTTGCACAATTTTTTTTTTTATTTTTTATGGTGGTCACCTAAGGGGTTAGGTCATGTGATATATATATAGAGCCGGTCGATACGGACGTGGCAATACCTAATATGTATACTTTATTTTTATTTATGTAGGTTTTACACAATGATTTTATTTTTGAAACAAAAAAAATGATGTTTTAGTGTTTCCATAGTCTAAGAGCCATAGTTTTTTCAGTTTTTGGGCGATTATCTTGAGTAGGGTCTAATTTTTTGCGGGATGAGATGACGGTTTGATTGGCACTATTTTGGGGTGCATATGACTTTTTGATCGCTTGCTATTACACTTTTTGTGACGTAAGATGGCAAAAAATTGCTTTTTTTGCACAATTTATTATTTTTATTTTTTATGGTGGTCACCTGAGGGGTTAGGTCATGTGAGATTTATATAGAGCCGTTCGATACGGACGCGGCAATACCTAATATGTATACTTTATTTTTATTTATGTAGGTTTTACACAATGATTTTATTTTTGAAACAAAAAAAATGATGTTTTAGTGTTTCCATAGTCTAAGAGCCATAGTTTTTTCAGTTTTTGGGCGATTATCTTGAGTAGGGTCTAATTTTTTGCGGGATGAGATGACGGTTTGATTGGTACTATTTTGGCGTACATGCGACTTTTTTGATCACTTTTATTACCTTTTTTGGGAAGTAAGGTGGGCAAAATTTCAATTTTCTCATAGTTTTTATTTTTTTATTTTTATGGCGTTCACTGTGCGGGGAAAGTAACATGACCGTTTTATAGATCAGGTTGTTACGGACGCGGCGATACCTAATATGTGTAGTTTATTTTTTTTTTTTTTTTTTTTATTCTGTGATAAATGTTTTTTTTTTTATCTTAACTTTTTTCACTTATTTTTTATTTTTTTTGACCCAGACCCACTTGGTTCTTGAAGATCCAGTGGGTCTGATGTCTGTAAAATACAGTACAGAACCTATATAGGTATCTGTACTGTATTTTACTTACACTGAACAGATCTATGCTTTCAGCATAGATCTGTTCAGCACCATGGACAGCAGGACGCCTGAGCAGGCGTCCTGTTGTCATGGGAACCTTCCCCGTCTGCTGAGTTATGGTCAGAACTGCGCAGACGGGGAAGGGTAAGGACGGGGCTCTGGGGGGGCTGTCTGGGGGCTCTCTCCCTCTCCCATCGGGGGGCTGCAAAGGCACAGCAGCCCCCAGATCGGAGAGGGAGGGAGCTCCCTTTTACTGTTAACCTTTTCCATACAGCGGTCCGTACGGACCGCTGTATGGAAAGGGTTAAACGGCTGACATCGCATCAACGATGTCAGCCGTTTATACCAGGATGCCAGCAATGTGCTGGCACCCTGGTATACCCACTGTACACCAACGATTATTCAATGGGAGGCGGGCGGGGGATCGCGATCCCGCCTGCCGCACCGCCCGCCTCCCGCAACGCCCCCACCGCCTGCGACACCCCCCCTGCACCACCCGCCGCCATCAAATCATGCAGGGGTGCAGGGGGGGTGTACTATATTGATTTTAGACACTCTAAAGTTTCTGATCCCCGCGGTCAGGGACCGCGGGGATCAGAAACTGCAAAAAGCGCAGCAAACCGCAGGTCTGAATTGACCTGCGGTTTGCTGCGATCGCCAACACGGGGGGGTCACATGACCCCCCCTGGCGTTTTAACAGGATGCCGGCTGAATGATTTCAGCCGGCATCCTGTTCAAATTAACCCCTGCGGCGCCGGAATGCCGATTTTAAAGTCAGGACGTACCGGTACGTCCTTGGTCCTTAAGGACTCGGGAAATAGGGTGTACCGGTACGTCCTATGTCCTTAAGGGGTTAAGAAATGAAGGTCAGTCAGTCCGAAAAATTGGGAAAACTTTAAAAGTGTCCCCAAGTGCAGTCACAAAAACCATCAAGCACTACAAAGAAACTGGCTCACATGCGGACTGCCCCAGGAAAGGAAGACCAAGAGTCACCTCTGCTGCAGAGGATAAGTTCATCCGAGTCACCAGCCTCCGAAATCGCAGGTTAAGAGCAGCTCAGATTAGAGACCAGGTCAATGCCACACAGAGTTCTAGCAGCAGACATCTCTAGAACAACTGTTAAGAGGAGACTGTGTGAATCAGGCCTTCACGGTAGAACATCTGCTAGGAAACCACTGCTAAGGACAGACAACAAGCAGAAGAGACTTGTTTGGGCTAAAGAACACAAGGAATGGACGTTAGACCAGTGGAAATCTGTGCTTTGGTCTAATGAGCCCAAATTTGAGATCTTTGGTTCCAACCACCGTGTCTTTGTGTGATGCAGAAAAGGTGAACAGATGGACTCTACATGCCTGGTTCCCACAGTGAAGCATGGAGGAGGTGTAATGGTGTGTGGGTGCTTTGCTGGTGACACTGTTGGGGATTTATTCAAAATTGAAGGCATATTGAACCAGCATGGCTACCACAGCATCTTGCAGCGGCATGCTATTCCATCCGGTTTGCGTTTAGTTGGACCATCATTTATTTTTCAACAGGACAATGACCCCAAACACACCTCCAGGCTGTTGTCTGTGCTATTTGACCATGAAGGAGAGTGATGGGGTGCTGCGCCAGATGACCTGGCCTCCACAGTCACCGGACCTGAACCCAATCGAGATGGTTTGGGGTGAGCTGGACCGCAGAGTGAAGGCAAAAGGGCCAACAAGTGCTAAGCATCTCTGGGAACTCCTTCAAGACTGTTAGAAGACCATTTCAGGTGACTACCTCTTGAAGCTCATCAAGAGAATTCCAAGATTGTGCAAAGCAGTAATCAAAGCAAAAGATGGCTACTTTGACGAACCTAGAATATGACATATTTTCAGCTGTTTCACACTTTTTTGTTATGTATATAATTCTACATGTGTTAATTCATAGTTTTGATGCCTTCAGTGTGAATCTACAATTTTTATAGTCATTAAAATAAAGAAAACTCTTTGAATGAGAAGGTGTGTCCAAACTTTTGGTCTGTACTGTACTTACTTCAACTAACAACTGATTGAGGCCTTCTATATATCACCTTCCACAAAATAATGATTGAAGTTTTCCATATAGCTTTATCCACAAAATATCTACTTACGGGTGATATACCTGCTTCAACAAACAACTGATTGAGGCCTAACACATATCAGCTTACACAAAATTGTGATTGAGGATTTTCATATACCTGCGTCCACAAAATGACTGCTTGAGGGTGATATACATGCTTTAACTAACAACTAATTGAGGCCTAACATATATCAGTTTCCACAAATAGTGATTGAGGTTTTCCATATAACTATGTCCACAAAATACAGATTGCAGGCTTTGATATACCTTCTACAACTAACAACTGATTGAGGCCTTCTATAAATCAGCTTCAATAAAATAGTGATTGAGGTTTTCCATATACCTGTGTCAATAAAATACAGATTGAGAGTTTTGATATACCTGCTTCAATTAATAACTGATTGAGGTCTTCCATATATCAGCTTCCACAAAATAGTGATGGAGGTTTTCAATAATCCTGCATCCACAAAATTACTGCTTAAAGTTTATATACCTACTTCAACTAACAACTGATTGAGGCCTTCTGTCAGCTTCCACAAAAAATGATTGAGGTTTTCCATGTACCTGCGTGGACAAAATTACTTCTTGAAGCTTATATATCTGCTTCAATTATTAACTGATTGAGGCCTAACATATTTCAGCTTCCACAAAATAGTCATTGAGTTTTTTTTATATACCTGCGTCCACAAAATTACTGCTTGAGAGTTATATACCTGATTCAACTAACAATTGATTAAAGACTTCCATATATGAGGTTTTCCATATACTTGCATCCACAAAATACAAATTGCAGGTTTTGATATACCTGCTTCAACTAACAACTGATTAGAGCCTGCCATATATGAGCTTCCACAAAATAGTTATTGAGGTTTTCCTTAAACCTATATCCACAAAATTCCTAATTGAGTGTGATTTACGTGCTTCAACTGATTAAGATATACCATATATCAGACGCCACACAAATAGTGATTGAGGTCTTCCATATACCTGCTTCCACAAAATTACTGCTTCAGGGTAAAACCTGCTGTAACTAACAACTGATTGAAGCCTTCTATATATCAGCTTCCACAAAATAGTGATTAAGATTTTACATATACCTGCTTCCACAAAATTACTGCTTGAAGGTGATATAACCTGCTTCAACTAAAAACTGATTGAGGCCTTTCATATATCAACTTACACAAAATAATGATTAAGGTTTTCCATATAGCTATGTCCTCAAAATACAGATTGCAGTTTTGATATACCTGTTTCAAATAACATCATATTGAGGCCTTCCATATGTCAGCTTCCACAAAATAGTGATTGAGGTTTTTAAATATATCTACGTCTACAATTTTATTGCTTGATGGTGATATACCTGCTTTAACTAACAGCTGATTGAGGCCTGCCATATATCGGCTTCCACAAAATAGTGATTGAGGATTCCATATACCTGCGTCCTCAAAATGACTTCTTGAGGGAAATACCTGATTTAACTAACAACTGATTGAGGCCTTCCATATTTTAGCTTCCACAAAATAGTGATTGAGGCTTTCCATATACCTGCGTCCACAAAATACAGATTGCGGGTTTTGTTAAACCTGCTTTAACTAACAAATGATTAAGGCCTTTCATATATCATTGCAGCTGTGGTGACAGCTTAAACCTCCAAATACATGCAAAACTGGCTCAGGTGCACAGTGAACATGCACCTGTGGATAACCCAAGTGGGCATAGCTGAGCAGCTAGAGACAATGATCACATCCCTCAAAGTCCACAACAATATAGCATGTCTACATACCCATAGATGTGGGGATATACACCACAGGAGAGCCACGTAACCCCCTAACCGCATATATCTTTGTCTACAAATGTATTGCTTGATGGTGATATATCTGCTTTAACCAACAGCTGATTGAGGCCTGCCATATATCGGCTTCCACAAAATAGTGATTGAGGATTCCATATACCTGCATCCACAAAATTACTGCTTGAGGGTGATACCTGCTTCAACTAACAGATGATTGAGAACTTCTATATATGAGCTTCCACAAAATATGATTGAGGTTTTACATAGACCTGCGTCCACACAATACAGATTGCAGGTTTTTATATAAATGCTTCAAATAACAATTGATTGAGGCCTTCCATGTATCAGCTTCCACAAAATAGTGATTGAGGTTTTCCATATACCTATGTCCACAAAATTACTGCTTGAGGGTGATATACATGCTTCAACTAATAACTGATTAAAGCCTGCCATATATCAGCTTCCACAAAATAGTAATTAAGGTTTTCTATATACCTGTGTCCACAAAATTACTGCTTGAGGGTGATACACATGCTTCAACTAACAACTGATTGATACCTGCCACATATCAGCTTCCACAAAATAGTGATTGAAGTTTTCCATATACCTGCTTCCACAAAATTACTGCTTGAGGGTGATACCTGCTTCAACTAACAACTGATTGAGGCCTTCTATATATCAGCTTCCACAAAATAGGGATTTAAGTTTTCTATATACCTGCGTCCACAAAATTATTGCTTGAGGGTGATATACTTGCTTTAACTAACAACTGATTGAGGCCTACGATATGCCTGCTTCCACAAACACTACTCTTCACTAGGTACTTTGGCATGAGAAGAGTCAGTCCATTCCGTAGAGGGGTTGTAGGGGTCTCGCAGATGCAGCAGGCCGGAGCCTAAATGGGAAGTTGGAGATGGTCCGTGCAATTACATCAAAGGACGCACCAGAGTTAATTGAGTGGCTCACTCAGCCTTCCGCTTCTGCACCCTCCTTATCGTTTGTATCCAGCTTCCACAAAATATGATTGAGGTTTTCCATATACCTGTGTCCACAAAATACAGATTGCAGGTTTTGATATACCTGCTTCAAATATCAACTGATTGAGGCCTTTCATATATCAGCTTCCAGAAAATAGATTGAGGTTTTCCATATACCTAGTTCCACAAAATTACTATTGGAGGGTGATATAACTACTTCAACTAATAACTGATTAAAGCCTGCCATATATCAGCTACCACAAAATAGTTATTGAGGTTTTCAATGTCCACAAAATTACTACTTGATGGTGATATACTGATGTAACATGGTTTAGCACTCCTTTTTTCTGAGATTTCTTAGTTTGGTTATCTAATCTAAGCAAATACCTTCAATTGCTTTTTAATGGCTATTGTCTCAAGATAATGAAATTAGTTAATAAATTTGAGTTAACAGTGGGAGTGCTAACCATGGTACATCTGTACGTGCTTCAACTAACAACTGATTGAGACCTGCCATATATCAGCTTCCACAAAATAGTGTTTGAGGTTTTCCATATTCCTACTTCCACAAAATTACTGCTTGAGGGTGATATACCTGCTTCAACTAACAACTGATTGAGGCCTGCGATATACCTGCTTCCACAAATACTACCCTTCTCTAGGGACTTTGGCATAAGAAGAGGCAGTCCATTCCTGAGGGGTTGTAGGGGTCTGGCAGGTGCAGTAGGCCGGAGCATAAGTGGAAAGTTGGAGAAGGTGTGTGCGATTACATCAAAGGACGCATCAGAGTTAGTTGAGTGGCTCACTCAGCCTTCCGCTTCTGCACCCTCCTTATTCTCTGTATCTGCACACTTCTCACTTTCTGTTTTGTGCACCCCCAAATAAACCACCACCATAGCCCCTCCACAAATTCCTGATTCAAAGTAATATACCTGCTTTAACTATCAACTGATTGATGCCTGCCACATATCAGCTTCCACAAAATAGTGATTGAGGTTTTTCATATACCTGCATCTTGAAAATGTATTCTTAAGAGTGATATACCTGCTTCAACTAACAACTGATTGAGACCTACCATATATCAGCTTCCACAAAATAGTCATTGAGGTTTTCCATATACCTGCGTCCACAAATTTGCTGCTTGAGATTGATATACCTGTTTCAACTAACAACTGATTGAGGCCTTCCATATGTCAGATTCCACAAAATAATGATTGAGCTTTTCCATATATCTGCGTCCAAAAAATTATTGCTTGAGGGTGATATACATGCTTCAACTAACAGCTGATTGAGAAGTTCCATATATCAGCTTCCACAAAATAGTGATTGAGGTATTCTATATATCTGTGTCCACAAAATTACTGCTTGAGTTTGATATACCTGCTTCAACTAACAAGTGATTGAGAACTTCCATTTATCAGCTTCCACAAAATATGATTGAGGTTTTCCATATACCTGCTTCCAAAAAATACAGATTGCAGCTTTTGATATACCTTATTTAACTAACAACGGATTGAGGTCTTCCATATATCATCTTCCACAATATAGTGATTGAGGTTTTCCATAAACCTGCTTTTCACAAAATTACTACTTTAGGGTGATAAACGTGCTTTAACTAACAGCTGATTGAGAACTTCCATATATCAGCTTCCACAAAATATGATTGATGTTTTCCATACACCTGCGTCCACAAAATACAGATTTCAGGTTTTGATATACCTGCTTCAAATAACAACATATTGAGGCCTTCCATATATCAGCTTCCACAAAATAGTCATTGAGGTTTTCCATATACCTGCGTCCACAAAATTTCTACTTGAGTGTGATATACCTGCTTCAACTAACAATTGATTGAATACTTCCATATATCAGCTTCCACAAAATATGATTGAGGTTTTCCATACACCTGCGTCCACAAAATACGGATTTCAGGTTTTGATATACCTGTTTCAAATAACATCATATTGAGGCCTTCCATATATCAGCTTCCACAAAATAGTCATTGAGGTTTTCCATATACCTGCGTCCACAAAATGTCTGCTTGAGTGTGATATACCTACTTCAACTAACAACTGATTAAAGCATTCCATAAGTCAGCTTCCACAAAATAGTGATTGAGGTTTTCCATGTACCTGTGTCCACAAAATTACTTTTTGAAGATTATATACCTGCTTCAACTAATAACTGATTGAGGCCTGCCATATATCAGTTTCCACAGAATATTCATTCAGGTTTTCCATATAGCTGCGTCCACAATATTACTGCTTGAGGGTGATATATCTGCTTCAACTAACAACTAATTGAGGCCTTCCATATATACAGTCATGGCCAAAAGTTTTGAGAATGACACAAATATTTTTTTTCACAAAGTTTTCTGCTAAACTGCTTTTAGATCTTTGTTTCAGTTGTTTTTGTGATGTAGTGAAATTTAATTACACGCACTTCATATGTTTCAAAGGCTTTTATCGACAATTACTTGACATTTATGCAAAAAGGAAGTATTTGCACTGTTGGCCTTCTTTTTCAGGACCTCTGGAATTCGACTGGGCATGCTCTCAATCAACTTCTGGGCCAATTCCTGACTGATAGCAACCCATTCATTCATAATTACTTCTTGGAGTTTGTTTGTCCACTCGCCTCTTGAGGATTGACCACAAGTTCTCTATGGGATTAGGATCTGGGGAGTTTCCAGGCCATGGACCCAAAATATCAATGTTTTGGTCCCCGAGCCACTTAGTTATTGTGGCGGAACCCGCCTCGCCACTGGGCATTGGAGAGGACTGGCTACCCGCCTCCTACCTGCTGACTATGGCCCCTGGTGATTTGGTACGTTTGAATGCAATATTTGGGCATGTGCTATTTTATATTGCTGCTACTGGCCCTTTAATGGCCATCCGTGGGCATGTCTGACTTTTAGGAGCAATGCCCCTTTAAGACTGTGTAGCAGATTGCATTCAGGCTGTCTTAAATACTGTGTATGTTATTATGTGTTCAGTTACATTGTATCTGTGTATGCCAGGGTTCAAGTTAGTCCATTACGTTTGATAATTGTATTTTGTGGATTGCGTCTGAGACAATGCTATTGTGTTGGTTAATTACATCTCAGACAAGGCTCATTGTGTTTTGTTTATTGCGTTACAGACAGAGGGAAGGGGATTTTGTGTACAATTGCTGGGAAGGTTTAAACACTGTAGATACATATGATTGGCTGTGGGTGGTACCTTGCTGGAAGATGTGTATAAATCAATGCTTGTGTTAAAATAAAGGGAGTTCCTGTTTTAAACCTCAAGGTGAAGTGTCGTCTCATTCTTGGGGGAGGATTTATTGCATGCTGTCCCAGTTTGACTGCTAGGAGTGAAAACCTATTCGTATGGTTCCTATTCAACTGCCTACAGCATTCATTGCTGTGAGAAGATTTATATGCGGGTTCGGTGATTGTGGTGTCTGCCAAAGTGCTTGGAAGCCTCAGGAAAACGCTAGGCGCATCCGTAAACGGAGGTACTCAGTCGGGGTGCCAGGAGATCCGTTACATTGGTGGCAAGCGGTGGGATGGCGTCCTAGTGCGAGGAGAAGCAGCTCAGAGACACCGGTAACGTGTGGAGTTACAAATTCAGGGCAAACGCTAGCACTCGTGCAGCGCCCCTGGGAGCAGAGGTATCCAGCGACTTGGAGCAGACAAGTATGGAAGGCTCTGAAGATGACTGGCTGGCCGAGGTGAGGCAGCGAGTGGACCAGTATGGAGATAATGTGTCCATGGATATATGCCAGGCCATCTGGAACCAGGTCACAGCCAAGCGACACGCAAGGATGGAACGAGAATTCCGACTGGCGAAAGAGAGAGAAATTGCCCAGCAGAAGGAGTGTTACAGCAGCCGAGCAGAGGCTGCATCCGAGGAGGTAAGCCGTTTCCCCTTGAGGCGGCCAGAGGAACCCGAAGTAGGGGTCCTCATAGACTGGTCCTGTGAGGAACCACAACAGGCAGGTGGAGACGGGACCGAGGTCTCTCCACCGGGATGCTGGGCAGCTGGCCCAGACCCTCAGCAGCAGCCGGAGTTGCCAGGTGTGGACGCAGGTGGTCCTTACTCGCAAATGTTGAGGGACCTCACAGACTGGTCCTGGGAAGACCCACAGATGGCAGGTGGAGATGGGAACGAGATCTCTCTACCGGCCCTACAGGGATACTGGGCAGCCGGCCCAGATCTCCAACTCCAGCAGCAGTACCAGGAGGAGGAGGTAAGCAACCCCTCCCCTCCACAGCCAACTCCAAACCAGGTACTGGGGTCAGTAGAGGAGTCGTTAGCCCCCTCTGGCCCCCTCCCAGCAGAAGAGCTGGCATCTGGGCAGAGCGCCGCTGGCCTCTGCCCTACTTGTCCCCTTACTACCCAGCAGGACTGTACTCCAGTCCCTCCAGCAGAAGAGCTGGCATCAGGGCAGAGAGCCGCTAGCCTCTGCTCCACTGACCCCCTTGTTACAGGGCTGGCTTGTACCCCCCTCGCCCCAGCAGAAGTGCTGGCATCAGTGCAGAGCACCGCTGGCCGCTGTTCCCCAAGTAGCCCCAGCGGTTTGCCTAGCACACCAAGGGGACACAGCAAGCCCCACAACAGTGCAGATGGGACCGTAGTCTCTGTACCTGCACCACTGGAGATATGGACAGTCTGTCCTGGTCCACAACAACAGGACAATGTATTGGAAGGAGAGGCAGTCTGTTTTCCCCTACAACAAGGGAGGATGTCGCAGAGAGAGGAGCCTGTTACCCCTTCCCCCCAGCAACAGCTTTTTTCAACCAGGGGAGAGGGCACCCTAGTTACCTTCCCCCCAAGTCATGGATCTACAACTGGGCACAAGTGGCAGGGGGCCATAGGGACAACTACACCCTTGGAGAAAGGCCGGCTGACTATCAGAGCCCCAGACCGCCTGGAGGTCTGGAGTCTGGATAGTCTCAATGGGAAAGGGGAGAAATGTGGCGGAACCCGCCTCGCCACTGGGCATTGGAGAGGACTGGCTACCCGCCTCCTACCTGCTGACTATGGCCCCTGGTGATTTGGTACGTTTGAATGCAATATTTGGGCATGTGCTATTTTATATTGCTGCTACTGGCCCTTTAATGGCCATCCGTGGGCATGTCTGACTTTTAGGAGCAATGCCCCTTTAAGACTGTGTAGCAGATTGCATTCAGGCTGTCTTAAATACTGTGTATGTTATTATGTGTTCAGTTACATTGTATCTGTGTATGCCAGGGTTCAAGTTAGTCCATTACGTTTGATAATTGTATTTTGTGGATTGCGTCTGAGACAATGCTATTGTGTTGGTTAATTACATCTCAGACAAGGCTCATTGTGTTTTGTTTATTGCGTTACAGACAGAGGGAAGGGGATTTTGTGTACAATTGCTGGGAAGGTTTAAACACTGTAGATACATATGATTGGCTGTGGGTGGTACCTTGCTGGAAGATGTGTATAAATCAATGCTTGTGTTAAAATAAAGGGAGTTCCTGTTTTAAACCTCAAGGTGAAGTGTCGTCTCATTCTTGGGGGAGGATTTATTGCATGCTGTCCCAGTTTGACTGCTAGGAGTGAAAACCTATTCGTATGGTTCCTATTCAACTGCCTACAGCATTCATTGCTGTGAGAAGATTTATATGCGGGTTCGGTGATTGTGGTGTCTGCCAAAGTGCTTGGAAGCCTCAGGAAAACGCTAGGCGCATCCGTAAACGGAGGTACTCAGTCGGGGTGCCAGGAGATCCGTTACAGTTATCACTTTTGCCTTATGACACGGTGCTCCATCGTGCTGGAAAATGCATTGTTCTTTACCAAACTGTTGTTGGATTGTTGGAAGAAGTTGCTGTTGGAGGGTGTTTTGGTACTATTCTTTATTCATGGCTGTGTTTTTGGGCAAAATTGTGAGTGAGCCCACTCCCTTGGATGAGAAGCAACCCCACACATGAATTGTCTCAGGATGCTTTACTGTTGGCATGACACAGGACTGATGGTAGCGCTCACCTTTTCTTCTCCGGACAAGCCTTTTTCCTGATAACCCAAACAATCGGAAAGAGGCTTCATCGGAGAATATGACTTTGCCCCAGTCCTCAGCAGTCCATTCACCATATTTTCTGCAGAAGATCAATCTGTCCCTGATGGGTTTTTTTTGGAGAGAAGTGGCTTCTTTGCTGCCCTTCTTGACACCAGACCATCTTCCAAAAGTCTTCGCCTCACTGTGTGTGCAGATGCGCTCAGACCTGCCTGCTGCCATTCCAGAGAAAGCTCTGCACTGGTGGCACTCTGATCCCGCAGCTGAATCCTCTTTAGGAGACGATCCTGGCTCTTGCTGGACTTTCATGGATGCCCTGAAGCCTTCTTAACAAGAATTTAACCTCTTTTCTTAAAGTTCTTGATGATCCTATAAATTGTTGATTGAGGTGCAATCTTAGTAGCCACAATATCATTGCCTGTGAAGCCATTTTTATGCAACGCAATGATGGCTGCACAAGTTTCTTTGCAGGTCACCATGGTTAACAATGGAAGAACAATGATTTCAAGCATCACCCTCCTTTTAACAGGTCAAGTCTGTCATTTTAAACAAATCAGCCTGACATAATGATCTCCAGCCTTGTGCTCGTCAACATTCTAACCTGAGTTAACAAGACTATTACTGAAATGATCATAGCAGGTCCTTTAATGACAGCAATGAAATGCAGTGGAAAGGTTTTTTTGGGATTAAGTTCATTTTCATGGCAAAGAAGGATTATGCAATTCATCTGATCACTCTTCATAACATTCTGGAGTATATACAAATTGCTATTATAAAAACTTAAGCAGCAACTTTTCCAATTTCCAATATTTATGTAATTCTCAAAACTTTTGGCCATGACTGTACACTTACACAAAATATTGATTACAGTTTTCCATATACCATTATCCTCAAAATAAAGATTGTGTGATTTGATATACCTGCTTCAACTAAACACTGATTGAGGCCTTCCATATGTCAGCTTCCACAAAATAATGATTGAGGTTTTCCATATATCTGCGTCCACAAAATTATTGCTTGAGGGTGATATACCTGCTTCAACTAACAGCTGATTGAGGCCTGCCATATATCAGCTTCCACAAAATAGTGATTGAGTATTCCATATACCTATGACCACAAAATGACTGCTTAAGGGTGATATAACTGCTTCAACTAACAATAAACCTGCGTCTCGATTATTTTTTCTTGAGGGTGATATACCTGCTTTAACTAGAAAATGATTGAGACCTGTCATATATCAGCTTCCACAAAATAGTCATTGTGGTTTTTTATATACCTGTGTCTACACAATTACTTCTTAAAGATTATATACCTGCTTCAACTAACAACTCATTGAGGCCTGCCATATATCAGTTTCCACAAAATAGTCATTCAGATTTTACATATACCTGTGTCCACAAAATTACTGCTTAAGGCTGATATACCTGCTTCAACAAACATCTGAGGCCTTCCATAAATCAGCTTGCACAAAATATTGATTGAAGTTTTCCATATACCTGCATCCTAAAACAAATATTGCGGGTTTTGATATACCTGCTTCAACTACCAACTGATTGAGGCCTTCCATATATGTCAGCTTCTACAAAATAATGATTGAGGCTTTCCATATATCTGCATCCACAATTTTTTTGATTGTATGTGATATTCCTGCTTCAACTAACAGCTGATTGAGGACTGCCATATATCAGCTTCCACAAAATAGTGATTGAGGATTCCATATACATTCTGCAATTAACAACTGCTTGAGAATAGAGTTGAGCGAACACCTGGATGTTCGCTTTCGAGAAGTTCGGCCGAACTTCCTGGAAATGTTCGGGATCCGAACCCGACCCGAACTTCGTCCTGAACCCGAACCCCATTGAAGTCAATGGGGACCCAAACTTTTTGGCACTAAAAAGGCTGTAAAACAGCCCAGGAAAGGGCTAGAGGTAAATGTAGGTAAATCCCCTGCAAACAAATGTGGATAGGGAAATGAATAAAAATAAAAATAAAATAAATAAAAATTAACCAATATCAATTGGAGAGAGGTCCCATAGCAGAGAATCTGGCTTCACGTCACCCAACACTGAAACAGTCCATTGTAAGATATTTAGGCCCCGGCACCCAGGCAGAGGAGAGAGGTCCCGTAACAGAGAATCTGGCTTCATGTCAGCAGAGAATCAGTCTATATATCATAGCAGAGAATCATGCTTCACGTCACCCAACACTGGAACAGTCCATTGTCAGATATTTAGGCCCAAGCACCCAGGCAGAGGAGAGAGGTCCCGTAAAAGAGAATCTGGCTTCATGTCAGCAGAGAATCAGTCTTCATATCATAGCAGAGAATAATGCTTCACGTCACCCACCTCTGTAACAGTCCATTGTCATAAATTTAGGCCCAGGCACCCAGGCAGAGGAAAGAGGTCCCATAACAGAGAATCTGGCTTCATGTCAGCAGAGAATCTGGCTTCATATCATAGCAGAAAATCATGCTTCACGTCACCCAACACTGGAACAGTCCATTGTCAGATATTTAGGCCCCGGCACCCAGACAGAGTAGAGGTTCATTCAACTTTGGGTTGCCCCGCAATATAATGGTAAAATGAAAATAAAAATAAGATTGAATGAGGAAGTGCCCTGGAGTACAGTAATATATGGTTAAGGAGAGGTAGTTAATGTCTGATCTGCACAAGGGATGGACAGGGCCTGTGGGATCCATGCCTGGTTCATTTTTATGAACGTCAGCTTGTCCACATTGGCTGTAGACAGACGGCTGCGTTTGTCTGTAATGACGCCTCCCTGCCGTGCTGAATAGACGTTCAGACAAAACGCTGGCCGCCGGGCAGGCCAGCACCTCTAAGGCATAAAAGGCTAGCTCTGGCCACGTGGACAATTTAGAGACCCAGAAGTTGAATGGGGCCGAACCATCAGTCAGTACGTGGAGGGGTGTGCACACGTACTGTTCCACCATGTTAGTTAAATGTTGCCTCCTGCTAACACTTTGCGTATCAGGTGGTGGTGCAGTTAGCTGTGGCGTGTTGACAAAACTTTTCCACATCTCTACCATGCTAACCCTGCCCTCAGAGGAGCTGGCCGTGACACAGCTGCCTTGGCGACCTCTTGCTCCTCCTCTGCCTTGGCCTTGGGCTTCCACTTGTTTCCCTGTGACATTTGGGAATGCTCTCAGTAGCGCGTCTACCAACGTGCGCTTGTACTCCTGCATCTTCCTATCACGCTCCAGTGCAGGAAGTAAGGTGGGCACATTGTCTTTGTACCGTGGATCCAGCAGGGTGGCAACCCAGTAGTCCGCAAACGTTAAAATGTGGGCAACTCTGCTGTCGTTGCGCAGGCACTGCAGCATGTAGTCCCTCATGTGTGCCAGGCTGCCCAGAGGTAAGGACAAGCTGTCCTCTGTGGGAGGCATATCGTCATCGTCCTGCGTTTCCCCCCAGCCACGCACCAGTGATGGGCCCGAGCTGCGTTGGGTGCCACCCCGCTGTGACCATGCTTCATCCTCATCCTCCTCCACCTCCTCCTCATCCTCGTCCTCCAGTAGTGGGCCCTGGCTGGCCACATTTGTACCTGGCCTCTGCTGTTGCAAAAAACCTCCCTCAGAATCACTTCTAAGAGACTTGCCTGAAAGTGCTAAAAATGACCCCTCTTCCTCCTCCTCCTCCTGGGCCACCTCCTCTTCCATCATCGCCCTAAGTGTTTTCTCAAGGAGACATACAAGTGGTATTGTAACGCTGATAACGGCGTCATCGCCACTGGCCATGTTGGTGGAGTACTCGAAACAGCGCAACAGGGCACACAGGTCTCGCATGGAGGCCCAGTCATTGGTGGTGAAGTTGTGCTGTTCCGCAGTGCGACTGACCCGTGCGTGCTGCAGCTAAAACTCCACTATGGCCTGCTGCTGCTCGCACAGTCTGTCCAGCATGTGCAAGGTGGAGTTCCACGTGGTTGGCGTGAAGGCCGAAGTTACGCTGTAGCGCAGACAGGCGCAGCGGCAGGATGTGAACGCCGGAAGCGCGAACAGACGGCCCACACTTTATGCAGCAGCTCTGACATGTCGGGGTAGTTGTGAATGAACTTCTGCACCACCAAATTCAGCACATGCGCCAGGCAAGGGATGTGCGTCAAACCGGCTAGTCTCAGAGCTGCAACGAGATTTCGCCCATTATCGCACACCACCAGGCCGGGCTTGAGGCTCACCGGCAGCAACCACTCGTTGGTCTGTTGTTCTATACCCAGCCACAACTCCTGTGCGGTGTGGGGACTGTCCCCCAAACATATGAGTTTCAGAATGGCCTGCTGACGTTTACCCCGGGCTGTGCTGAAGTTGGTGGTGAAGGTGTGTGGCTGACTGGATGAGCAGGTGGAAGAAGAGGAGGAGGAAGCTGAGTAGGAGGAGGTGGCAACAGGAGGCAAAGAATGTTGCCCTGCGATCCTTGGCGGTGGAAGGACGTGCGCCAAACAGCTCTCCGCCTGGGGCCCAGCTGCCACTACATTTACCCAGTGTGCAGTTAGGGAGATATAGCGTCCCTGGCTGTGCTTACTGGTCCACGTATCTGTGGTCAGGTGGACCTTGCCACAGATGGCGTTGCGCAGTGCACACTTGATTTTATCGGATACTTGGTTGTGCAGCGAAGGCACGGCTCTCTTGGAGAAGTAGTGCCAGCTGAGAACAACATACTGTGGGACAGCAAGCGACATGAGCTGTTTAAAGCTGTCTGTGTCCACCATCCTAAATGACAGCATTTCATAGGCCAGTAGTTTAGAAATGCTGGCATTCAGGGCCAGGGATCGAGGGTGGCTAGGTGGGAATTTACGCTTTCTCTCAAATGTTTGTGAGATGGAGAGCTGAACGCTGCCGTGTGACATGGTTGAGATGCTTGGTGACGGAGGTGGTGGTGTTGGTGGTACATCCCCTGTTTGCTGGGCGGCAGGTGCCAACGTTCCTCCAGAGGCGGAGGAAGAGGCCAAGGCGGCAGCAGCAGAAGAGGCCGAGGCGGCAGCAGCAGAAAAGGTAGCAGGGGGAGCCTGAGTGACTTCCTTGTTTTTAAGGTGTTTACTCCACTGCAGTTCATGCTTTGCATGCAGGTGCCTGGTCATGCAGGTTGTGCTAAGGTGCAGAACGTTAATGCCTCGCTTCAGGCTCTGATGGCACAGCGTGCAAACCACTCGAGTCTTGTCGTCAGCACATTGTTTGAAGAAGTGCCATGCCAGGGAACTCCTTGAAGCTGCCTTTGGGGTGCTCGGTGCCAGATGGCGGCGGTCAGTAGCAGGCGGAGTCTCTTGGCGGCGGGTGTTCTGCTTTTGCCCACTGCTCCCTCTTTTGCTACGCTGTTGGCTCGGTCTCACCACTGCCTCTTCCTCCGAACTGTGAAAGTCAGTGGCACGACCTTCGTTCCATGTGGGGTCTAGGACCTCATCGTCCCCTGCATCGTCTTCCACCCAGTCTTGATCCCTGACCTCCTGTTCAGTCTGCACACTGCAGAAAGACGCAGCAGTTGGTACCTGTGTTTCGTCATCATCAGAGACGTGCTGAGGTGGTATTCCCATGTCCTCATCATCAGGAAACATAAGTGGTTGTGCGTCAGTGCATTCTATGTCTTCCACCTCTGGGGAAGGGCTAGGTGGATGCCCTTGGGAACCCCTGCCAGCGGAGTCTTCAAACAGCATAAGAGACTGCTGCATAACTTGAGGCTCAGACAGTTTCCCTGGTATGCATGGGGGTGATGTGACAGACTGATGGGCTTGGTTTTCAGGCGCCATCTGTACGCTTTCTGCAGAAGACTGGGTGGGAGATAATGTGAACGTGCTGGATCCACTGTCGGCCACCTAATTGACTAATGCCTGTACCTGCTCAGGCCTTACCATCCTTAGAATGGCATTGGGCCCCACCAAATATCGCTGTAAATTATGGCGGCTACTGGGACCTGAGGTAGTTGGTACACTAGGACGTGTGGCTGTGACAGAACGGCCACGTCCTCTCCCAGCACCAGAGGATCCACTAACACCACCACGACCATGTTCGACCATGTCCCTTACTAGATGTTTTCCTCATTGTTACCGTTCACCACAATAAGAAAAATATTATTTGGCCCAATGTATTGAATTCAAATTCAGGCCTTTTTTTTACAGACACCTAAGAATATCTGGCTATCTATTTAGCTACCGTATTACACTAATAAAGGCACAGCAGTAACGACAGATTTAGCTGAATATAATTTTGAGGCCTAGTATTTAGGCGCTGGGTGAAAGGTATACGTTTACAGACAGAATTAGACTTGGAAATGCACAGTAGCGTGTGTGTGAAGTTATTGAGAATGACCCTATGTGCACCTTGAATCTTATATACCCTTTTAGGGATAGATTTAAAGTAGGTCTGATACAGCAGAAACCACTAAATTAGGAAATTGCAAAATTGGGAATTGTATTTCAACCCAGAACAAAAACTGTGCTTTAACAGACACTAAATTACTTGACCAGCCACAGCAATAACCACAGATTTAGATGGATGTAAATTTGAGGCCTATTATTTTGGCGCTGGGTGACAGGTATACATTTACAGACAGAATTAGACTGGGATATGCATAGTAGCGTGTGTGTGAAGTTATTGAGAATGACCCTATCAGCACCTTGAATCTAATATACCCTTTTAGGGATAGATTTAACGTCGGCCTGATACAGCAGAAACCACTAATTTAGAGAATTGCTAAATTGGGAATTGTATTTCAACTCAGAACAAAAACTGTGCTTTGACGGACACTAAATAACTTGACCAGCTACAGCAATAACCACAGATTTAGCTGACTATAAATTTGAGGCCTATTATTTAGGCGCTGGGTGACAGGTATACGTTTACGGACAGAATTAGACTTGGATATGCACAGTAGCGTGTGTGTGAAGTTATTGAGAATGACCCTATTAGCACCTTGAATCTAATATACCCTTTTTAGGGATAGATTTAAATTAGGCCTGATACAGCAGAAACCACTAATTTAGAGAATTGCTTAATTGGGAATTGTATTTCAACCCAGAACAAAAACTGTGCTTTGATGGACACTAAATAACTTGACCAGCCACAGCAATAACCACACATTTAGATGGATGTAAATTTGAGGCCTATTTTTTAGGCGCTGGGTGACAGGTATACGTTTACAGACAGAATTAGACTTGGAAATGCACAGTAGCGTGTGTGTGAAGTTATTGAGAATGACCCTATCAGCACCTTGATTCTAACATACCCTTTTAGGGATGGATTTAAAGTAGGCCTGATACAGCAGAAACCACTAATTTAGAGAATTGCTAAATTGGGAATTGTATTTCAACCCAGAACAAAAACTGTGCTTTGACGGACACTAAATAACTTGCCCAGCCACAGCAATAACTACAGATTTAGCTGACTATAAGTTTGAGGCCTATTATTTAGGCGCTGGGTGACAGGCTCATCTTGCCCCTGATGTAGTATATGGCCAAAAAATAACCACACTATTGATGGTTAAATGCACTTGGTGTGACAGCTTGACCGATGTAGGATATAGCCAAAAAACAACCACACTATTGAGAGTTAAATGCACTTGGTGACAGCTTGCCCCTGATGTAGTATATGGCCAAAAAAATAACCACACTATTGATGGTTAAATGCACTTGGTGTGACAGCTTGACCCTGATGTAGGATATAGCCAAAAAATAACCACACTATTGAGGGTTAAATGTACTTGGTGGCAGCTTGTGCTGGCGCACCACAAGACAAAGTGAATGAAAAACGCTCTGGGCAGCCTAAAAACAGTGAGCAATTGAATAGCAGCAGTTCAATTATCCACAGCTGCAGATAAATCACTGAATGAAGTCTTTTGGAGGAGTTAATCACTGCCTAATCTCGCCCTAACATTGCAGCTGCAACCTCTCCCTACACTGATCAGAGCAGAGTGACGTGCGGCGCTACGTGACTCCAGCTTAAATAGAGGCTGGGTCACATGCTGCACTGGCCAATCACAGCCAAGCCAATAGTAGGCATGGCTGTGACGGCCTCTTGGGGCAAGTAGTATGACGCTTGTTGATTGGCTGCTTTGCAGCCTTTCAAAAAGCGCCAAGAAAGCGACGAACACCGAACCCGAACCCGGACTTTTACGAAAATGTTCGGGTCCGTGTCACGGACACCCCAAGATTCGGTACGAACCCGAACTATGCAGTGCAGGTTCGCTCATCCCTAATTGAGAACTTCCATATATCAGCTTTCACAAAATATGATTGAGGTTTTCCATATATCTGGTCCACAAAATACACATTGCAGGTTTTGATATACCTGCTTAAATAACTGATTGAGGCCTTCCATATATCAGCTTCCACAAAATAGTGATTGAGGTTTTCTAGATACCTGTGTCCACAAAATTACTGCTTAAGGGTGATATACCTGCTTCAACTAATAACTGATTAAAGACTGCCATATATCAGTTTCCACAAAATAGTCATTGAGGTTTTCTATATACCTGCGCCCACAAAATTACTGCTTGAGTGTGATATACCTGCTTCAACTAACAGCTGATTGAGGCCTGCCATATATCAGCTCCCACAAAATAGTGATTGAGGATTCCATATACCTTTGTTCACAAAATTACTGCTTGAGAGTGATATACCTACTTCAACTAACAATTGATTGAGAACTACCACATATCAGCTTCAACAAAATATGATTAAGGTTTTTCATATAACTACGTCCACAAAATTGCTGCCTGAGGTTGGTATATTTGCTTCAAATAACAACTGATTGAGATCTGCTATATGTCAGCTTCCACAAAATAGTGATTGTCTTTCCATATACCTGCTTCCACAAAATTACTGCTTGAGGGTGATACCTGTTTCAACTAACAACTGATTGAGGCCTTCCATATTTCAGCTTCCTCAAAATAGTGATTGAGGTTTTCCATATACCTGCATATACAAAATACAGATTGCGGGTTTTGATATATCTGCTTCAACTAACAACTGATTGAGGCCTTCTATATATCAGCTTCCACAAAATAGTGATTGAGGTTTTCCATATACCTGCTTCCACAAAATTGCTGCTTGAGGGTGATACCTGCTTCAACTAATAACTGATTGAGGCCTTCCATATTTCAGCTTCCTCAAAATAGTGATTGAGGTTTTCTATATACCTGCGTCCACAAAATACAGATTGTGGGTTTTGATATATCTGCTTCAACTAACAACTAATTGATGACTTTAATATATCAGCTTACACAAAATAGTGATTGAGGTTTTCCATATTCCTAAGTCCACAATTTACAAATTGCAGAATTTAATATACCTGCTTCAACTAACAAATGATTAAGGCCTTCCATATATCAGCTTTGACAAAAAAGTCATTGAGGTTTTCCATATACCTGCATCCACAAAATTTCTGTTTGAGTTTGATATACCTACTTCAGCTAACAACTGATTAAGGCTTCCGTATGTCAGCTTCCACAAAATAGTGATTAAGGGTTTTCCATGTACCTGTGTCCACAAAATCATTTCTTGAAGATTATATACCTGCTTCAACTAATAACTGATTGAGTCCTACCATATATCAGCTTTTACAAAATAGTCATTCAGGTTTTCCATATACCTGCGTTCACAATATTACTGCTTGAGGCTGATATACCTACTTCAACTAACAACTAATTGAGGCCTTCCATATATCAACTTACACAAAATATTGATTGAGGTTTTCCATATACCTTCATCCTAAAATAAATATTGCTTGATTTGATATACCCGCTTCAACTTACAACTGATTGAGGCCTTCCATATATCAGCTTCCACAAAATAATGATTGAGGTTTTCCATATATCTGCAACCACAAATTTATTGCCTGAGGGTGATATAACTGCTTCAACTAACAGCTGATTGAGGCCTGCCATATATCAGCTTCCACAAAATAGTGATTAAGGATTCCAAATACCTTTGTCCACAAAATGACTGCTTAAGGGTGATATACCTGCTTGAACTAACAACTGATTAAGGCCAGCCATATATTAGCTTCCACAAAAGAGTGATTTAGTTTTTCCATATATCTGTTTCCACAAAATGACTGCTTAAGTGTGATATACCTGCTTCAACTATTAAGTGATTGTGAACTTCCATATATAAGCTTCCACAAAATATGATTGAGGTTTTCTATATACCTGCTCCCAAAAAAACAGATTGCAGGTCTTGATATACCTGCTTTAATTAACAACTGATTGAGGCCTTCCATATATCAGCTTCCACAATATAGTGATTGAGGTCTTCCATAAACTTGCTTCCACAAAATTACTACTTTAGGATAATATACGTGCTTGAACTAACAACTGATTAAGACCTACCGTATATCAGCTTTTACAAAAGAGTGATTTAGTTTTTCCATATATCTGTTTCCACAAAATGACTGCTTAAGTGTGATATACCTGCTTCAACTATTAAGTGAGTGTGAACTTCCACATATCAGCTTCCACAAAATATGATTGAGGTTTTCTATATACCTGCTCCCAAAAAAAACAGATTGCAGGTCTTGATATACCTGCTTTAATTAACAACTGATTGAGGCCTTCCATATATCAGCTTCCACAATATAGTGATTGAGGTCTTCCATAAACTTGCTTCCACAAAATTACTACTTTAGGATAATATACGTGCTTGAACTAACAACTGATTAAGACCTACCGTATATCAGCTTTTACAAAAGAGTGATTTAGTTTTTCCATATATCTGTTTCCACAAAATGACTGCTTAAGTGTGATATACCTGCTTCAACTATTAAGTGAGTGTGAACTTCCATATATCAGCTTCCACAAAATATGATTGAGGTTTTCTATATACCTGCTCCCAAAAAAAACTGATTGCAGGTCTTGATATACCTGCTTTAATTAACAACTGATTGAGGCCTTCCATATATCAGCTTCCACAATATAGTGATTGAGGTCTTCCATAAACTTGCTTCCACAAAATTACTACTTTAGGATAATATACGTGCTTGAACTAACAACTGATTAAGACCTACCGTATATCAGCTTTTACAAAATAATGATTGAGGTTCTCCATATACCTGCTGCCACAAAATTATTTCTTGATGGTGATACCTGCTTCAACTAACAACTGATTGAGAACTTCCATACATCAGCTTCCACAAAATATGATTGAAGTTTTTTCATATACCTCTCGTCTACAAAATAAAGATTGCAGGTTTTTATATAATTGCTTCAAATAACAACTGATTGAGGCTTTCCATATATCAGCTTCCACCAAATAGTGATTGAGGTTTTCCATATACCTATGTCCACAAAATTACTGCTTGAGGGTGATATACCTGCTTCAACTAATAACTGATTAAAGCGTGCCATATATCAGCTTCCACAAAATAGTGGTTTAGGATTTGATATACCTGCGCCCACAAAATTACTGCTTGAGGGTGATATACCTGCTTCAACTAACAACTGATTAAAGCCTGCATTTATATCAGCTTAAAAAAAATAGTCATTGATTTTTTCAATATGCCTGCATCCACAAAATTACTGCTTGAGGGTGATATACGTGATTCAACTAACAACTGATTGAGATCTGCCATATATCAGCTTCTACAAAATAGCGATTTCGGTTTTCCATATACCTGCTTGCACAAAATTACTGCTTGAGGGTGATACCTGCTTCAACTAACAACTGATTGAGGCCTTACATATTTCAGCTTCCTCAAAATAATGATTAAGGTTTTCCATATACCTGCATCCCCAAAATATAGATTGCAGGTTTTGATATATCTGCTTCAACTAACAACTGATTGAGGCCGTCCATATATCAGCTTCCACAAAATAGTGATTGAGGTTTTCCATGTACCTATGTCAACAAAATTACTGCTTGATGTTGATATTCCTGCTTCAACTAACAATTTATTAAATCCTGCCATATATCAGTTAAAAAAAAATAGTCATTGAGGTTTTCCATATACCTGCATCCACAAAACTACTGCTTGAGGGTGATATACGTGATTCAACTAACAACTGATTGAGATCTGCCATATATCAGCTTCTACAAAATAGCGATTTCGGTTTTCCATATACCTGCTTGCACAAAATTACTGCTTGAGGGTGATACCTGCTTCAACTAACAACTGATTGAGGCCTTACATATTTCAGCTTCCTCAAAATAGTGATTAAGGTTTTCCATATACCTGCATCCACAAAATATAGATTGCAGGTTTTGATATATCTGCTTCAACTAACAACTGATTGAGGCCGTCCATATATCAGCTTCCACAAAATAGTGATTGAGGTTTTCCATGTACCTATGTCAACAAAATTACTGCTTGATGTTGATATTCCTGCTTCAACTAACAATTGATTAAATCCTGCCATATATCAGTTAAAAAAAAATAGTCATTGAGGTTTTCCATATACCTGCATCCACAAAATTACTGCTTGAGGTTGATATATGTGCTTCAAATAACAACTGATTGAGATCTGCTCTATATCAGCTTCCACAAAATAGTGAATGAGGTTTTCCATATACCTGCTTCCACAAAATTACTGCTTGAGGGTGATACCTGCTTCAACAACTTATTGAGGCCTTCCATATTTCAGCTTCCACAAAATAGTGATTGAGGTTTTCCAAATACCTACCTAAACAAAATATAGATTGAAAGATGAGGAAGTCACAATGCTGAATGAATTCCCAGAAGGGCTACTCCATCTGAGACAAGTCAGCAGTATTCTGAAGAGGAGTCAGAGGAGGATGGTGGCTGGGGGGAGGAGGAGGAGGAGGAGCAAGAAGAGCAGGCTTTGAGGGGGACTTTAAACTTTTCGGGGATAACTGGTGCTGTCCGTGGCTGGGGGGAGGGGACCGAGGACAACATTCTCCTGGGTGATAAGCAGGAGACAGGGTGCTCCACCACTTCCAATTAAGTGCAAATGTTGTCCTTCATGCTCCAGTGTTTGAAGAGGGACCCCGTATAAAAAGCATAAAGTGCAAGGACCAGTATTGGGTGACAACGTACTTAGACCCCCAGTACAAACACAAAATGGCGGACATGTTATTAGCATCACAGAGGAACGATCATTTCGAGAAATGCTGCATTCTGCTTTTGCGGGCACTAGCTGAGGAATTTCCACTCACAGAGAAACAGTTGCGGGTACCAATCCAACAGCGCATGCAAGAAGAGGGAGGTTTGAAGATGTGTTGGTCACTTCAGATATGAGATCATTCTTGCAGCCAACCCATCGACAGCCGCCCTCCGGATCCAGCCCCAGGGAACGCCTAGACCAACAGGTGTCCGAATAAATTGAGTTAACGGCCGATATGGAAGCTATGAGAAACGAGGAACGCCTTGACTACTGGGTGTGCAGGCTTGACCTGTAGCCAAAGCTGGCACAATTTGCCATGGAACTCTTGGCTTGCCCCTCGTCCAGTGTCCTGTCCGAAAGGACGTTCAGCACAGCAGGGGGGATTGTGACCAATAAGCGCACTCGCCTAGCTCACGACAGTGTGGATTAACATGCATTTTTAAAAATTAATGAGGTATGGATCTAGGAGGAATTCAACACCTGTGATGACCACATTTAATTGAATTTCCTTATGCCAGCCCACACATATCCTACAACACCAAGAACAAAGAATGGTCCCTGTCTTATGTAAATAATGAGGCATAAAAGGCCTTTTCTGTCCATTGAATGCCTAATGTTTTTTGCCTCAGAAGAATTCGACACCTACGCTAATTAAGTGTGGGCTAGTGGCATCCCGAATCCCATAGGTAAACCACAGACACCCGTCCATGATCATAGACTCATACAGGTATACTATCTTATATATTTGATATTATTCTCTCTTATTATCAAACAAACTCTTGTGTGATTTTCGATCACATATAGGGAACCGTAGCACCACCCATATTTGGGAGAAACAGATTGGCGCCAGCAGTGTGGTCACTTTTTTAGGTATATATGCTTTTATATATATATATATACCTCACCCTTTTCTGTCCATTACTTAGTATGTAGCGGAGTCCCCCGCACATAAGTGACCGCCATCGGCAGCCTCTCTGCACCCTGAACACCTTGTCATATGCTGTTTATATCCTCACCTTTCTACAAATATTTTTTAGATCCACCCTTTGGTGCCCTGCCAGTTAATCTTTGACTCCACCTGAATTTCATTCAGGGCTGTCTTCGACTAACCCTCTACTTTTTTTCCCCATATCCATAACTCTGCTGTAAAATTGATATCCAATGACCGTGTAATCTACCTCCAGCCACATACTTCTTATTTTCTGTTTGCTGAATGCATAATTATGGGGGCCTGTAGTCCTCTGGCCTGCTGTAAAATTGATATCGAATGACCTTGTACTCTACCTCCAGCCACATACTTTCTTGTTCTTTTCTGTCCGCTGAATGCATAATTTTTGGGGCATGTAGTCCACTAGCCTGCTGTAAAATTGTTATCCAATGACCGTGTAATCTACCTCCAGCCACATACTTACTTGTTCTTTTCTGTACTGTGAATTAATAATTGTTAGGGCCTCAGAGGAATTCAACACCAGTGACGACCACGTGTTATCGAATTTCATTATCATTATTTTTTTTTTCAAGAGGGGGGATTTTGTTAGCCATGTTTTTAATCCAATTTTATATTTTTAGTTCTTGTAAACATATGTATTTGACCTGTATTTGTACTGGCCTGCAGTAAAATTTATATCCATTGACCGTGTAATATACCTCCGGCCACATAATCACTTGATCTTTTCTGTCCAGTGAATGCCAAATGCTTGGGGCCTATAGTCCAGTGGCCTACAATAAAAATTTTATCCACTAACCCCATAATGTACCTCAAGCCACATAATCAGAATTTCTTTTATGTCAGATGAATGCCTAATTTTTAAGGCCCGTACTCCCGTGGCCTAAAATACAAATTTTCTAGGCTCTAACAGGGCACATTTCAGAGAATTTAATGTCCCTTGATTAAGATACATATTTTTTGTTGGAATTTTTGTCATTGATCTCCCTCTAGTATGTCACTGTCCATGTTGTGGACTTCTACTAAGTATTTGGTGGCTGCAAACATGAGCTGAAGATTTTTCAGGTTCGCCTGCTAATAAACAGCTCACTCTAAGACAGCAGCACTGTGCTGTCTGAGTGTGAGCTGCAGGGAGAAAGTCACCCTCCCTCTCACCTCTGCAGCTGATAGGAGATTTTTTCAATCCCTGTTGAGGAGTGGAAGGGGGAGTGGCCTAGAAAGATCAGGGAGTGGCTTAGTGGGACCTAGAAGTTGATTTTTAACTTCATTTTTTCAATCTCTGTCGGCTGAGGAGTGTGAGGGGGCGAGGCCTTTTCAACAGCTCACTCTAAGACAGCAGCACTGTGCTGTCTGAGAGTGAGCTGCAGAGAGAAAATCACCCTTCCTCCCACCCACCCCTGCAGCTGACAGAAGTTGATTTTTACCTTCATTTTTTCAGGGCAGGGTTTTAAGTTCATCTTTTGAGAGTGGACACATTGTGGCAGGCGCATGTCTCGGCTCCTTCCTGCAAGAGTGATGCCCCTATAGGCACTTTACTGGCTCATTTGCATACCAAATAAACTAGATTTTCAGAGGATAAAAACATTTATTGCTGGAACAAAGGCACATCTTGAAATAAGGTACTAAGTGCTATTAGGCCATGGCTGATTTCTTTTAAAGCTCTCCTACAGCAGTGAAGAAAAATGTCTGGGTTTGGAATAAAACTGTGTATGTGGAGGCTAACGGCCTGAGAGATTCTATTGGCTGATAAGGGTCATGTGACCAAGCTTCTATGTGCTAATGCATTTTTGTGAATATTTCAGGAACGGTACGCCTGGGGAGAGCTGAGTCAAAAACTTTCCAGGACACCTGATGTACCTGTGTGCCAAATTTCATGATTGTAAATGCGATGGTGCGGATTCCTTTAGCGGACATACATACACACACATACACTCAGCTTTATATATTTATACAGGTGCATAAATTTGGGCACCACAAAAAAGAAATGAAATCACTATTTAGTAGATCCTCCTTTTGCAGAAATTACAGCCTCTAAACACTTCCTGTAGGTTCCAATGAGAGTCTGGATTCTGGTTGAAGGTATTTTGGACCAATCCTCTTTACAAAACATCTTTAGTTCATTCAGGTTTGATGGCTTCTGAGCATGGACAGCTCTCTTTAAGTCACACCACAGATTTTCAATTATATTCAGGTCTGGGGACTGAGATGGCCATTCCAGAACGTTGTACTTGTTCCTCTGCATAAATGCCTTAGTGGATTTTGAGCAGTGTTTAGGGTCGTTGCCTTGTTGAAAGATCCAGCCCCGGCGCAGCTTCAGCTTTGTCACTGATTCCTGGACATTGGTCTCCAGAATCTTCTGATACTGAGTGGAATCCATGCGTCCCTCAACTTTGACAAGATTCCCAGTCCCTGCACTGGCCACACAGCCCCACAGCATGATGGAACCACCACCATATTTTACTGTAGGTAGCAGGTGTTTTTCTTGGAATGCTGTGTTATTTTTCCTCCATGCATAACGCCCCTTGTTATGGCCAAATAACTACATTTTAGTTTCATCAGTCCACAGCACCTTATTCCAAAATGAAGCTGGCTTGTCCAAATGTGCTTTATCCCACCTCAAGCGGCACTTTTTGCGCATTGGGCGGAGAAAAGGCCTCCTCTACATCACTCTCGCATACAGCATCTCCTTGTGTAAAGTGCGCTGACTGGTTGAACGATGCACAGTGACTCCATCTGCATCGTCGCTTCTGTCTATCCGAGATTTTTCTTGGTATGCCACTTCGAGCCTTAACTTGAACTGAGCCTGTGGTCTTCCATTTCCTCAATATGTTCCTAACTGTGGAAACAGAGAGCTGAAATCTCTGAGACAGCTTTCTGTATCCTTCCCCTAAACCATGATGGTGAACAATCTTTGTCTTCAGGTCATTTGAGAGTTGTTTTGAGACCCCCATGTTGCTACTCTTCAGAGAAAATTAAAATAGGAGGGAAACTTACAATGGACCCCCTTAAATGATCTTTCTCATAATTGGATTCACCTGTGTATGTAGGTCAGGGGTCACTGAGCTTACCAAGCCAATTCGAGTTCCAATAATTAGTTTTAAAGGTTTTGGAATCAATAACATGACAACAGTGTTCAAATTTATGCACCTGCCTAATGTTGTTTAAACAATTATAGCACATTTTTTTGTAAATCCAATAAACTTAATTTCACTTCTCAAATATCACTGTGTGTGTCTCCTATATAACTTATTTAACTGAATTTTTTATCGTAACAACCAACGATTTATACAGGAAAATTATGACGATTAACAAGGTTGCCCAAACTTTCGCATCCCACTGTATATCAACATGAGTTTTATCATACCATTACTAACGCTACTATTATTTTATTTTATTTTTTATTTATATATAATATATCATATACAATCCTTGATGTTATATATCCCCACTTTTTACCTATTTATTTATTTTATGGAATTTGACTACCTTTTAGACTTGAGAAAGGAATGTTTTCAACTCCGAAACGCGTTGTCACATCTATATATAAATAATAAGCAAACTATCTACAACTACCTGAGGTTGTGTCTTTGTGCCAAGAAGTCTCGAAAAACGGTGGACCACAATTACTCCACACCCCTTTATTGTCTCTTCATCGCTCCTCTGGAGGACTGGCAACCCTACAAACAAGAAGCAAACAATACTGGCAGCACCAACCACTGTCTAACCACACGCCTACACTAGTGTTGTGCCTATGCTTGCACAACACAAAAATGTCAGCACAACTTATTTTTCTTGCCAATCATTTACCCCAAAAACTATTAGCCTATGAGCACCTATCCCCTTTTTGCTACAATTGCTCCCTTTCCATGAGGTTGACACTGGACCTTTCAGAGAACTGATGGGTTGTGCTGGGCCAAGTTGGAGAGTCCCAATCCATCATTCGTATGTTGAGCAGAAGGTGGGCCTGTCCTTGAGCCTGTCGTTGTCTGGTACAGTACACGGCAGTGCCAACGTGTGGAGCTGTACCTATGGTCAAGAACAATACCTGTCCTTTATGGCCCACCGGGTAAATGTGGTTCCTGCCCAGCCACATCAGCAACTTGGCCAGGTGATAGCAATGTTGCCTTAGCGTTCTCAAGCTGTGATTCCTGCACCAATGTCTTACTCTGCCTCCTCATCCTCAACCTTGTCCTCAGCCTCCACTTAAGGCACAATTCGGAGTGGTCTTACACCATACCTTCAATGCAAAGCACAGCAGTGTCACACTGTTCTGCACCTGTACAGTGTGGGTGAACAGAGTCACACCAGGGAGGAACTGCTCGGTGTCATCAACCAAGATCTGAACCATGTTCACCGATAATGGAAAGAACATTGTGTCGGCACATGGTGCATGTCTGGTTGCAAAGCGGTTCCTGACATCTTCCATCCAATTGCAGAAAAAAAGAGATTGTAGCAGCACAACGAAAAAATAAAAATCGTTCCTTACTGTGGTGGTGCCCACCGTGTCAGAAGCCAGTCTCAGACTTCCCCAACTTCAGATGCATATATAAAAGAAACCGCAGCACTCTCCAGTCTTGATTCTTTCAAAATGTATTCACCAACACTTTGCGACGTTTCGACCCGTGTGGTCTTTCTCAAGCCTGAGAAAGACCACACGGGTCGAAACATCGCAAAGTGTTGGTGAATATATTTTGAAAGAATCAAGACTGGAGAGTGCTGTGGTTTCTTTTATATTTCCATCCAATTGCAAGATATCTTGAAAATGACTAGGAAACTGTGCATGCACTTGAGCCACTCTTACACTGCAAAACACACCCTTCTTGAACTGTTAAGGCATAATACACGTTGGAACCCCACCCTCCATAAGTTGGACCTACTATATTAGCTGTGGATGATTTCTTTATGATGCATGCAGACAGGAGTACTCTCCTGTGTAACTTCAATGCTAGCCAGTAGCAGCTCATGTCTGTGACACCTGCTGTTTGCTCAGGCTCTTTGAGGAGGTCACTTTATTTGTCAGTCACCTGGACTACGGGATGAATGATGTAATTCCATTCCTTCATGTCCTAGAACAGATAATGATAAATCTGGCTGGCCAGGGGACAGGAGACGTACCACCTACATCTGATGGTCTGCTGAGCCTTGTGGGGGTTGAACAGCAACAACTTAAGTCTGGAGTCTCTAATGAGCACTTTTCTACATCTGCCTAGTGAAGAAAGCACCCAGCAGCAGGATATGGAGCAGAACCTAAACCAGCAGGTAGTGGCATACTTTTAGTGCACCTTGCCACACTAGATGAAAGATCCCCTGGACTACTGGGCAGACAAACTTGTTTTGCGGCTGCAACTGGCTGAGTTTGCTCTGGACAAGCTTTCCTGCCGAGCCAATAGTGTAGTATCAGAGCAGGAGTTTAGTGCGGTGGGGGCCACAGTTACTCCAAAGAATACTAGCCTTTCAACACAAAATGTTGAGACTAACCTTTGTAAAGATGAATCAGGTGTGGAACAGCCAGTATTTCCACACCCCAGTGTCGGATGTATCAGACTAGATCATTCTGGCAGCCACACCGAAACATTGTTAAAATATGGCCCTTTAATTCTGGCCAAGTGCCTCAGCCACTCTTCTCGTGCTGCCAGTAGCCTGATGCTACACTCCTGCTGCCTTTGCTGCCATCTTCTTCCACTACCACTATCTTGGTTTGTTACTGCCACGGCTGTTGCCCCCCGCCTCCCCACTCTGTGACTAGACCACTATGTTAACTCCTCATGCTGTTGCCACCCTTACTACTCTATGACAGGGCCACTGGTGTCCCTGTTTGGCTTTATTGACATCACCATTTATTTTACCCTTCTTCAGATCTGTCAGAAGAACCCAAAAATAAACAACACAATGAATTCTGTCTTTGGAGCATCCATAAGGCTTTTATCACATGGTCAGTAGCTTGCATCAGGATTTGCTCATGATTTAGAAGCTAAAAGCAGGAGTTGGTGCAAAACACAGAACACAAGCAAATATTCCAATCACGTGTCATCTCTGTTTTGGATCCACTCCTGTTTTTTTTTTGTTTTTTTTTTGCCTTAGCAATACTGATCAATTACTAACTAAATGATGACAGTGTGCTTAAAAGACAGATGCTTAAAAGACAGAATCCGTGTTTTGGGGGTTGTTCTTATGGGAGGAAAGCGCTTTACAAATGTTTTGTTGTTGTTGTTCTTGTGACGGTTGAGAAGAATGGAAAAAAGCATGAAGTCAACACACATTTACTGCTGTCACCCTCTTCACTCTGTCATGGGCCTACTATTTGTATCAGTGTGTAACAGAACTGGTTATCTAGCAATCTGCAAAGAAAAAGGGGGTCAGTCAGCACATCCCAAAGCACAGGGGCACGTTGCAATGGCTGAGAACAAGACTGTTAGACAAAAAGTACAATGCAACAGCTCACTGCAAACCAAATAAAGTACAAAATTGCATCATAATTGCAAATGCTATACTAATAAGTTAGAGATGCTTGGAAAATCGTTTTGTACAAAATTATTTGAGCCCGTCTGCCACACGTCAAGGCGTTCTCTAGTTAGACGGGTTCCTAACACTAAATTTTACCTGTTATGTGCCATGACGGCTATCATATAATTTAGAAAGTGCAGGTTTCACATGTATGCTGGATCCGCCTGAATTTCTGTCATTTTTGGTGCCAAAATGGCCTCCATTATATCCACAGAAAGCAGTTAACAGCATGCATGCCGGCCCCACTCCACACCACCCCTGGCGCCAAAAGGTCACCAAGGACTGCAATGAGAATCCACACACTATCTCTCTCCTGGTGCCAGATGGCTTCAGTGAGTGAGGGGGAGCAGGCCAAGCTATATACTAACACTAATTAAAATCAGCCTATGGGGCAGACGAGCTGGTCAGGAGAGCACGACTAAGGAGACAGCCACACCTCCAGCACAAACTGCAAAGAAAAAGGGGGTCAGTCAGCACATCCCAAAGCGCAGGGGCACATTGCTATGGCTGAGAACAAGACTGTTAGACAAAAAGTACAATGCAACAGCTCACTGCAAACCAAATAAAGTACAACATTGCATCATAATTGCAAATGCTATACTAATAAGGTAGAGATGCTTGGCAAATTGTTTTGTGCAAAATTATTTGAGCCCGTCTGCCACACATCAAGGCGATCTCTAGTTAGACGGGTTCCTAACACTAAATTTAACCTGTTATGTGCCATGATGGCTATCATATAATTCAGAAAGTGCAGGTTCCACATGCATAATGGATCCACCTGAATTTCTGTCATTTTTCCATTATATCCACGGAAAGTAGTTACCAGCATGCATGCCGGGCCCACTCCACACCACCCCTGGCACCAAAAGGTCACCAAGGACTGCAATGAGAGTCCACACACTATCTCTCTCCTGGTGCCAGATCGCCTTGACGTGTGGCAGACGGGCTCAAAGAATTTTGTACAAAACGATTTGCCAAGCATCTCTAACTTATTAGTATAGCATTTGCAATTATGATGCAATTTTGTACTTTATTTGGTTTGCAGTGAGCTGTTGCATTGTACTTTTTATCTAGCAATCTATGTGGAATCAGCAGACAGGGTAAAAGATGAGCACTCTTTCACACTATAGTAGAATCTTGAGCCACTGAACGGTTCCGTACATTATACCCGACGCTAACATGACCTGTAAGGCTGAGTTCACACTTGAGTTATTTGGTCAGTTTTTGACCTGTAACTGACCAAAAAGTGAAGTGTGAACCAAATCTATTAACACCTGTCACCTGCCTGTCATACTGACGCACAGTAACTGTTTCACTATACCCGCGGACTAGCTATGCATGTTTCTGCAATGCACAGTGATGTACACCGAGATACACTCTCCCTGCAGGCTGGGAAATAGCTGATTTTTAACACGGTTCGTGACAAATTTGCTCGGGTCAAATTCAGTGAAGCGTCCGAATCAAATATTTGAAAATTTCGCTCATCTCTACTCACCACATAAGAATGGTTGAAATGCAGTATTCTGGATCTTGCCAGCAGCTTGTTCAAACCATGTACTTTTTAAAAAAGTGTTGCACCTACCCCATCGAGTGTCTGCACAGTGGGCAGCAAACTCCTTTCTATATTGTCATGTTATCTCAGCATTGCAATTTGCTCATTTAGATTAGGAATCTGGGCTTTCAAATGTGCAAATTGCTCACATTTTGCAAAGTAAGATACACCCTCAAATGGCTGTTATAGGACTGCATACAATATATACACTGCATTGCATCATGGAGCACATACTTGCTAATAAGATTTACACCTGGAAAAAAAACATAAGGTAAATTACACAATGCAATTAAACTGATTACCAAATGAATAAGTGTAGTTCCCTTGTAAAGTCCCTTAATCTAAAGTCAAATAATCTCAAGTCACACACTTAAGACAAATCACACACAGGACCAAAACATACTCGCATGCTCGCAAACTCACCACTAAAACTGTTTATAAAATCGCTATTTTCAGTCAGCTGCAAACAGCGCAGATTATTTTTTCTCTGGAGTAAAAGAATCACCAATTACAATAGGGCAAAAGTGCAAATTGTGCAACATGCCCATTGCGAGTAACTGTGTCACTGCAATATATTTTAGGGTCGATTGTGGACATCTCAATAGCTGCAATGAACTTGAATTCCATCAAGAGTACAAGCAGAGGCAAGAAGAAGCAGAGCATGCTCGAGAACTTCTAGAAAAACAAATCACATTTTTGCAGGAGGTAAGAAATGAAATGTCTCTTCATGAAACTTAAAGAGGTTTTCTGAGACTTTTCTACTGATGACTTATCCTCTTGATAGATCATCAGTATCTGATCAGTGGGAGCACAATACCTTGGACCCCAGCTATTCAGCTGTTTGAGAAGACACAAGTGCTTGCAGACACAAGTGCTAAGCTTCCCTAAACTTAGTCTAGGCAATGAGACATTCTGTTAGGAAGTGTGAAACTTTAACATCCCTCCTGAAGGTTTTTTAGGATCTCTTAGGATTTGCAACTCAATAATCAGACTGTATGTAAAATAAAATTAACATTTAATTAATAACAATAATATGGAAAATAATGAAAATAGAAAAGGTGTTATATCAGACATAAACAACAATGAATCAGAATATAATAACAGTACTAAACAATAACTGACAAACACAACAGACACAACATAGAATTTTAGGCAATAAGCACTAACTGATGTTATTTAGCTATGTGAGACTTAAAGCGAACCTTTCAATAGAATTTCACATAATAAACTATTACCAGTACCTTATAGATATCCTCATTGTGTTTCAATGCATTATTGTGCCGCTTTCCTGGGATGGATATTCATGAAAAAAACGAGTTATAAAGTCCTCATCTCCAGCTCCTGAAGTCACGCTCCTGAAGTCAAGGGGGTAGCCCTTCCCTCACTCCGGGCTGTACCTCCCCTGCCCTAACCCCGCCTCTATGTAGTGTAACTGACACCCGGCTCAGTCGCCGGGAACACGCTTGTACAGGCGGAGCATGAGCTGTCGGGCTGTAACTGAATCGCGCATGCGCCATCCCCGATGCCTGCCTGTCTTCTCTTCCTCGCGCGCGATTCAGTTACAGGATCGCGTTCGAGTTCGACGGCGCATGTGCCGCCTGTACAAGCGCGGTCCCGGCGACTGAGCCGGGTGTCAGTTACACTACATAGAGGCGGGGTTAGGGCAGGGGAGGTACAGCCCGGAGTGAGGGAAGGGCTACCCCCTTGACTTCAGGAGCGCGACTTCAGGAGCTGGAGACGAGGACTTTATAACTTGTTTTTTTCATGAATATCCATCCCAGGAAAGCGGCACAATAATGCATTGAAACACAATGAGGATATCTATAAGGTACTGGTAATAGTTTATTATGTGAAATCCTGGTAAAAGGTTTGCTTTAAAGAGGACCTTTCACTGGTCCTAACATTACAATATAATTACCTGACAGTGTAGAGCATTATTATTAGATGTCAGGGCGCTTACTTTTTTTTCCGGATGTGATGCTCTGGTCCCCTACTGTGCACCCCATTCACTTTAGCCGTCCTGTATGCTAATTAGTAGCATAAGTACAGAGAGGAGGAGACGGCCCTGTTTCTCAAGGGGCGTCTCCTTTTCCCTGGCTATGAGCTTGCCAATTGCAGCATCACAGCCAGGGAGATGTAGTGCACTGGATGTGTATCTCTTCCTTACTATCGTGTTGAGTCATTTCCAGCTGCTACTGCCAAAGTTTTCCTGAGCGGAGTGAAGAAACAACAGCCGCCATTTTGTTTGTGTGTGAGGGACGGAGCCCTGATTTGAATTGGATATGGACTACAAGGTCCCAGAACCCTCAAAGAGGCTGAATGATAACGGACATGTTTCCTTGTCATCTGTTGAGGGCCCCTAATCTATAGTTAAGAGCTCCTCCCTGTTTTCATCCCATGGTGACCCGGGATACCGCTACCCATTATATCCCTAGAGAGTTGCCATGGCAACTCTGGCTTTAGGCAGTTAGCACTGGCCTTCACACACTTCTCAGCTAGCCGTTGCATGTGAGCTTGATCCAAATCTAGGCTTCAATGTGAACCGAGAATATCTGGCAGAGAGCGGGAGAGGTCACAGAGGAGAAACCCCTTGAGAAACATGGCCTCCTCCCTTTACGGATGCTACTAATTAGAATACATTGCGGCCAAAAGTAAACAGGAGGCACAGAGGGGGAATGGAGCAGCCAATCTGAAAAAAAGCACCCTGACATCTACTAATAATGCCTTACACTGCCAGGCAATATTGTAAAGTCAAGACCAGTGAAAGGTCCTCTTTAAACAATGGTGATAAACTGCTACTTGGCTGAGCTTATGGTTTGCATCTTCCACTTAGTTTATTAAGGAAAAACCCCATGGCCCAATTGGGCTCTTTGAAAAGGTGTTTGCAGAAGAAATGGTTCTGGGCAGCACAGTGTTAGTGTGTTCCTTTGGACAAGGCTTCAATGTTCATATCCACAGTATTGTGTATTTTATGCCTGTGTACAGACACGCATTCATCGATCACATGGCCTGGGTTCAGCTCAGCCCTGTTGAAGTGAATGGGGCTGAGCTGCGATACCAAGCACAGCCGTTATACAATGAACAGCACTATGCTTGGTGAGCAGAGAGAGGCTGCAGCGCTACTGTGGCCGCCAATGCCTTTTTAAACAGCTGATTGGCGGTTGTCCTGGGTAGGGATGAGCGAACTCGAACTGTATAGTTCGGGTTCGTACCGAATTTTGGGGTGTCCGTGACACGGACCCGAACCCGGACATTTTCGTAAAAGTCCGGGTTCGGGTTCGGTGTTCGTCGCTTTCTTGGCGCTTTTGTGACGCTTTCTTGGCGCTTTTTGAAAGGCTGCAAAGCAGCCAATCAACAAGCGTCATACTACTTGCCCCAAGAGGCCATCACAGCCATGCCTACTATTGGCATGGCTGTGATTGGCCAGAGCACCATGTGACCCAGCCTCTATTTAAGCTGGAGTCACATAGCGCCGCCCGTCACTCTGCTCTGATTAGCGTAGGGAGAGGTTGCGGCTGCGACAGTAGGGCGAGATTAGGCAGATTAACTCCTCCAAAGTACTTGATTATTGATCGATCTGCAGCTGTGGATCATTGAGCTGCTGATCCTCAATTGCTCACTGTTTTTAGGCTGCCCAGACCGTTTGTCAGTCACATTTTTCTGGGGTGATCGGCGGCCATTTTGTGTCTTGTGGTGCGCCAGCACAAGCTGCGACCAAGTGCATTTAACCCTCAATGGTGTGGTTGTTTTTTGGCTAAAGCCTACATCAGGGTGAAGCTGTCACACCAAGTGCATTTAACCAGCAATAGTCTGTTCATTTTTTGGCCATATACAAAATCAGGGGCAAGCTGCGCCTGTCACCAAGTGCATTTAACCCTCAATGGTGTGGTTGTTTTTTGGCTAAAGCCTACATCAGGGTGAAGCTGTCACACCAAGTGCATTTAACCAGCAATAGTCTGTTCATTTTTTGGCCATATACAAAATCAGGGGCAAGCTGCGCCTGTCACCAAGTGCATTTAACCCTCAATGGTGTGGTTGTTTTTTGGCTAAAGCCTACATCAGGGTGAAGCTGTCACACCAAGTGCATTTAACCAGCAATAGTCTGTTCATTTTTTGGCCATATACAAAATCAGGGGCAAGCTGCGCCTGTCACCAAGTGCATTTAACCCTCAATGGTGTGGTTGTTTTTTGGCTAAAGCCTACATCAGGGTGAAGCTGTCACACCAAGTGCATTTAACCAGCAATAGTCTGTTCATTTTTTGGCCATATACAAAATCAGGGGCAAGCTGCGCCTGTCACCAAGTGCATTTAACCCTCAATGGTGTGGTTGTTTTCTGGCTAAAGCCTACATCAGGGTGAAGCTGTCACACCAAGTGCATTTAACCAGCAATAGTCTGTTTATTTTTTGGCCATATACTACATCAGGGGCAAGCTGCGCCCGTCACCAAGTGCATTTAACCCTCAGTAGTGTGGTTGGTCAAGCTGTGACACCAAGTGCATTTAACCAGCAATAGTCTGTTCATTTTTTGGCCATATACTACATCAGGGGCAAGCTGCGCCCGTCACCAAGTGCATTTAACCAGCAATAGTGTGGTTATTTTTTGGCCATATCCCAGTCTAATTCTGTCACTAAATCCATACCGGTCACCCAGCGCCTAAATACTAGGCCTCAAATTTATATCCCGCTAAATCTCTCGTTACCGCTGTCCTGTTGTAGCTGGGAAAGTTATTTAGTGTCCGTCAAAGCACATTTTTTGTTCTGGGTTGAAGTACAATTCCCAATTTAGCAATTTCATAATTTAGTGGTTTCTGCTATATCAGAGCTATTTGAAATCTATCCCTAAAAGGGTATATAATATTCAAGGTGCACATTGGGTCATTCAGAATAACTTCACACACACCCGCTACTGTGTATTTTCAAGTCTAATTCTGTCACTAAACCCATACCTGTCACCCAGCGCCTAAATACTAGGCCTCAAATTTATATCCTGCTAAATCTCTCGTTACCGCTGTCCTGTTGTAGCTGGGAAAGTTATTTAGTGTCCGTCAAAGCACATTTTTTGTTCTGGGTTGAAGTACAATTCCCAATTTAGCAATTTCATAATTTAGTGGTTTCTGCTATATCAGAGCTATTTGAAATCTATCCCTAAAAGGGTATATAATATTCAAGGTGCACATTGGGTCATTCAGAATAACTTCACACACACCCGCTACTGTGTATTTCCAAGTCTAATTCTGTCACTAAACCCATACCTGTCACCCAGCGCCTAAATACTAGGCCTCAAATTTATATCCTGCTAAATCTCTCGTTACCGCTGTCCTGTTGTAGCTGGGAAAGTTATTTAGTGTCCGTCAAAGCACATTTTTTGTTCTGGGTTGAAGTACAATTCCCAATTTAGCAATTTCATAATTTAGTGGTTTCTGCTATATCAGAGCTATTTGAAATCTATCCCTAAAAGGGTATATAATATTCAAGGTGCACATTGGGTCATTCAGAATAACTTCACACACACCCGCTACTGTGTATTTCCAAGTCTAATTCTGTCACTAAACCCATACCTGTCACCCAGCGCCTAAATACTAGGCCTCAAATTTATATCCTGCTAAATCTCTCGTTACCGCTGTCCTGTTGTAGCTGGGAAAGTTATTTAGTGTCCGTCAAAGCACATTTTTTGTTCTGGGTTGAAATACAATTCCCAATTTAGCAATTTCATAATTTAGTGGTTTCTGCTATATCAGAGCTATTTGAAATCTATCCCTAAAAGGGTATATAATATTCAAGGTGCACATTGGGTCATTCAGAATAACTTCACACACACCCGCTACTGTGTATTTCCAAGTCTAATTCTGTCACTAAACCCATACCTGTCACCCAGCGCCTAAATACTAGGCCTCAAATTTATATCCCGCTAAATCTCTCGTTACCGCTGTCCTGTTGTAGCTGGGAAAGTTATTTAGTGTCCGTCAAAGCACATTTTTTGTTCTGGGTTGAAGTACAATTCCCAATTTAGCAATTTCATAATTTAGTGGTTTCTGCTATATCAGAGCTATTTGAAATCTATCCCTAAAAGGGTATATAATATTCAAGGTGCACATTGGGTCATTCAGAATAACTTCACACACACCCGCTACTGTGTATTTCCAAGTCTAATTCTGTCACTAAACCCATACCTGTCACCCAGCGCCTAAATACTAGGCCTCAAATTTATATCCTGCTAAATCTCTCGTTACCGCTGTACTGTTGTTGCTTGGAAAGATATTTAGTGTCCGTCAAAGCACATTTTTTGTTCTGGGTTGAAATACAATTCCCAATTTAGCAATTTCATAATTTAGTGGTTCCTGCTATATCAGAGCTATTTGAAATCTATCCCAAAAAGGGTATATAATATTCAAGGTGCACATAGGGTCATTCAGAATAACTTCACACACACCCTCTACTGTGTATTTCCAAGTCTAATTCTGTCACTAAACCCATACCTGTCACCCAGCGCCTAAATACTAGGCCTCAAATTTATATCCTGCTAAATCTCTCGTTACCGCTGTACTGTTGTTGCTGGGCAAGATATTTAGTGTCCGTCAAAGCACATTTTTTGTTCTGGGTTGAAATACAATTCCCAATTTAGCAATTTCATAATTTAGTGGTTCCTGCTATATCAGAGCTATTTGAAATCTATCCCAAAAAGGGTATATAATATTCAAGGTGCACATAGGGTCATTCAGAATAACTTCACACACACGCTTCTGTGCATTTCCAAGTCTAATTCTGTCACTAAATCCATACCGGTCACCCAGCGCCTAAATACTAGGCCTCAAATTTATATCCCGCTGAATTTGAATACAATACATTGGGCCAAATAATATATTTGTTGTTGTGGTGAACCATAACAATGAGAAAAACATCTAGTAAGGGACGCGGACGTGGACATGGTCGTGGTGGTGTTAGTGGACCCTCTGGTGCTGGGAGAGGACGTGGCCGTTCTGCCACATCCACACGTCCTAGTGTACCAACTACCTCAGGTCCCAGTAGCCGCCAGAATTTACAGCGATATATGGTGGGGCCCAATGCCGTTCTAAGGATGGTAAGGCCTGAGCAGGTACAGGCATTAGTCAATTGGGTGGCCGACAGTGGATCCAGCACGTTCACATTATCTCCCACCCAGTCTTCTGCAGAAAGCGCACAGATGGCGCCTGAAAACCAAGCCCATCAGTCTGTTACATCACCCCCATGCATACCAGGGAAACTGTCTGAGCCTCAAGTTATGCAGCAGTCTCTTATGCTGTTTGAAGACTCCACTGGCCGGGTTTCCCAAGGGCATCCACCTAGCCCTTTCCCAGCGGTGAAAGACATAGAATGCACTGACGCACAACCACTTATGTTTCCTGATGATGAAGACATGGGAATACCACCTCAGCATGTCTCTGATGATGACGAAACACAGGTGCCAACTGCTGCGTCTTTCTGCAGTGTGCAGACTGAACAGGAGGTCAGGGATCAAGACTGGGTGGAAGACGATGCAGGGGACGATGAGGTCCTAGACCCCACATGGAATGAAGGTCGTGCCACTGACTTTCACAGTTCGGAGGAAGAGGCAGTGGTGAGACCGAGCCAACAGCGTAGCAAAAGAGGGAGCAGTGGGCAAAAGCAGAACACCCGCCGCCAAGAGACTCCGCCTGCTACTGACCGCCGCCATCTGGGACCGAGCACCCCAAAGGCAGCTTCAAGGAGTTCCCTGGCATGGCACTTCTTCAAACAATGTGCTGACGACAAGACCCGAGTGGTTTGCACGCTGTGCCATCAGAGCCTGAAGCGAGGCATTAACGTTCTGAACCTGAGCACAACCTGCATGACCAGGCACCTGCATGCAAAGCATGAACTGCAGTGGAGTAAACACCTTAAAACCAAGGAAGTCACTCAGGCTCCCCCTGCTACCTCTTCTGCTGCTGCCGCCTCGGCCTATTCTGCTGCTGCCGCCTCGGCCTCTTCCTCCGCCTCTGGAGGAACGTTGGCACCTGCCGCCCAGCAAACAGGGGATGTACCACCAACACCACCACCACCACCTCCGTCACCAAGCGTCTCAACCATGTCACACGCCAGCGTTCAGCTCTCCATCTCACAAACATTTGATAGAAAGCGTAAATTCCCACCTAGCCACCCTCGATCCCTGGCCCTGAATGCCAGCATTTCTAAACTACTGGCCTATGAAATGCTGTCATTTAGGCTGGTGGACACAGACAGCTTCAAACAGCTCATGTCGCTTGCTGTCCCACAGTATGTTGTTCCCAGCCGGCACTACTTCTCCAAGAGAGCCGTGCCTTCCCTGCACAACCAAGTATCCGATAAAATCAAGTGTGCACTGCGCAACGCCATCTGTAGCAAGGTCCACCTAACCACAGATACGTGGACCAGTAAGCACGGCCAGGGACGCTATATCTCCCTAACTGCACACTGGGTAAATGTAGTGGCAGCTGGGCCCCAGGCGGAGAGCTGTTTGGCGCACGTCCTTCCGCCGCCAAGGATCGCAGGGCAACATTCTTTGCCTCCTGTTGCCACCTCCTCCTTCTCGGCTTCCTCCTCCTCTTCTTCCACCTGCTCATCCAGTCAGCCACACACCTTCACCACCAACTTCAGCACAGCCCGGGGTAAACGTCAGCAGGCCATTCTGAAACTCATATGTTTGGGGGACAGGCCCCACACCGCACAGGAGTTGTGGCGGGGTATTGAACAACAGACCGACGAGTGGTTGCTGCCGGTGAGCCTCAAGCCCGGCCTGGTGGTGTGTGATAATGGGCGAAATCTCGTTGCAGCTCTGGGACTAGCCAATTTGACGCACATCCCTTGCTTGGCGCATGTGCTGAATTTGGTGGTGCAGAAGTTCATTCACAACTACCCCGACATGTCAGAGCTGCTGCATAAAGTGCGGGCCGTCTGTTCGCGCTTCCGGCGTTCACATCCTGCCGCTGCTCGCCTGTCTGCGCTACAGCGTAACTTCGGCCTTCCCGCTCACCGCCTCATATGCGACGTGCCCACCAGGTGGAACTCCACCTTGCACATGCTGGACAGACTGTGCGAGCAGCAGCAGGCCATAGTGGAGTTTCAGCTGCAGCACGCACGGGTCAGTCGCACTACAGAACAGCACCACTTCACCACCAATGACTGGGCCTCCATGCGAGACCTGTGTGCCCTGTTGCGCTGTTTCGAGTACTCCACCAACATGGCCAGTGGCGATGACACCGTTATCAGCGTTACAATACCACTTCTATGTCTCCTTGAGAAAACACTTAGGGCGATGATGGAAGAGGAGGTGGCCCAGGAGGAGGAGGAGGAGGAGGAGGAAGAGGGGTCATTTTTAGCACTTTCAGGCCAGTCTCTTCGAAGTGACTCAGAGGGAGGTTTTTGGCAACAGCAGAGGCCAGGTACAAATGTGGCCAGCCAGGGCCCACTACTGGAGGACGAGGAGGACGAGGATGAGGAGGAGGTGGAGGAGGATGAGGATGAAGCATGGTCACAGCGGGGTGGCACCCAACGCAGCTCGGGTCCATCACTGGTGCGTGGCTGGGGGGAAAGGCAGGACGATGACGATACGCCTCCCACAGAGGACAGCTTGTCCTTACCCCTGGGCAGCCTGGCACACATGAGCGACTACATGCTGCAGTGCCTGCGCAACGACAGCAGAGTTGCCCACATTTTAACCTGTGCGGACTACTGGGTTGCCACCCTGCTGGATCCACGCTACAAAGACAATGTGCCCACCTTACTTCCTGCACTGGAGCGTGATAGGAAGATGCGCGAGTACAAGCGCACGTTGGTAGACTGCGCTACTGAGAGCATTCCCAAATGTCACAGGGGAACAAGTGGAAGCCCAAGGCCAAGGCAGAGGAGGAGCAAGAGGTCGCCAAGGCAGCTGTGTCACGGCCAGCTCCTCTGAGGGCAGGGTTAGCATGGCAGAGATGTGGAAAACTTTTGTCAACACGCCACAGCTAACTGCACCACCACCTGATACGCAACGTGTTAGCAGGAGGCAACATTTCACTAACATGGTGGAACAGTACGTGTGCACACCCCTCCACGTACTGACTGATGGTTCGGCCCCATTCAACTTCTGGGTCTCTAAATTGTCCACGTGGCCAGAGCTAGCCTTTTATGCCTTGGAGGTGCTGGCCTGCCCGGCAGCCAGCGTTTTGTCTGAACGTGTATTCAGCACGGCAGGGGGCGTCATTACAGACAAACGCAGCCGCCTGTCTACAGCCAATGTGGACAAGCTGACGTTCATAAAAATGAACCAGGCATGGATCCCACAGGACCTGTCCGTCCCTTGTCCAGATTAGACATTAACTACCTCCCCATAACCATATATTATTGGACTCCAGGGCACTTCCTCATTCAATCCTATTTTTATTTTCATTTTACCATTATATTGCAAGGCTACCCAAAGTTGAATGAACCTCTCCTCTGCCTGTGTGCTAGGCCTAAATATATGCCAATGGATTGTTGCAGTGGTGGCTGACGTGAAGCCTCATTCTCTGCTATGACATGCAGACTGATTCTCTGGTGACATGAAGCCAGATTGTCTGTTACGGGACCTCTCTCCTCTGCCTGGGTGCTGGGCCTGAATTTATGACAATGGACTGTTGCAGTGGTGGCTGACGTGAAGCCTGATTCTCTGCTATGACATGCAGACTGATTCTCTGCTGACATGAAGCCAGATCCTCTGTTACGGGACCTCTCTCCTCTGCCTGGGTGCTGGGCCTAAATTTATGAAAATGGACTGTTGCAGTGGTGGGTGACGTGAAGCCTCATTCTCTGCTATGACATGCAGACTGATTCTCTGCTGACATGAAGCCAGATTGTCTGTTACGGGACCTCTCTCCTCTGCCTGTGTGCTAGGCCTAAATATATGCCAATGGATTGTTGCAGTGGTGGCTGACGTGAAGCCTGATTCTCTGCTATGACATGCAGACTGATTCTCTGCTGACATGAAGCCAGATCCTCTGTTACGGGACCTCTCTCCTCTGCCTGGGTGCTGGGCCTGAATTTATGACAATGGACTGTTGCAGTGGTGGCTGACGTGAAGCCTGATTCTCTGCTATGACATGAAGACTGATTCTCTGCTGACATGAAGCCAGATCCTCTGTTACGGGACCTCTCTCCTCTGCCTGGGTGCTGGGCCTAAATATCTGACAATGGACTGTTGCATTGGTGGCTGACGTGAAGCCTGATTCTCTGCTATGATATGAAGACTGATTCTCTGCTGACATGAAGCCAGATTGTCTGTTACGGGACCTCTCTCCTCTGCCTGTGTGCTAGGCCTAAATATATGCCAATGGATTGTTGCAGTGGTGGCTGACGTGAAGCCTGATTCTCTGCTATGACATGCAGACTGATTCTCTGGTGACATGAAGCCAGATCCTCTGTTACGGGACCTCTCTCCTCTGCCTGGGTGCTGGGCCTAAATTTATGAAAATGGACTGTTGCAGTGGTGGGTGACGTGAAGCCTGATTCTCTGCTATGACATGCAGACTGATTCTCTGGTGACATGAAGCCAGATCCTCTGTTACGGGACCTCTCTCCTCTGCCTGGGTGCTGGGCCTAAATTTATGAAAATGGACTGTTGCAGTGGTGGGTGACGTGAAGCCTCATTCTCTGCTATGACATGCAGACTGATTCTCTGCTGACATGAAGCCAGATTGTCTGTTACGGGACCTCTCTCCTCTGCCTGGGTGCTGGGCCTGAATTTATGACAATGGACTGTTGCAGTGGTGGCTGACGTGAAGCCTGATTCTCTGCTATGATATGAAGACTGATTCTCTGCTGACATGAAGCCAGATTGTCTGTTACGGGACCTCTCTCCTCTGCCTGGGTGCCGGGGCCTAAATATCTGAGAATGGACTGTTCCAGTGGTGGGTAACGGGAAGCCAGATTCTCTGCTATGATATGAAGACTGATTCTCTGCTGACATGAAGCCAGATTGTCTGTTACGGGACCTCTCTCCTCTGCCTGGGTGCTGGGCCTAAATTTATGAAAATGGACTCTTACAGTGGTGGGTGACGTGAAGCCTGATTCTCTGCTATGACATGAAGACTGATTCTCTGCTGACATGAAGCCAGATTGTCTGTTACGGGACCTCTCTCCTCTGCCTGGGTGCCGGGGCCTAAATATCTGAGAATGGACTGTTCCAGTGGTGGGTGACGGGAAGCCAGATTCTCTGCTATGGAACCTCTCTCCAATTGATTTTGGTTAATTTTTATTTATTTAATTTTTATTTTAATTAATTTCCCTATCCACATTTGTTTGCAGGGGATTTACCTACATGTTGCTGCCTTTTGCAGCCCTCTAGCCCTTTCCTGGGCTGTTTTACAGCCGTTTTAGTGCCGAAAAGTTCGGGTCCCCATTGACTTCAATGGGGTTCGGGTTCGGGACGAAGTTCGGATCGGGTTCGGATCCCGAACCCGAACATTTCCGGGATGTTCGGCCGAACTTCTCGAACCCGAACATCCAGGTGTTCGCTCAACTCTAGTCCTGGGTGTTGAATCCCCACCGATCAGATACTGATTACTTATCCAGAGAATAGATAATATATAATATAGAGCAGCACAGCTGTACCTTAGTATGAAACTTCAGGAATGCATCAGCCCATCCAGAGCCCCAGATCCATAGGGGTCAATATGACAGCATCCAAAAAAGAATGCGATGGCAGCATCTCCAGTCCAACGAGATTTATTCACACGTAGTACATGAGACAGTACAAAAGGTCCAAAGGCAGCAACGTTTCTGCTACATGGTAGTCTTTTTCAAGCTGAAAACGTTGCTGTCTTTGGTCCTTTTGTACTGTCTCATGCACCACGTGTAAATAAATCTTGTTGAACTGGAGATGCTGCTATCGCTTTCTTTTTTGGATGCTATCCAGAGAATAGGTCCTCGGTAGAAAAGTCTTGGAAAACCATTATAAATTACAGTGGAAAATGTGTCAAATAGGTCTCATGTTTCTAAGGCAGAATAGTTCTGCACTTTATCACTAGTGCCTTGCAGTGCTGGAGTCCTAGTGAATACAACCATGGACAACATATGCATGGAGTTTGTATGTTTTCCCCGTGTTTGTGTAGATTTCTACCAGGTACTCCAGTTTCCTCACACACTGATAGGGAACATAGATTGTGAGCCCCATTGGGGACAGTTTGATGCTAATGTCTCTAAAAGAGACAGGAATCCACATTACTTACAGTTGCAAGAAAAAGTATGTGAACCCTTTGGAATGATATTGATTTCTGCACAAATTGGTCATAAAATGTGATCTGATCTTCATCTAAGTCACAACAATAGACAATCACATTCTGCTTAAACTAATAACACACAAAGAATTAAATGTTACCATGTTTTTTATTGAACACACCATGTAAACATTCACAGTGCAGGTGGAAAAAGTATGTGAACCCCTAGACTAATGACATCTCCAAGAGCTAATTGGAGTGAGGTGTCAGCCAACTGGAGTCCAATCAATGAGATGAGATTGGAGGTGTTGGTTACAGCTGCCCTGCCCTATAAAAAACACAAACCAGTTCTAGGTTTGCTTTTCACAAGAAGCATTGCCTGATGTGAATGATGCCTCGCACAAATTAGCTCTCAGAACACCTACGATTAAGAATTGTTGACTTGCATAAAGCTGGAAAGGGTTATAAAAGTATCTTAAAAAGCCTTGCTGTTCATCAGTCCACGGTAAGATAAATTGTCTATAAATGAAGAAAGTTCAGCACTGCTGCTACTCTCCCTAGGAGTGGCCGTCCTGTAAAGATGACTTAAAGAGCACAGCGCAGACTGCTCAATGAGGTGAAGAAGAATCCTAGAGTGTCAGCTAAAGACTTACAAAAGTCTCTGGCATATGCTAAGATCCCTGTTAGCGAATCTGATACGTAAAACACTAAACAAAAATGGATTTCATGGGAGGATACCACAGAGGAAGCCACTGCTGTCCAGAAAAAACATTGCTGCATATTTACAGTTTGCACAAAAGCACCTGGATGTTCCACAGCAGTACTAGCAAAATATTCTGTGGACAGATGAAACCAAAGTTGAGTTGTTTGGAAGAAACACACAACACTATGTGTGGAGAACAAGAGGCACAGCACACCAACATCAAAACCTCATCCCAACTGTTAAGTATGGTGTGGTGGGGGCATCATGGTTTGGGGTTGCTTTGCTACGTCAGGGCCTGGACAGATTTCTATCATTGAAGGAAAAATGAATTCCCAAGTTTATCAAGACATTTTGCAGTGGAACTTAAGGCCATCTGTCCACTAGCTGAAGCTCAACAGAAGATGGGTGTTGCAACAGGACATCGACCCAAAGCATCAAAGTAAATCAACAATAGAATGGCTTAAACAGAAGAAAATACGCCTTCTAGAGTGGCCCAGTCAGAGTCCTGACCTCAACCCGATTGAGATGCTGTGGCATGACCTCAAGAAAGCGATTCACACACCAAGAATATTTCTGAACTGAAGCAGTTCTGTAAAGAAGAATGGTCAAGAATTACTCCTGACCGTTGTGCATGTCTGATCTGTAACTACAGGAAACATTTGGTTGAAGTTATGGCTGCCAAAAGAGGTTCAACCAGTTATTAAATCCAAGGGTTCACATACTTTTTCCACCTGCACTGTGAATGTTTACAAGGTGTGTTCAATAAAAACATGGTAACATTTAATTGTTTGTGTGTAATTAGTTTAAGCAGACTGTGATTGTCTATTGTTGTGACTTAGATGAAGATCAGATCACATTTCATGACCAATTTGTGCAAAAATCCATATAATTCCAAAGGGTTCACATACTTTTTCTTGCAACTGTAAGTAATGTGGATTCCTGTGAAATGTCTGAAGATGTCAATCCATTTTCTGTGCAGGCTGTGACTGGGGAAAAAGCTTCCTCTGTTGGTAAAAATGTGAAAAATTTGACCGTGCTAGAGGGTGTACCACACGTATCAGGTGGGGATAAGCAGTCTCCCCAGTGTACTATGGGTAATAAGGAAATGGCCCAGGTGGGAATGAGCTCATCAACGCCCCTAGCAGTCAGGAGAACTAATGACACGAGCGGTATGCATGACATATATGCTGTGACTGATAGCGACTAGGAAAGTGAGTCTACCATGTCAAAATCTTGCAAAATAAAGGGGGTTACTAATAGCGACCAGAGGATAGTTATATCTGACAAGATGAGTTAAGGGGGGTAACAGCAGCCTAGTGTCTCAGGCCCAGATCCAGGCAGTTATAGTTGACCCGGCAGGTCAGTACAGCTGCAAACTTAAAGATGGTTCCGCTCGCTCCGCACCATCCCTGGATGCATTAGAGAAGAAACTAGCGGTCTTCACAGAGCCATTGAAGAAGGCTATAGAAGGGTCAAAGGAGGAGACCCAGAAAGAGACGAGTAAACTGAAGGGTCTACTGCCTAATGTCCTGGAGAGGAGTAAAAACTCCAGAAAGATACCAAAGACTACGGTAGACACAGACAAAGTGCTTAAAGGGACCCTGGGTGGTACCCCCACAGGGTGTTAAAAAGAGAATGGAGGTACTCTTATGTCTGCTGCAACAGAGAAGAGTGAGGAGCAGCTGGAACAGGAGGCCAAAGAGTGGGGCGCTTCCAACAAGCTGGTGCGAAAATCTGAGAATAAACAAAAAAAGTTTGACCGGCTTTTGGCTGAAGAGAAATTCATGACCAAGCGGAGGCTGATGCTTGGGAAAAGGAGACCAAGGTTCTCTTTCTGGCTACTGCCCTTGAAGAAGCGTTTGAGGCTCGAGATGAATTGGCAAGGCTGAACGAGCAACATAGAGCAGAACAGGGGGATATCGTGAGCTCAAAGAATGACAGCGGGAAGAACATCTGTGAGTTGGAGACGTCTAAGCATGCTCTCGAGCAGCAGGTCGAAGAAATTAGGACTAAGCTTGAAGAGTTAGAGGCAAGAGCTTCTCGAGACGACAGGTTGGCTCAATCAAAGGAAAATTAGAAACCTGAAGAGGAGAGTCCTCTGAAAGATGCTCAGAAGTCTAAGCCAGAGCTTGTTGAGAAGGGGTCTGGAGATGGTGGCGCTGCGGTGCCGACCGAGACAGAGAAGATGGAATATGTTTCTAATGAACCTGTTGATGGGGCTGAGGCGGATGCAGACGCCAAGAGATTCATGGCAGTGGGTAGCCAGGACCTGGTCCTGAAAGACGTTCCCTCCGCCTACAAGGCTTTCCAAATAGCCAGCAGCCTGCTGGGGAAAAAGTACGAGGAGATGGATGACCAGTATGTAGATCCTGTATCCTACTGTGGGATGGCTCTCATGAATCCTGCACAAAGGGAGAGCAATATCCCAGCTGACCCTCTGGAAGGAATGCCAGAAGACAAGGAGTCAGTTAAAGACCCCGGTGTTCCCCATACCTCCAACCTTGATAAGAAGGAAAAGAAGAAGTTAAGAGGGCCGGTATATAATACCCTGTCTGAGAAGGATGAGAAGGCTCACAAAGTGAGTGGAGACAACAAAGGGACAACAGCTGAAAGAGCTAAGGCCGGTGACTTGGAGTGGGACAAATCCTCAAATGTTGCAGAGATCAAAGAAATGGCTGAAGGAGAATCTGCTGAAGTGGAAAAAGTCACTGAGGAAGCAGAAGACTCTGAAACTGCCACCAAAGCTGAGGAAAACACTGCTGAAGTAAAGGATGAACTTGAAAGTGGAACTTATGGTCGTGGCAGAGCTAGCAAGTCTAGAAGCAGAAATGCTGAAAAAAATAGAAAAAAAGGAATGGTGACAAAGTAGAGGTTCCTGGAAGGGCATGGGCAAGAGCCAAAGAAACAAAGAGATCGAGACCAGAGAGTAAAACAAAAGTGTCGGACCATTAGATGGGCACTCCAGTCCCTTAGATATTTTCTACTAGGTAGTAAGCCAGCATTAATGACAAACCATACTCTGCTGGCCTGGACAGGGCAGAATAAGGGTAAAAAGGTGATACTGACCACATATTCCAGGGGGATACTGAGCCAGAAGGTTGTAGGATAAGGCGGACGTCCTGTCTCGAGCATCTGGTGGGTGCAAATGTTCACCCCGACAGGTTTGAAGAAAGGGGGGGTATGTGGTGATGTGAACGTTAAAGTGAATAAGGATCCAGGAAATGGGGTATATCTCACCCAGGTTCCTCAACTGAGTGAGATAAGTAAAGTTCCAGAGTGGTGCTGGCTTCAGCAAGGCATAGTTGCTGAAGCTATTTTGTTTAGTATTTAAGGGCTGGATTTTACTTGGATTGGGAGCTAGGTTCGTGGAGGGAGCTGCCAATCCACCCCTCCCATTCCAGGGCAGATTTTCCCTAGCATGACGTATCCACAAGTGTAATCATTACTGGGGAGTAAAAGCCCATCCCAGACTGTCAGTCATGGGCGTGGTTGCAAACAGAGGCTGGGTGAGGCTCTGGGTGTGTGGTTTCAGCCGGGCTAGGCTGAGAAACCACGAGGCTGGGACATAGCCTGGACTGACCGTGTTACAGCCTGGGGAGCTGGTATATGCTTGGCTGAGAAAACCGGACCAAACACTGTGTCTGAACAGCACTCTATAGGTGAGTCAGGGATTCTACCATATGTTTAGTTAGAGCCCAGCCGGCAGGTATTTGTTTTGCTGAGGTGCCAAATAAAAGTGATGTTTGGACCTTAAACTTGCTGTCTGAAGATACTTGTGTGAATGACCCCCGGAGAAGAGCTAACCCCCACAATAGGTAGATAGATACATAAATAGACAGACAAGTAACAGGAGCCCTTTTGGAGACAGCTGTTGAGAGGGAGTGTGAACATGCACTACTCTACTGCTATGAGTTTTTATAATGTATAACTGCCAGCTTCTAGTGTAAGGGTGGCTACAAAATGGTTATCAATACTTAGAATTAGAGATGAGTGAACCACTTAAGATTCAGTTCAGATTTGCTGAATTTTTGAAAAAGTTTGATTCAGACCCATATTGATTCAGACCAAACTGAAGTTGCTTCAATTGCCCTGAAAATTGTGTGGGGATTTGCTCTGGTAGGTAGCTTAGCGGACGCAGTATAGGGGCAATCACAAAGTCTTTAACTTAAATAGTTCAGTGTTTATTCACATAAAAGGCAAAACAAAATAGCAGTTTTCAGTATTGGTGTATGTTCACACCATGGAAAGTCCACAGAACACAAACGTCTACCTTATTAGCAGTTTTTCATCAGCCATCCACTGCAGGCTTTAGGGGGCCTGTTTTCCAGCAATGCGGCTCTCAGCCCAAACCACAGCGTCTCCACAGCGTGACTGTGAAGTGGAGGATAATCCACTCAGCTGAGACTGCTGGCTAGCTTTTTATATCCTAAACCAAAACCCGGCCTGGAACATGGGGAGAAGCCACTCACCCTGCACTTTGGCTGCTCCCAGTAAGAGCTGGCCCGGATCGGCTCTACAGCCACACTAAATAACAAATAGTGTCAGTCAGCACTAACTGCCACTGACATCTAAAATTACCGGCTCTTACCTCACCGAGGCAAGGAATCTCGGTAACACATACCTTCAATCAATGACGGACCCTTGTGCCTTCCTGCATACCTTCACCTGGGGGGTGAACACTTGTTAGACAGTGTACGTGGGACAGGGCATCCGCGTTTCTCTGTAACCTGTCTGCCCTATGTTCCACGGAAAACTTTAATTTTTGTAAAGACAAGAACTACCTGGTGACCCCAGCATTCCTCTCTTTGGCTTGGCTCATCCACTTGAGGGGAGTGGTCGGTCACCAGATGGAACTTTCTCCCCAACAGATAATATTGGTGTCACGAGTTGGAGGTCCCAGGAGAGACCTCCGCATCGTCAAGCAATAAACAAACAGCAATACGGTACAGACACACAAGAGTTTATTGTACATACAGAATCCAAGGAGGGAAACACAGAGTAATAGAGAGCTCTATGTACCATCCACACAGTGGGAGGAAAACTCCCACTGCGCCACTGTCTAGTAATACTCCAGAGGGGCGTGACTAAGCAACTCCTGGTATTCACTAGGGCCCCAGATGGTAGTGTTAGGCTTTGCCGCAGGGAGTTGCCAGGGTCCACTCTGGAGCGAGAACTAGATAGTGACAACAGGAGCAAACGGACAACAGGTACCAGAAGGTACCGATGGTACATAGGCAAACATAACAAACAGGCAAATACAAGCAGGCAACTAAAAACACAAGCAGGAGTTCATAGCAAGGAAACAGGAGTGATAATGAGCAGAGAAGGACTTGCTCCACCAGTAGTAAACTGCATGGCCTTGCCCATGGCTCTCTGCTGCAAAGAAAGGTGCAGCAATGGCATGCTGAACATAGACATATGCATACAAACTAGGCGACTAAAACATAACTGGCAGAACAGATAACAAAACACAGGAAAGAGGACGGGAATGAACAAGTAGGAAATCCACAAAACACAGACAGACACGGATCCCATGGGTCAGCAGCATGGGCAAGTAAGTATAAACTAGGAGCAGGGCAAGAGAGCAGGACACACCAGGAGAGCTGACCCAGAACTGAGGAAACCTCAGCCTTATACAGACGTGGACAAAATTGTTGGTACCCTTTGGTCAATGAAAGAAAAAGTCACAATGGTCACAGAAATAACTTTAATCTGACAAAAGTAATAATAAATTAAAATTCTATAAATGTTAACCAATGAAAGTCAGACATTGTTTTTCAACCATGCTTCAACAGAATTATGTAAAAAAATAAACTCATGAAACAGGCATGGACAAAAATGATGGTACCCCTAACTTAATATTTTGTTGCGCAACCTTTTGAGGCAATCACTGCAATCAAACGCTTCCTGTAACTGTCAATGAGACATCTGCACCTCTCAGCAGGTATTTTGGCCCACTCCTCATGAGCAAACTGCTCCAGTTGTGTCCGGTTTGAAGGGTGCCTTTTCCAGACTGCATGTTTCAGCTCCTTCCAAAGATGCTCAATAGGATTGAGGTCAGGGCTCATAGAAGGCCACTTTAGAATAGTCCAATTTTTTCCTCTTAGCCATTCTTGGGTGTTTTTAGCGGTGTGTTTTGGGTCATTGTCCTGTTGCAAGACCCATGACCTGCGACTGAGACCAAGCTTTCTGACACTGGCTAGTACATTTCTCTCTAGAATTCCTTGATAGTCTTGAGATTTCATTGTACCCTGCACAGATTCAAGACACCCTGTGCCAGACGCAGCAAAGCAGCCCCAGAACATAACAGAGCCTCCTCCATGTTTCACAGTAGGGACAGTGTTCTTTTCTTGATATGCTTCATTTTTTCGTCTGTGAACATACAGCTGATGTGCCTTGGCAAAAACTTCGATTTTTGTCTCATCTGTCCACAGGACATTCTCCCAGAAGCTTTGTGGCTTGTCAACATGTAGTTTGGCATATTCCAGTCTTGCTTTTTTATGATTCGTTTTCAACAATGGTGTCCTCCTTGGTCGTCTCCCATGTAGTCCACTTTGGCTCAAACAACGACGGATGGTGCGATCTGACACTGATGTTCCTTGAGCATGAAGTTCACCTTGAATCTCTTTAGAAGTCTTTCTAGGCTCTTTTGTTACCATTCGGATTATCCGTCTCTTAGATTTGTCATCAATTTTCCTCCTGCGGCCACGTCCAGGGAGGTTGGCTACAGTCCCATGGATCTTAAACTTATGAATAATATGTGCAACTGTACTCACAGGAACATCTAGTTGCTTGGAGATGGTCTTATAGCCTTTACCTTTAACATGCTTGTCTATAATTTTCTTTCTGATCTCTTGAGACAGCTCTTTCCTTTGCTTCCTCTGGTCCATGTCGAGTGTGGTACACACCATATCACCAAACAACACAGTGATTACCTGGAGCCATATATATAGGCCCAATGGCTGATTACAAGGTTGTAGACACCTGTGATGCTAATTAGTGGACACACCTTGAATTAACATGTCCCTTTGGTCACATTATGTTCTGTGTTTTCTAGGGGTACCATCATTTTTGTCCATGCCTGTTTCATGAGTTTATTTTTTTACATAATTCTGTTGAAGCATGGTTGAAAAACAATGTCTGACTTTCATTGGTTAACATTTATAGAATTTTAATTTATTATTACTTTTGTCAGATTAAAGTTATTTCTGTGACCATTGTGACTTTTTCTTTCATTGACCAAAGGGTACCAACAATTTTGTCCACGTCTGTATACAGGTTCCATGGGTGCAGCAGAGAGGCCACACCCATGGAGCAGACAGAGGATTAACTCCTAATAGGCACACAGGGGATTTAACCCATAAAGAACCACAAACAACACACAGGAATGGAGCTGCAGCGAGAGCATAGACAGAAGGTCACAGCCAGAGGTAATGACTGTGACAAGCGGAGAGACTTGAGTGCCCACTTGATGGCTAGCAAATGATGGCCAATGGGATAGAGAAGGCGCTCATAGGGTAAGTAAATTCAAACAAACAAATTTCTAATGAAAGAAATGGTTTGCTCACCTACTGCGGTTGCATCCATTGGATGCAACTGCAATGGAGATCAAGTATAGATAAGGGATGGTTGGTGCAGCCAAGATGGCTGAGCCATGACACTCTCCTAACCTTCCCGGCTCAGACTTGATAAAGGGGACTTTACCCCTAAATGCGTTGTCTTATGAATAAATGGAATACTGACGAAATTAAAACACGGTCCTTGTTTGGTTGTCTCGTGCGCCCCCAGCAGTCCACACGCTCCACTTAAGGTGTAACGTACTTCTCTTCACTTGATGGCTAGGCACTCTCTCTCCACTATACTGTACCTAGTCTCGGCTGGGGTGTCCCGAGAGAGTACAGCTCCAAGGCCTACTTCAGAGGCATCAGTCTGTACCATAAACTCCCTCTTGAAGTCGGGCGTCACCAATACCAGGGACCCACACAGCGCTGACTTCAAAGTGGAGAAAGCCTTTTCCACCCGCTCATTCCACTGGACCATCACTGACTTGCGTCCCTTCAAAAGGCCTGTCAATGGTGCGGCGACTGTAGCAAAATTGTGGAAAAACCTCATATAGTACCGCACCATACCCAGGAATGACTTTACTTGCCGAGTAGTGACAGGTCGGGGCCAATTCCTAATTGCCTCAATTAGTTTCACCTGAGGTTTCATCATTCCGCACCCAATTACATATCCCAGGTATTTGGTCTCTTCTAACCCTATTGCGCACTTCTTTGGGTTATCGGTTAAGCTGGCCTTTCTAAGGGAGTCAACTACAGCCTGTACTTTAGGTAGGTGACTTTCCCAGTCGGTGCTATGGACAGCGATATCGTCCAGGTACCCAGAAGCGTACCGACGATGTGGACAGAGTACAATGTCCATTAGCCTTTGAAATGTGGCGGGAGCGCCATGTAGACCGAAGGGTAATGCCTTGTACTGATACAGCCCCTCTGGCATGATGAAAGCCGTTTTTATCTTGTCAGCCTCCGTCAAGGGTACCTGCCAATACCCTTCAGTGAGGTCCAACACAGAAAAATACCGGGTTTGGCCTAACTTCTCAATAAGCTCATCTACTGGGGGCATGGGATACGCGTCAAACTTGGACACCTCATTCAGTTTGCAGAAATCGTTACAGAACCGCAATGTCCCGTCCGGCTTGGGTATTAAGACTATTAGACTGGCCCATTCACTTTTTGATTCCTCGATGACACCGAGCTGGAGAATTAGCTGAACTTCCTCAGCGATGGCTTGTTGCCAAGCCTCGGGTACCCGGTATGGTTTTAACCGGACTTTTGTCTGAGGCTCAGTGACAATGTAATGCTGGGTCCGTGTTCCGACTAATGAACTCCCTGGCTTCCTGAGCCTGTTTAGAGGAGAGGCTGTAAGCAATTTTCACTGTGGCAGCTGCTTCCCTTGCTTCAGACAGAGGGTCCGAAACCACTTCCTCTAGGAACCCTGGTCATGGGCTGTCTTCTGAACAGGTTTCCCTATCTTTCCAGTATTTGAGCAGATTCACATGGTACACCTGCTCCGGCTTCCCCCTCCCTAGCTGGTGTACCTTGTAATCTACCTCTCCAATTTTTTCAAGTACCTCATAGGACCCCTGCCATCTAGCTAGGAACTTACTGTCTATGGTCGATACTAGAACCAGCACCTGATCACCCGGGTTAAAGTTCCGGACCCGAGCCTGCCTATTATAGACCCTACTCTGGGCTTGCTGTGTTGCCTCCATATGCTCCCTATCCAGAGGAAACACTGTTTCCATCCACCCCTGCATCTGGGTGACATACTCAACAACACTTTTATGCGGTGTGGGCTGTTGTTCCCACGCCTCTTTGGCGATGTCCAACAGACCACGAGGGTGTCTTCTGTATAGCAGTTCGAAGGGCGAGAACCCAGTAGAGGCCTGGGGAACTTCTCACACTGCAACCATTTGATAAGGCAGAAGGTCCTAGTCCCTCCCATCCTTAGACACCACTCTTTTTAACATATTTTTTTGTGTTTGATTAAACCTCTCTACCGGATCATCCATTTGTGGATGATACACGGACGTCCGTAGCTGTTTTATGTGGAGAAACTTACAGAGTTCCCTCATGACCTTGGACATAAACGGGGTCCCTTGGTCAGTCAGAACCTCCTTAGGCAGACCCACTCGAGAAAATATCTTGATTAGCTCCTTAGCTATGCGTTTGGCTGATGTATGATGCAGCGGCACCGCCTCCGGGTACCGAGTGGTGTAGTCGAGGACGACTAAGATGTGTTATTGCCCTCTAGCTGACTTCAGTACTGGGCCTATGAGATCCATAGCGATCCGCTCAAATGGAACCTCAATAATCAGGAGAGGGACCAGGGGACTAAGGAAATGTGGCTGAGGACTGGTTATCTGGCAAGTTGGACAAGACTTGCAATACTCTTCCAACTCTCTGTACACACTAGGCCAGTAGAACCGCTGTAGAATCCAGTCCTCCGTTTTCTGCTGGCCCAGGTGTCCCCAAGAACATGTTGGTGGGCTAACTCCAACACAAGCTTGCAAAACACCTTGGGCACTACCAGCTGTTCAATATGCTCATGTCACGGAAGGTGTACAGGAAACTAGAAGACACAAAATGAACATCCGACTGACTGGATCCAAAATTAAGGAACAAATGGGGGAGCCTTGCTTCAGACCTGGCTCTCTCCCTAAATGCTCAGCCTATTATAGGGTGTATAACACCTGAACACCCTATAATAGTGAGGGGACACGACCACCGGCTCCCTACACTTGATACGGAGGGAGTCAGGGTCACCTGGGATCCAGCAAACAGGAAAACACAAATAAACGAACAAAACTTATCTGTAGAAGACTCAGAAGTAGGATCAGCATGCACACACTCCAGGAAGGAATATAAACCGCAAAGTGATGCAGTATGGGAAGGGATTTAAAGGGATGCAATCAGTGCAAATACATGACAGCTGAGAGAGGCTAACGAGATGAGAAATGAAAGCAAAACAAAAGGAATCTCAAGGAGGAGGTTCTGAAGGACGTCTGTCAGAGCTTCTCAGATGTCTGGTGGTGACAGCTCACCCCGAAGTTGATTTACCTTTTACAGCATCTCATGTTGAACCACAAAATGGGGGAACTTAGACTTGGCCCCCCGGTTGTTGCGGCTCACCCTCAACTACTACCACATTTTCCCAGGCTCGAGATAGAGTCGGGTCCTGATGCTGTGCTGTACCACAGTTATCTCCAGAGACGTTGAGGTCTGCCAACTCCGTACCCGTCAGCAAGTCCTCCACATCTCGCACCATCACACTTAGTAGGCTTGTCTCCACCTCTTCCACAGAAATGGCAGTCACCCCTACCGCTGGCCCTTCGGACTCCGGATGTGACCCGGGCTACTCTGCTCGGGTCACATCTGCCTCCTGGATATCGGTAACTTTCGTATCTGGCTATAGTGCCGGGAAAACGGGGATGTCTCTTCCAATTATTAGTTCATAGTTCAACTTTGTGGCGACGGCCCTCTCATGAGTCCATGTGTCTGCCACTGTGGATAGTGACACCAGGGCGGTGGAATAGTCCTTTAAGTCTCCATGGATGCACACTACGCCTACTTTTTGGTCAGTATACTCTGCAGGCCGCACCAGGGCAGCTCTTACCAGGGACACCAGGCTCCCTGAGTCCAGCAGCACCACTGCCAGGGTATCTTCCACCAGGCTCCCTGAGTCCAGCAGCACCACTGCCAGGGTATCTTCCACCTGCACCAGGCACATGTGATTATTGTCTATTGTCTTGGGGTTACTGGATGCACACTGCCTCCTGGCATAAATTGAGGGGCAGTAACCAAAGTTAGTGTCCATGGGTTCACACCCGATGGGGATAGCCTGCCCTTATGTGTCCAGGCTCGTGACATTGCCAGCAGACCACTGGGGCTGGGTCTGAAGTGGGTACATCCCGGGCGGGTTTGGGTTGCACCAGCTGCCAAGCCTAGGGTGGAGATTTCCAGGGTTTGACTGGCCCCCTCCCAAAAGAACCCCACTGCAGATTTCTGGTGGCCTCATAGCACTCACCAGGTCGACCATCTCTAGGGCATTACCAGGAGACACCTGGCCGATCCAGTGCTGGAGAGGGTATGGCAAAGGCCTTCAGAACACATCCGCCAACAGGATAGCAGTGGGACTCAGTATGTCAGGCTGCAGCTATTTTTGCAGCCGCTGTAGCAGATCATAATACTGCAGTTTGGCGGGTTCTGCCGGGTTAAATTCCCACTGACGCACTCGTTGGGCCAATACATTCACCCCCAGTCTTACTAGAATCTTACCTTTTACGATCAGGTAGTCGGCCACTTGGTCAGCTGGTAAGTCAAAAAACACCTGCTGGGGTCCAGATGCCAGGTACAGAGCGATGACCTCAGCTCAGGGTAACTTCTCCCACACGACCACCTTTTTGAACACCGCCAGATACATCTCAACGTCGTCTGATTGGGTCATCTTTGGGATCGCCGCAGCTTTCTGGGCATTGTGGATGTTCTGGGCTGCTCCTGCTGCTTATAATGCCATCACATTCTGTAATAGCAGCTGGTTGGTTTCCTGCTGCTGCTTGTTTGCCTCCTGCTGCTGCTTGTTTGCCTCCTGCTGATGCAAGTTAACCTCCATGAGGGCTTTTACGACTGCCTCCATTTTGTCAGGCTATACGGGTCATAAAATTGCCGGCTTGATAAAAGACATACGACTGGGGTAAAACTAAAACTATTCGGCCTTCAGGCCAGCCTCACTGCGTTTACCGGCATCCTCCACCAAATGTGGGGATTTGCTCTGGTAGGCAGCTTAGCGGACGCAGTATAGGGGCAATCACAAAGTCTTTAACTTAAATAGTTCAGTGTTTATTCACACAAAAGGCAAAATAAAATAACAGTTCACAGTATTAGTGTATGTTCACACCATGTAAAGTCCACAGAACACAAACGTTCACCTGGTTAGCAGTTGCCACATGTCTAGGCTTTCAGTGTTCAAAACCCCTTTCAACCTTTAATTTTTTTTTACATTTTTTTAAGCCCTAGATAAGAGGCAAATTTTAATGATTTGTGATGCTGATGTGTGACGCTGATATCTGACTTCCTTCACTTGTCAGTGTCACAAAGGATTTGAGGTTACATGTGGTTTTTGGTATACTACATCTCATAGATCAAAAGAATCACAAACCTTGATGTCTAAAGCTATAGCTCAGTGTTAAAACACTTGCTTTGCATGTAGTGTTCATGGGTTCAATACCACCTTCAGGCTTTTAATAAAATTAATATTTTATATTTTATTGAGCTCTAGATCAGAGACAAATTCAAGTGGTGTGTGATGTAAGTAGTCCTTTTTTATTTTAATAAAAGTACATGGGCAGCACTATAGTAAAGGGGACACTAATTTACTGTATCTTCATCTATTTCCAGGTGACTGAGGTTTTATTTGTTTTTTGCTGTCTTGAAACAGTCACTGTACAATATAATAATGTATAATAATCTTATTTATTAGGAAGGAGTCTAATTATCAGATCTGTAAATCACATTATTGGTAGGCATCCAACCAAACATAAGCTGCAAAGGTATGACCACTAGGGGTCTCACTAGTCCACTGTGGTTAGGCATGTTCCAGCTCTCCCAGCAAATACAAGCAGGAGGAAGTTTAGGCGTGTTCTGGAGTAGCTGATGAGGAGACTTGCCAGATTCACTGCCTCTTCACAGATCTGGAAACCAAACTTACTGTAAGTCTGCTCTCCCTTCGCTATCTTACATGGCTTATACATTGATTCACCTCTCTCAAGTGTTTATGAAGTTCCATATTAGCTAGAATCACTGTATTTCTGGGACCCCTGAAAAAGTTGAATAGTCATTGTATACAGAGCTGTGTTCTGGATTATACATATCTACTGTATATATGTGTATTATACATACTGTGTGCGTATAGCCACAGCGAGATTTGCTCAGAAAGCTGATATACAGATTACTGCTTAATCCACAGACACAATATATGATCATACAGATCGCAGTACTATGTGATAGCTTCTTAGTATAGAAAAACCATGTGGAAATGTCCCTACGTAGTATTGTTATAGCTTGGAGGTTACATTAATGGCTTTGCATGTACAGTCATGTGAAAAAATTAGGACACCCTTTGAAAGCATGTGGTTTTTTGTAACATTTTTAATAAAAGGTTATTTCATCTCCGTTTCAACAATACAGAGAGATTAAAGTAATCCAACTAAACAAAGAAAACTGAAGAAAAGTCTTTTCAAGATCTTCTGTAAATGTCATTCTACAAAAATGCCTATTCTAACTGAGGAAAAAGATAGGACACCCTCACATGTATTCCCTCTTAAATTGGCTCAGATCTCACACAGGTATATCACACCAGGTGCACATAATTAGTAGATCGTTACTCTGCATGTTGAATGAGGCTTGCCCTATTTAAACCTCAGACATTTAGTTTGGTGTGCTCCTGACTGTTGAAGTGAGAGTGAGCACCATGGTGAGAGCAAAAGAGCTGTCAGAGGACTTCAGAAAAAAGATTGTAGCAGCCTATGAGTCTGGGAAGGGATTTAAAAAGATCTCAAAAGATTTTGAAATCAGCCATTCCACTGTCCGGAAGATAGTCTACAAGTGGAGGGCTTTCAAAACAACTGCCAACATGCCCAGGACTGGTCGCCCCAGCAAGTTCACCCCAAGAGCAGACCACAAGATGCTAAAAGAGGTCTCCAAAAACCCTAAAGTGTCATCTCGAGAACTACAGCAGGCTCTGGCTACTGTTGATGTAGAAGTACATGCCTCTACAATCAGAAAGAGACTGTACAAGTTTAACTTGCATGGGAGGTGTGCAAGGAGGAAACCTTTGCTTTCCAAGAGAAACATCGAGGCCAGACTGACATTTGCCAGAGATAAAGTTGACAAAGACCAGGACTTCTGGAATAATGTTCTTTGGACAGATGAGTCCAAAATTGAATTATTTGGACACAACAGCAGAGGACATGTTTGGCGTAAACCAAACACAGCATTCCAAGAAAAGAACCTCATACCAACTGTGAAGCATGGAGGTGGAAGTGTCATGGTTTGGGGCTGCTTTGCTGCAGCAGGACCTGGTCAGCTCACCATCATAGAATCCACGATGAATTCTACTGTGTATCAGAAGGTGCTTGAAGAACATGTGAGACCATCAGTTAGAAAATTAAAGCTGAAGCGGAACTGGACCATGCAACATGACAATGACCCAAAACATACTAGTAAATCAACCAAAGATTGGCTGAAAAAGAAGAAATGGAGAGTCCTGGAATGGCCAAGTCAAAGTCCAGATTTGAATCCCATTGAGATGCTGTGGGGTGACTTGAAAAGGGCTGTACGTGCAAGAAACCCCTCAAACATCTCACAGCTGAAAAAGTTCTGCATTGAGGAGTGGGGTAAAATTTCCTCAGACCGATGTCGAAGACTGGTAGATGGCTACAAGAACCGTCTCACTGCAGTTATTTCAGCCAATGGAGGTAACACTCGCTATTAGGGGCAAGGGTGTCCTATCTTTTTCCTCAGTTAGAATAGGCATTTTTGTAGAATGACATTTACAGAAGATCTTGAAAAGACTTTTCTTCAGTTTTCTTTGTTTAGTTGGATTACTTTAATCTCTCTGTATTTTTGAAACGGAGATGAAATAACCTTTTATTAAAAATGTTACAAAAAACCACATGCTTTCAAAGGGTGTCCTAATTTTTTCACATGACTGTAGATATCCCAGGTTGAAGTCCCCAGAAAGACATATATACAGTAAAGACCAAAAGTTTGGACCCACCTTCTCATTCAAAAAGTTTTATTTTCAAAGGACAATGTCCTTAATGGGATGGCTATTGGAGATCAGGTAGGCTGATGAAAAGGGGGATGTCCATGCCATGGTCAGACATCCAAATTGACTTCATTGGACCAGTAACAACCTCTTCAAAAGGCAACAAATATACAGTACAGACCAAAAGTTTGGACACACCTTCTCATTCAAAGAGTTTTCTTTATTTTCATGACTATGAAAATTGTAGATTCACACTGAAGGCATCACAACTATTAATTAACACATGTGGAATTATATACATAACAAAAATGTGTGAAACAACTGAAAATATGTCATATTCTAGGTTCTTCAAAGTAGCCACCTTTTGCTTTGATTACTGCTTTGCACACTCTTGGCATTCTCTTGATGAGCTTCAAGAGGTAGTCACCTGAAATGGTTTTCACTTCACAGATTTCTTGCCTTATAAATGGGGTTGGGACCATCAGTTGCGTTGTGGAGAAGTCAGGTGGATACACAGCTGATAGTCCTACTGAATAGACTGTTAGAATTTGCATTATGGCAAGAAAAAAGCAGCTAAGTAAAGAAAAACGAGTGGCCATCATTACTTTAAGAAAGTCACCAGCCTCAGAAATCGCAGGTTAACAGCAGCTTAGATTAGAGACCAGGTCAATGCCACACAGAGTTCTAGCAGCAGACACATCTCTAGAACAACTGTTAAGAGGAGACTGTGTGAATCAGGCCTTCATGGTAGAATATCTGCTAGGAAACCACTGCTAAGGGCAGGCAACAAGCAGAAGAGACTTGTTTGAGCAAAAGAACACAAGGAATTGACATTAGACCAATGGAAATCTGTGCTTTTGTCTGATGAGTCCAAATCTGAGATCTTTGGTTCCAACCACCGTGTCCTTGTGCGACGCAGAAAAGATGAACGGATGGACTCTACATGCCTGGTTCCCACCGTGAAGCATGGAGGAGGAGGTGTGATGGTGTGGGGGTGCTTTGCTGGTGACACTGTTGGGGATTTATTCAAAATTGAAGGCATACTGAACCAGCATGGCTACCACAGCATCTTGCAGTGGCATGCTATTCCATCCGGTTTGTGTTTAGTTGGACCATCATTTATTTTTCAACAGGACAATGACCCCAAACACACCTCCAGGCTGTGTAAGGGCTATTTGACCATGAAGGAGAGTGATGGGGTGCTGCGCCAGATGACCTGGCCTCCACAGTCACCGGACCTGAACCCAATCGAGATGGTTTGGGGTGAGCTGGACCGCAGACTAAAGGCAAAAGGGCCAACAAGTGCTAAGCATCTCTGGGAACTCCTTCAAGACTGTTGGAAGACCATTTCAGGTGACTACCTCTTGAAGCTTATCAAGAGAATGCCAAGAGTGTGCAATGCAGTAATCAAAGCAAAAGGTGGCTACTTTGAAGAATCTAGAATATTACATATTTTCAGTTGTTTCACACTTTTTTAAGAAGTACTGTATATAATTCCACATGTGTTAATTCATAGTTTTGATGCCTTCAGTGTGAATCTACAATTTTCATAGTCATGAAAATAAAGAAAACTCTTTGAATGAGAAGGTGTGTCCAAACTTTTGGTCTGTACTGTATATATTTTAGCATATTAGCATAATAGCATATACTATAATAAATAATATGTCATTAACCCGTAGCATACCAGTGCTGTATATGTATGTCACTGGAAAAACGGTCACAAATCCCAGCGCTGTACAGGTACAGCTACTACCTCCCGATCAATATAGGGCTGAATATTCTGAGCAATGCTCTGTAACACCCCCTGTGCTCTGCACACACCCCCCTCCCCCCGTTGACTGACAGGGATAGAAAGCAGGCTGACATCACAGCACCACGGGGACCCGATGGACACCCTGCACCTGGCAGGATACCGCACATGTAGCGGTCAGCGCTGACCGTGGCAGTGCAAGGGTTAATGAGCCTGCATCATTGTTTTCACCTATGCTGGTGCATACAGCAGGGGTCCAATTATCAGTGACTGCCGGCCTCCTGCAGCTGATCGGGAGGAAGTAGCTCCTGTGGCCGCCCGATCCGAGCGCTGTACCTGTACGGCGCTGGGATTTGTAACCGTGTTTCCAGTGACATACATGTGCAGCGCTGGTATCCTACGGGTTAATTACATATTATTTATTACAGTATATGCTATTAAAGAAAAAATAATAATATGCCTTTCTGGGGACTTCAACCTGGGATATTTACATGCAAAGCCATTAATGTAACCTCCAAGCTATAACATTACCACATAGGGACATTACCACATTTTCTATACTTAGAAGCTATCACATAGTACTGCGATCTGTATGATCATATATTGTGTCTGTGGATAAAGCAGTAATATGTATATCAGCTTTCTGAGCAAATCTCAGTGTGGCTATACGCACACAGTATGTATAATACGCATATATACAGTAGATATGTATAATCCAGAACACAGCTCTGCATACAATGACTATTCAACTTTTTCAGGGGTCCCAGAAATACAGTAATATGGAACTTCATGAACACTTGAGAGAGGTGAATCAATGTATAAGCCATGTAAGATAGCGGAGGGAGAGCAGACTTACAGTAAGATAATTTGGTTTCCAGATCTGTGAAGAGGCAGTGAATCTGTCTCCTCATCAGCTACTCCAGAACACTCCCAAACTTCCTCCTGCTTGTATTTGCTGGGAGAGCTGGAACATGCCTAACCACAGTGGACTAGTGAGACCCCTAGTGGTCATATCTTTGCAGCTTATGTTTGGGTGGATGCTGACAAATAATTGCAATCATGTGATTTACAGATCTGATAATTAGACTCCTTCCTAAGAAATAAGATTATTATACATTATTATATTGTACAGTGACTGTTTCAAGATAACAAAAAACAAATAAAACCTCAGTCACCTGGAAATAGATGAAGATACAGTAAATTAGTGCCCCCTTTACTATAGTGCTGCCCATGTACTCTTATTAAAATAAAAAAGGACTACTTACATCACACACCACTTGAATTTGTCTCTGATCTAGAGCTCAATAAAATATAAAATATTAATTGTATTCAAATCCTGAAAGGGGTTTTGAATCCATGAACACTACATGCAAAGCAAGTGTCTTAACACTGAGCTATAGCATTAGACCCTTGGTGATTTTTTTGATCTATGAGATGTAGTATATGAAAAAAAACACAGTAAACCTAAAATCCTGTGTGATACTGACAAGTGAAGGAAGTCAGATATCAGCATCACACATCAGCATCACACATCATTTAAATTTGCCTCTTATCTAGGGCTTAATAAAATGTAAAAAAAATGTAAAGGTCGAAAGGGGTTTTGAACACCAAAAGCCTAGATATGGGGCAACAGCATTACCACTACACTACCAGCTTGCCTTGTATGAGTGAGGGATTTGTTCATCTATGTGATGTAGCATACAAAACCACAGTAAACCTAAAATCGTTTGTGACACTGACAAGTGAAGGAAGTCAGATATCAGCGTCACACACAATTTAAATTTGCCTTTTATCTATGTCTTAATAAAATGTAAAAACATTTTAGAGGCTGAAAGGGGTTTTGAAAACCAGAACCCTAGACATGGGGCAACTGCATTACCACTGAACTAACAGCTTGCCTTGTATGAGCGTCACACATCAGAATCGCAGTTCATTTAAATTTGCCTCTTATCTAGGGCTTAATAAAATATACCAAAATTTTAAGGCTGAAAGTGGTTTTGAACTCAGAAAGCCTGGCAATGGCATAAAACATGAGCTACCAGCTTACCTTGTATAAGTTAGGATTTTTGTTCATCTATGTGATGTAGCATACAAAGCCACAGTAAACCTAAAATCCGTTGTGACCCTGACAAGTGAAGGAAGTCAGATATCAGCATCACACATCATTTAAATTTGCCTCTTATCTAGAGCTTAATAAAATGTAAGCATTTTTTAGCGTCTTAAAGGGGTTTTGAACACAGAAACACTGGGTATGAGGCAATTGTTTTACCACTGAGCTATCAGCTATTCACTCATATAACACTGTAATGTGTTAGCTTACAGCATTTTAGGCACCAAGCTATAAGCTTAGCAATAGACGTACTTTGTGTGATTTAGCATACACATACATAGCATATCTATAACTCATTCTCACATTGACCCTGACCTATGAAGAGCATAAGTCAAACTCAGATATGAGAGTCAGATGTGAGAGTCAGGTGTTAGGGTCAGGTGTTAGGGTCAGGTGTCAGGGTCAGGTGTCAGGGTCAGGTGTCAGAGTCAGGGATCAGGGTCAGTTGTCACATTGGCATTATTTTGATACTTGACTATGATATCTGACCATGTCCTAAAATGAACACTGTGCCAGAGAGTTGTGGTCAATGACTCCTATTCAGATTGCTGGGCCCTTTATTATTTTTATTAATGATATTGAGGATGGGATTAATAGCACCATATCTATTTTTGCAGATTACACTAAAATGTGTAGAACTGTACGGTCTATGGAAGATGGCCACAAACTACAAGCTGACTTGAACACTCTGAGTGATTGGGCCTCAACTTGGCAAATGAGGTTCAATGTGGAAAAATGTAAAGTTATGCATCTTGGTAGTAATAATCTCTGTGCTTCATATGTCCTAGGTCAGTGATGGCGAACCTTTTAGAGACCGAGTGCCCAAACTGCAACCCAAAACCCAATTATTTATTCCTAAGTGCCAACACAGTAATTTACCCTGAATACTACAGTCCAGTATAGTCTATCTTCCATGTACTTTATTATTTAGCTTTAATAGCCTGCCTACATTCAGTGAACTGCCTGTACTGTTCATAGTGCATCCTGCACTGAATGAATTGCAGGAAAAGTCTAAGGCATATTGGTACACCATAGACTTTTTCCAGGGTGCGGGTGCCCACAGAGAGGGCTCTGAGTGCCTAGGTGATGTAGCACTGGGAGAGTCACTTATAGAGAAGGATTTGGGTGTCCTTGTGGATGGTAGATTAAATTATAGTATACAATGTCAATCAGCTGCTTCTAAGGCCACCATGATATTGTCATGCATTAAACGAGGCATGGACCCGCGGGGCAGGGATGTAATACTACCACTTTACAAAGCGCTGGTGTGGCCTCATCTGGAATACACAGTCCAGTTCTGGGCACCAGTACATAGAAAGGATGCACTGCAGCTGGAAAAAGTACAGAGGAGAGCGACTAAAATGATAAGGGGCATGGAGGGTCTTAGTTATGAAGAAAGATTAAAATAATTGAATTTATTTAGTCTTGAGAAGAGATGTCTAAGGGGGGACATGATTAACCTGTACAAGTATATAAATGGGACATACAAAAAATACTGTGAAATGCTGTTCCATGTAAAATGTGCTCAAAAGACAAGGGGGCACTGCCTCCAACTGAAGAAGAAAAAGTTCAGTCCCCAGAAGCGTCAAAGCTTCTTTACTGTAAGAACTGTGAATCTGTGGAATAGACTGTCTCAGGACGTGGTCACAGCAGGAACAGTGGACAGTTTCAAAAAGGGTTTAGACGAATTTCTAAAAGTAAAAAACATAAATGAAAATGTGTAGAAATCTGAGTCGCACTTCCTTCTGGGATTTGTGTCCCCACCTATCCCTTGGTTGAACTTGATGGACGTTTGTCTTTTTTCAACCGTATTAACTATGTGTTCCCCCCCTCCTCCCAAAAAAAAGGATTTCTGTTAAAAGGATTTTCTGGCAAAAAAATAATAGTAATACTAGTATGTGATGGTGTAATAATATAATATACAGTGTTAGTTTTCTGCCACACATAGCATCATAGCGTTTTGCGTTCAGGTCAAAAAGTTCAACTTTGGTCCCATCTGGTCAAAAACGCCTTCTTCCACATGTGTGCTGTGTTCGCTACATACCTTGTGGCAAACTGCAAATGGGACTTCTGGCTTGTTTTCTAAAATGGCTTTCTTTTTTCCACTGTTCCATTAAGGCCAGATTTGTGGAGTACAGGACTAATAGTTGCCATGTGAACAGATTCTCCCATCTGAGTTGTGGATCTGTGCAGCTCCTCCAGAGTGACCATGAGTTTCTAGGCTGCTTCTCTAATTAGTTCTCTCCTTGCCAGGGCTGTCAGCTTAGGTAGATGGCCATGTCTTGGTAGGTTCACAGTTGTGCCATACTCCTTCCAGTTTCAGAAGATGGATTGAACAGAGACTAAATTACAGACAGGCAGACTATTTACTAATTAGATGACTTCTGAAGGCAATTGGTCGCATTAGATTTTATTTAGGGGTATCACAGTACAAGGGACTGAATACAAATGCACACCACACTTTTCAGATTTTTATTTATGAATAACTTGGAAAACCATGTATTATTTTACTTTTCACTTTACACATACAGTACTTGCTACTTTGTGTTGGTCTATCTCATAAAATCCCAATAAAATACATTTAAGTTCATGGGTGTAACATGAAAAAATTTGGAAAAGTTCAAGGGATATGAATATTTTTTCTGAGTCCCCATTCACATCACCAGTGAATGTTTCCATCAGGCTGTTCTGACAATACAACCTGCCATTTTTCACTGGATCCGGCATTGTCAGATTTAATATATTCCTATTGACTAAAATGGGATCCGGCAATCATTCTGCCATTTTCTGGCATAAGTGTTGGTGCTCCGGCCGGAGAAATATCGCTGCATGCAGCGGTTTCTGTCAGGCCAACAGCTGGCATTCATGCTGGATCAGGCTGCCGGCACATCTCTGATGGAAAGGTGAATGCACCCTGAGAAGGTGGCTTTTGATTTTATGCATACAGGTCTGGTGGGTGTCTGGTGGGTCTGGTTTTTTATGGTTTTTTTTTTTGGGGGGGGGGGGATTTATTAAGAGAGGCATTTCTTACGTCAGTCTTAATAACAGATCCCACTGGTGTTTGCAATGCACCATAATTATTACTGTGTCATAGATTTCAGGTGTTTTCTGGCATACATATTGCTAAATGTGGGGCACCCGTGGCTTGGCCCTTATCAGCCACTTTTTTAAAATGTGTTGAGAGTGGCAGAAAAATGAAAAAAGCCACACCTTTTGGCACATAACAGACATTGTGACTTTTGTATACCAGAAAACTGGTTTATAATAATTATACATCCCCTTTATCCTAAATTCCGTTAGAGTAAGATTGCCAAATTTATTAAGATGCGCAACATTGGTAGCTTATATTTGTGTATTCATTGTAAACTGTTTTCCAAGGAATACTTGCTGAAAGTGATATACATCCGAAAAGAGCATGTCAAGCTGGCTGTAGACCTGGTTTACATATATACAGGGCCGCTGGCATTACTGTAGAATGTTGATCCATTTATCTGATCGATAGTCTAGAACAGGCATGCTCAACTTGCGGCCCTCCAGCTGTTGCAAAACTACAACTCCCATCATTCCCAGACAGCTATCAGCCTACAGAAGGGCATGGTGGGAGTTGTAGTTTTACAACAGCCGGAGGGCCGCAGGCTGAGCATCCCTGGTCTAGAAGGATTTCTTTCACTTGATGGCTAACTGGTCTATGGTAGGAGAACAAATGTTTTAACATTGGCTTCAACAGATAACAAGGGCACCAGTAAAACCTAAAGTTGCATCTACCAACATTTAGGGCATATTTTAATTATTTTTGTTTCATTTTTCAAAAGTCTATTTCCAAACCTCATAGAACTTTGCATGTCCATTTACACCTCAGGGCTCATGCACACGACCGTTGGATGTTTTTCAGTCTGCAAATTGTAGATCCACAAAACACAGATATCAGCCGTGTGCATTCCGCAGTTTGCTGAATGGAACAGCCGGCCTTTAGTAGAACAGTCCTCTCTTTCTCTGTAATGCGGACAATAATAGGAAAATTTTTTGTGGAACGGCCATGCAGATGTATGCAAATGGAATGCACACTGAGAAATAAAAAAAATTTGTTGCCCCATTCAAGAGAATGGTTCTGCATACAGGCCTCAAAAAATGGTACGGACACAGAAAAAAAAAATACGCTCATGTGCATCAGCCCTTAGACAGCAGAGAAATTCGATTTTGATATAACCCTCCCTCCGACACCACCCCAGGCATCTGTACTCAACCTGTTCATTTTTTCATTTATTTTCTTTATCCTTTTTTTATCAATGCTTTTATCCCACAAGTGTGTAAAACATTGCAGATTATGGAGCATTATTTACTTTTTGAGCTTCTCACTAGGGATGAGCGAATCGACTTCAGATGAAACATCTGAAGTCGATTCGCACAAAACTTTGTTAGATTACTGTACGGAGCGAGTGCTCCGTACAGTATTAGAATGTATTGGCTCCTATGAGCTGAAGTTATTACTTTGCAAAGTCTCGCGAGATTTCGGATAATAACTAAATAACATAAATTAATTTCTACTGTAAAAAAAACTTTTATCGAACTTTTGGTAAAAGGTTTTTAAAGGGTACATGAGATTTGTGTAATCTCATACACATTGCTGGTACTGTACTATGCTGCAGTTTTTCTGCACAGGATTCCTCATGTATTCCACAATGTGAGCAAGTGGCCCAATGCTCCTTTCACATGAGCATGACGTATTAGGTACAGATGCGTTCAGGGTGCGTTCAGTGAAACTCGCACCATTTTGCAAGCAAGTTCAGTCAGTTTTGTCTGCAATTGCGTTCAGTTTTTTCCATGCGAATGCAATACATTTTGATGCGTTTTTCACGTGCGCGATAGAAAACTGAAGGTTTACAAACAACATCTCCTAGCAACCATCAGTGAAAAATGCATTGCATCTGCACTTGTTTCTGCATGCAGTGCGTATTTTACTGAAGGCCCATTGACTTCTATTCTGTGTGAAAAACAAAAAATATAGAACATGCTGCGTTTTTTCACGTAACACAGAACTGATGTGTGAAAAAAAAAAATGCTCATGTACACAGACCCATTGAAATGAATGGGTCAGAATTCAGTGCGGGTGCTATGCATTCAAGTCACGCATTACACCCGCACAGAAAACTTGCTCGTGTAAAAGGGGGCTAAAAGCCAGAATATATTAAAATGTACTAAGAAGCCTGGGCTTTTTACTACCGTGTTTCCCCGAAAATAAGACCTACTTCCAATTTTGCCTCTCGCTGTAATATTAGGCATCCCCCTGAAAATAAGACCTCCCCGATAATAAGGCCTCCCCGATAATAAGGCCCCCGAAGTTACTGTAAGGTGTCTGACTCCTCTGGACCGTAGCAGCAGGCACCGTCGCACAGTTTAATGATTTTCGTTATTTTTATATGAATGTTTGCTCTATCTCACTTTCCCCCCCCCTTCCCCCCAACCCGCTAAGCTCTTGAATGCAAAGACAGCAATAGTAAATCATGTCTGAATGACACGGACATACATCACTATGGGTAAACACGTTTGACTGCGTTAATGAACAGCATGTTTAAAAACACACCACACTATTGCATGCTTTATGCTTTTTCATAATTCAAAGCTACCCAAATTGCCCCTTATCAGGGGGCAGGTGGTATTTAAACACACAATATAAAACACACAATATTATGGAGAAAGATATGTGGATTGTTGGGGGACCAATCTTCCAAAAATGAGGCCTTGATAGGATCAGAATGCCTGCCAATATGACATGCAAATGTGTTAGTTGTCAGAAGAAAAAATTGTTTGTTGTAAAGGAGCCTAAAAAAAATTCTCCCTTTTAATTGGAAGCAGCAACAGTACAGTGTGGATGTAGAAAGGGTAGGGTATTAGAGGTATGTGGCAACAATCAGTGGTGTATCTTGGTTTTGTGCTGCCCTAGGCGAGACTAAACTCGGGCACCCCCCTAATATAAATTTGATCCACCCCTTCTCCCCCCTCTAACCACTCAATGGGTCCCAACCCCCTTAACCCAAAACAACTAAGTAATAGATTTTTTGTGAATTACTGTAATTCAAGTACTTTTACAGTTTTTGAAGACAGCAGGCTAAGGGATCAGTGCATTGGTGGCCGGGGCCTGGCCTCAGTGTTCACGGTGACAGTGTGCAGGATCCGTTCTGCACTTGGACGGCAGCGCGCGGACACAAAAGGCAGGGGAGGTTGGGAGGAAGTCAGGAGGAGGAGGAAGTAAGTCTTTCAACTCCTTCACTATGCGGCGCCGGCGATACCGCTCACATAGTGAAGGATTGGATCAGACAAGGAGCAATAAAAATATTTAGCATATTGTGTAACTATCACTAAGCAAACAAGGCATTTTGCTGCCCCATTGGCAAGTGCCGCCCTAGGCAAATGCCTTGTTTGCCTTGTGATAGAAACACCCCTGGCAACAATAGTACTAGCAGCAGAAGCATTATAGCATGGAACATACAAGGAAATAGATCGGCTATCTATGGGTGGTAGTGGTAGATGCGTAGCGTTAATAGTGTTGGCAGTAGGGGTTTAGCAGCGAGGTAATGCAGCTGAGGTGGTGGCAGCAGCAGTAGCCATATGGTACATATGGGCAGGCAGCAGTATGATTGACACAGCAGATGTATGGAACATAATGGTAGGCAGGCAGCAGTGGCACTATGGTCACAGTGGTATGATGAAGACAGCTGCAGCCATATGGAATATGTTGTTAGGCAGGCAGCAGCAGTGGCATGATGGAGGCAGCAGCAGTAGCCTTACAGAACATGATGGTAGGCAGGCAGCAGCAGTGGCATGATTTCCAGCCTAGTTGATAGAACAAACCATGGAGGCTCACCTTAGGTGGTTGTACTAGAGATAGGCACAACACTATTGTGGACTTGTAGAAAATAAGTACAAACCAAAAAAGTTGGGACACTATACAAATTGTGAATAAAAACTGAATGCAATGATGTGGAGATGGCAAATGTCAATATTTTATTTGTAATAGAACGTAGATTACAGATAGATTAAACGTTTAATCCGAGTAAATGTATCATTTTAAAGGAAAAATACGTTGATTCAAATTTTCACGGTGTCAACAAATCCCCAAAAAGTTGGGACAAGTAGCAATAAGAGGCTGGAAAAAGTAAATTTGAGCATAACGAATAGCTGGAAACATAGAAACATAGAATGTGTCGGCAGATAAGAACCATTTGGCCCATCTAGTCTGCCCAATATACTGAATACTATGGATAGCCCCTGGCCCTATCTTATATGAAGGATGGCCTTATGCCTATCCCATGCATGCTTAAACTCCTTCACTGTATTTGCAGCTACCACTTCTGCAGGAAGGCTATTCCATGCATCCACTACTCTCTCAGTAAAGTAATACTTCCTTATATTACTTTTAAACCTTTGCCCCTCTAATTTAAAACTGTGTCCTCTTGTGGTAGGCCAATTAACACTAATTAGGTCAATTGGCAACATGATTGTATAAAAAGAGCTTCTCAGAGTGGCAGTGTCTCTCAGAAGCCAAGATGGGTAGAGGATCACCAATTCCCACAATGTTGCACAGAAAGATAGTGGAGCAATATCAGAAAGGTGTTACCCAGCGAAAAATTGTAAAGACTTTGCATCTATCATCATCAACTGTGCATAACATCATCCGAAGATTCAGAGAATCTGGAACTATCTCTGTGCGTAAGGGTCAAGGCCGTAAAACCATACTAGATGCCCGTGATCTCCGGGCATTTAAACGACACTGCACCACAAACAGGAATGCTACTGTAAAGGAAATCACAGAATGGGCTCAGGAATACTTCCAGAAACCATTGTCAGTGAACACAGTCCACCGTGCCATCCGTCGTTTCCAGCTGAAACTCTACAGTGCAAAGAAGAAGCCATTTCTAAGCAAGATCCACAAGCTCAGGCGTTTTCACTGGGCCAGGAATCATTTAAAATGGAGTGTGGCAAGACGAGTCATGATTCAAAGTTCTTTTTGGAAATCTGGAATGCCATGTCATCTGGACCAAAGAGGACAAGGACAACCCAAGTTGTTATCAACGCTCAGTTCAGAAGCCTGCATCTCTGATGGTATGAGGTTGCATGAGTGCACGTGGCATGGAATTTAATACCAAAAAGCAGTGTAGACTACCTCCTTCTCCTCCACCGCCACTTCCACCTACACCGCGACATCCACCCCTTCCTCAACCTCCTTCTCCTTCTCCATATGGACCTGGTCTTGCATGAAGGCCCAGTGGTGCTGTTCCCCCCAAGCGACTCACCCGTGCATGCTGCAGCTGAAACTCCACTATCGCCTGCTGTCCAGCATGTGCAAGGTGGAGTTCCACCTTGTGGGCACATCGCATATGAGGCAGTGAGCGAGAAGGCCGAAGTTATGCTGCAGCGCTGACAGGCGAGCAGCAGCAGGGTGAAAACGCCTAAAGTGCACACAGACTGCCCGCACTTTATGCAGCAGCTCTGACATGTCGGGGTAATTTTTAAGGAATCTCTGCACCACCAAATTCAGCACATGCTCCAGGCAAGGGATGTGCGTCAAAGAGCTGCTACGAGATTTTGCTTATTATCGCACACCACCAGGCCGGGCTTGAGTCTGACTGGCACAAACCACTCATTGGTCTGTTGTTCAACGCCCATCCACAGCTCCTGCACAGTGTGTGGTTTGTCCCCCAAACAGATAAGTTTTAAAACTGCCTGCTGTCGTTTACCCCTGGCTGTGCTGAAGTTGGTGGTGAAGGTGTTACGCTGACCGGATGAGGAGCTGATAGAGGATGAGTAAGCAGAGTAGGAGGAGGAAGCAGCAGGAGGCACACTGAAGTGCCCTGCAATCCTCGGTGGTGGAAGGACATGCGCCAAACTGCTATCCGCCTCAGGTTCTGTTGCCACTGCATTTACCCAGTGTGCTGTTATGGAGATATAACGGCCCTGACCGTGCTTACTGGTTCACGTACAAATAGTCAGGTTCACCTTGCCACAGATGGCGTTGCTCAGTGCACACCTGATTTTGTCCCATGGGCACAACGTATTGTGGGACAACCACTGCCATAAGGCCTCCACCAGATGGAATGACAGCATTTCAAATGCCAGTAATTTAGATATGCTGGCATTCAGGGCTAGGGATCGCGGGTGGGTAGGGGGATACTTAATCTTCCGTGTTTGGGATATGGAGAGCTGAACGCTTGCGTGGGACATTGTGGAGATGCTTGGTGACCCAGGTGTTGGTGTTGCTGGCAGATCCTCTGTTTGCACTGTCCCTCCAGAGGTGGATGAAGAGGCCGCAACTGCAGCAGAAGAGGAAGCAGGAGGAGACAGAGATCTTTCTTGGTTTTTGAGGTGTCTACTCCTCTGCAGCTCGTGCTTTGCACTTAAATGCCTGGTCTTGCAGGTTGTGCTCAGGTTGAGAACGTTTATGCCTCGCTTCAGGCTTTAAATGCACAGCATGCAAACCACTTGTGTCTTCTCGTCAGCAGATTGTCTGAAGAACTGCCACGCCAGGGAACTCCTTCCAGCTGGCTTTGGTGTGCTCGGTCCCTTGCTACGGTGGGCAGTAGGAGGCGTACTGTCTAGAGGAGGCCGCTCTGCTTTTGCACCCTGCTCCCTCTTCTGCAGTGCTGCTGGCTCTGTGCGACCACCGACCCTTCCTCCGAACTACATAGGTCACTTGCATGACCTTGATTCCATGTGGGGTCGAGGACCTCATCGTCCTCCACATCATCTTCCACCCAGTCTTCACCTCTGACTTCCTTGTCGGTCTGCACACTTTCAAAAGCCTCAGCAGTTGGCACCTGTCTTTCGTCATCATCCGAGACGTGCTGCGATGGTCCTCCCATGTACTAATCTTGAAAAATAAGTGGTTAGGCATCGCTGCACTCAATCTCTTCCACTTCTGGTGCAGGGCAAGGTGGATGGCCCTGGGAAACCCTGCTAACAGAGTCATAAAAAATCAGAAGAGACTGCTGCATGACTTGGGGCTCAGACTGCTTGGCTGATTTGCAAGGGGATAAGGTGAAAGACTGATGGACATAGGCTGCAGGCGCCAACTGTGGTCTTTCAGCAGGAGACTGGATGGGAGACAATCTCCTGTACTTGTTCAGGCGGCCTCACCATTCATAGAGCAGCATTAGGCCCGACCAAATACCGCTGCAGGTTTTGTCACCTACACGAACCTGAGGAAGGGGTTTCACTTGTACGTAAAGCTGGCACAGATCGACCACGTCCTCTCCCTGCAACAGGAGCTCCACCAGCAGCACCACGACCTGAGCCACATCCCTTATTTGACGTTCTCCTCATATTTTTAGAATTTAGGATCTTGCCTTAAATGGGTGTTTAATTAATAGTAGAAAAGAACGACAGTAAGTAAAGGATGTATCTCACATGGCGTGAACCAGACTAGGCCTCAATTAAAGATTTCTTTGCACAAAATGGCTGAATTTCAAATGGCTGTATTTCAAATACCTGATTCAAACCCCTGTATGTAGAGGTGGAATCTCACAGGCCCTGAAACTGTGTAGTCCTGCAGTAAATATATATTTGCACAAAATGACTGTATTTCAAATGGCTGTATTTCAAATGCCAAATTCAAACCCCTGTATGTAGAGGTGGTATCTCAGAGGGCCTGAACCTCTGTAAGTCTGCAGTAAATATATATTTGCACAACATGGCTGTATTTCAAATGGCTGTATTTCAAATGCCTAATTCAAACCCCTGAATGTAGAGGTGGTATCTCACAGGCCCTGAACCAGTGTAGGCCTGCAGTAAATATATCTTTGCACAAAATGGCTGTATTTCAAATACCTAATTCAAACCCCTGTATGTAGAGGTGGTATCACATAGGACCTGAACCTCTGTAGGCCTGCAGTAAATATATCTTTGCACCAAAAGGCTGTATTTCAAATGGCTGTATTTCAAATGCCTAATTCAAGCCCTTGTATGTAGAGGTAGAATATCACAAGCCCTGAACCAGTGTAGGCCTACAGTAAATATATCTTTGCAAAAAATGGCTATGTTTCAAATGGCTGTATTTCAAATGCATAATTCAAACCACTGTATGTAGAGTTGGTATCTCAGAGGGCCTGAACCAGTGCAAGCCTGCAGTAAATATGTTTACACAAAAAGGCTGTATTTCAAATGGCTGTAGTTCAAATGCCTAATCCAAACCCCTGTATGTAGATGTAGAATCTCAGAGGGATTGAACCTCTGTAGGCCTGCAGTAAATATAACTGCAAAAAAGGCTGTATTTCAAATGGCTGTATTTCAAATGCCTAATTCAAACCCCTGTATGTAGAGATAGTATCTCAGAGGGCCTGAACCTCTGTAGGCCTGCAGTTAATATATCTTTGCACAAAATGGCTGTATTTCAAATGGCTGTATTTCAAATGCCTAATTCAAACCCCTGTATGTAGAGGTGGTCTCTCAGAGGGCCTGAACCTCTGTAGGTCTACAGTAAATATATCTTTGCACAACATGGCTGTATTTCAAATGGCTGTATTTCAAATGCATTATTCAAACCCCTGAATGTAGATGTAGTATCTCACAGGCCCTGAACCAGTGTAGGCCTGCAGTAAATATATCTTTGCACAAAATGGCTGTATTTCAAAAACCTAATTTAAACCCCTATATGTAGAGGTTGTATATCAGAGGGCCTGAACCTCTGTAGGCCTTAAGTAAATATATCTTTGCACAAAATGGCTGTATTTCAAATGCCTAATTCAAGCCCATGTAAGTAGAGGTAGTATCTAACAGGCCCTGAATCAGTGTAGGCTTACATTAAATATATATTTGCAAAAAATGGCTATATTTCAAATGGCTGTATTTCAAATGCATAATTCAAACCACTGTAAGTAGAGGTGGTATCTCAGAGGGCCTGAACCTCTGTAGGCCTGCAGTAAATATATCTTTGCACAAAATGGCTGTATTTCAAATGGCTGTATTTCAAATGCCTAATTCAAACCCCTGTATGTAGAGGTGGTTTCTCACAGGCCCTGAACCAGTGTAGGTCTGAAGTAAACAGATCTTTGCACAAAATAACTGTATATCAAATTGCTGTATTTCAAATGCCTAATTCAAAACCCTGTATGTAGAGGTGGTATCTCACAGGCCCTGAACCAGTGTAAGCCTGTAGTAAATATATGTTTGCACAAAAAGGCTGTATTTCAAATGGCTGTATTTCAAATGCCTAATCCAAACCCCTGTATGTAGAGATAGTATCTCAGAGGGCCTGAACCTCTGTAGGCCTGCAGTTAATATATCTTTGCACAAAATGGCTGTATTTCAAATGGCTGTATTTCAAATGCCTAATTCAAACCCCTGTATGTAGAGGTGGTCTCTCAGAGGGCCTGAACCTCTGTAGGTCTACAGTAAATATATCTTTGCACAACATGGCTGTATTTCAAATGGCTGTATTTCAAATGCATTATTCAAACCCCTGAATGTAGATGTAGTATCTCACAGGCCCTGAACCAGTGTAGGCCTGCAGTAAATATATCTTTGCACAAAATGGCTGTATTTCAAAAACCTAATTTAAACCCCTGTATGTAGAGGTTGTATATCAGAGGGCCTGAACCTCTGTAGGCCTTAAGTAAATATATCTTTGCACAAAATGGCTGTATTTCAAATGCCTAATTCAAGCCCATGTAAGTAGAGGTAGTATCTAACAGGCCCTGAATCAGTGTAGGCTTACATTAAATATATATTTGCAAAAAATGGCTATATTTCAAATGGCTGTATTTCAAATGCATAATTCAAACCACTGTAAGTAGAGGTGGTATCTCAGAGGGCCTGAACCTCTGTAGGCCTGCAGTAAATATATCTTTGCACAAAATGGCTGTATTTCAAATGGCTGTATTTCAAATGCCTAATTCAAACCCCTGTATGTAGAGGTGGTTTCTCACAGGCCCTGAACCAGTGTAGGTCTGAAGTAAACAGATCTTTGCACAAAATAACTGTATATCAAATTGCTGTATTTCAAATGCCTAATTCAAAACCCTGTATGTAGAGGTGGTATCTCACAGGCCCTGAACCAGTGTAAGCCTGTAGTAAATATATGTTTGCACAAAAAGGCTGTATTTCAAATGGCTGTATTTCAAATGCCTAATCCAAACCCCTGTATGTAGAGATAGTATCTCAGAGGGCCTGAACCTCTGTAGGCCTGCAGTTAATATATCTTTGCACAAAATGGCTGTATTTCAAATGGCTGTATTTCAAATGCCTAATTCAAACCCCTGTATGTAGAGGTGGTCTCTCAGAGGGCCTGAACCTCTGTAGGTCTACAGTAAATATATCTTTGCACAACATGGCTGTATTTCAAATGGCTGTATTTCAAATGCATTATTCAAACCCCTGAATGTAGATGTAGTATCTCACAGGCCCTGAACCAGTGTAGGCCTGCAGTAAATATATCTTTGCACAAAATGGCTGTATTTCAAAAACCTAATTTAAACCCCTGTATGTAGAGGTTGTATATCAGAGGGCCTGAACCTCTGTAGGCCTTAAGTAAATATATCTTTGCACAAAATGGCTGTATTTCAAATGCCTAATTCAAGCCCATGTAAGTAGAGGTAGTATCTAACAGGCCCTGAATCAGTGTAGGCTTACATTAAATATATATTTGCAAAAAATGGCTATATTTCAAATGGCTGTATTTCAAATGCATAATTCAAACCACTGTAAGTAGAGGTGGTATCTCAGAGGGCCTGAACCTCTGTAGGCCTGCAGTAAATATATCTTTGCACAAAATGGCTGTATTTCAAATGGCTGTATTTCAAATGCCTAATTCAAACCCCTGTATGTAGAGGTGGTTTCTCACAGGCCCTGAACCAGTGTAGGTCTGAAGTAAACAGATCTTTGCACAAAATAACTGTATATCAAATTGCTGTATTTCAAATGCCTAATTCAAAACCCTGTATGTAGAGGTGGTATCTCACAGGCCCTGAACCAGTGTAAGCCTGTAGTAAATATATGTTTGCACAAAAAGGCTGTATTTCAAATGCTTAATCCAAACCCCTGTATGTAGAGGTAGTATATCAGAGGGCCTGGACCTCTGTAGGCCTGAAGTAAATATATCTTTGCACAAAATGGCTGTATTTCAAATGGCTGTATTTCAAATGTCTAATTTAAGCCCCTGTATGTAGAGGTAAAATCTCACAAGCCCTGAACCAGTGTAGGCCTACAGTAAATATATCTATGAAAAAAATGGCTATGTTTCAAATGGCTGTATTTCAAATGCATAATTGAAACCACTGTATGTAGAGTTGGTATCTCAGAGGGCCTGAACCTCTGTAGGCCTGCAGTAAATGTATCTTTGCACAAAATAGCTGTATTTCCCATGGCTATATTTCAAATGCCTAATTCAAACCCCTGTATGTAGAGGTGGTTTCTCACAGGCCCTTAACCAGTGTAGGTCTGAAGTAAACAGATCTTTGCACAAAATAACTGTATTTCAAATTGCTGTATTTCAAATGCCTAATTCAAAACCCTGTATGTAGAGGTGGTATCTCACAGGCCCTTAACCAGTGTAAGCCTGTAGTAAATATATGTTTGCACAAAAAGGCTGTATTTCAAATGCTTAATCCAAACCCCTGTATGTAGAGGTAGTATATCAGAGGGCCTGAACCTCTGTAGGCCTGAAGTAAATATATCTTTCCACAAAATGGCTGTATTTCAAATGTCTAATTTAAGCCCCTGTATGTAGAGGTAGAATCTCACAAGCCCTGAACCAGTGTAGGCCTACAGTAAATATATCTATGCAAAAAATGGCTATGTTTCAAATAGCTGTATTTCAAATGCATAATTCAAACCACTGTATGTAGAGTTGGTATCTCAGAGGGCCTGAACCTCTGTAGGCCTGCAGTAAATGTATCTTTGCACAAAATAGCTGTATTTCCAATGGCTATATTTCAAATGCCTAATTCAAACCCCTGTATGTAGAGGTGGTATCTCACAGGCCCTGAACCAGTGCAAGCCTGCAGTAAATATGTTTACACAAAAAGGCTGTATTTCAAATGGCTGTAGTTCAAATGCCTAATCCAAACACCTGTATGTAGATGTAGAATCTCAGAGGGATTGAACCTCTGTAGGCCTGCAGTAAATATAACTGCAAAAAAGGCTGTATTTCAAATGGCTGTATTTCAAGTGCCTAATTAGAACCCCTGTATGTAGAGATAGTATCTCAGAGGGCCTAAACCTCTGTAGGCCTGCAGTTAATATATCTTTGCACAAGATGGCTGTATTTCAAATGCCTACTTCAAACCCCTGTATGTAGAGGTGGTCTCTCAGAGGGCCTGAACCTCTGTAGGTCTACAGTAAATATATCTTTGCACAACATGGCTGTATTTCAAATGGCTGTATTTCAAATGCATTATTCAAACCCCTGAATGTAGATGTAGTATCTCACAGGCCCTGAACCAGTGTAGGCCTGCAGTAAATATATCTTTGCACAAAATGGCTGTATTTCAAAAACCTAATTTAAACCCCTGTATGTAGAGGTTGTATATCAGAGGGCCTGAACCTCTGTAGGCCTGAAGTAAATATATCTTTGCACAAAATGGCTGTATTTCAAATGGCTGTATTTCAAATGCCTAATTCAAGCCCATGTAAGTAGAGGTAGTATCTAACAGGCCCTGAATCAGTGTAGGCTTACATTAAATATATATTTGCAAAAAATGGCTATATTTCAAATGGCTGTATTTCAAATGCATAATTCAAACCCCTGTATGTAGAGGTGGTATCTCAGAGGGCCTGAACCTCTGTAGGCCTGCAGAAAATATATCTTTACACAAAAAGGCTGTATTTCGAATGGCTGTATTTCAAATGCATAATTCAAACCCCTGTATGTAGAGGTAGTATGTCAGAGGGCCTGAACCAGTGTAGGCCTGCAATAAATATATTTTTGCACAAAATAACTGTATTTCAAATGGCTCTATTTCAAATGCCTAATCCAAACCCCTGCATGTAGAGGTGGTATCTCACAGGCCCTGAACCAGTGTAGGCCTGCAGAAAATATATCTTTGTACAAAAAGGCTGCATTTCAAATGCCTAAATCAAACCTTTGTATGTAGAGGTGTTATCTCAAAGGCCCTTAACCAGTGTAGGCCTGAAGTAAATATATCTTTGCACAAAATGGCTGTATTTCAAATGGCTGTATTTCAAATGCCTAATTCAAACCTCTGTATGTAGAGATGGCATCTCACAGGCCCTGAACCAGTGTAGGCCTGCAGTAAATATTTATTTGCACAAAAAAGGATGTATTTCAAATGGCTGTATTTAAAATGTCTAATTCAAACCTTTGTATGTAGAGGTGGTATCTCACAGACCCTGAATCACTGTATGCCTAAAGTAAATATAACTTTGCACAAAAAGGCTGTATTTCAAATGCCTAATTCAAACCCCATGTATGTAGAGGTAGTATCTCAGAGGGCCTGAAACTCTCTAGGCCTGCAGTAAATGTATCTTTGCACAAAATGGCTGTATTTCAAATGGCTGTATTTCAAATGTCTAATTTAAACCCATATTTTTAGAGGGGGTATCTCACAGGCCCTGAACCAGTGTAGACCAACAGTAAATATATCTTTGCACAAAATGGCTGTATTTCAAATGCCTAATTTAAACCCCTGTATGTAGAGGAAGTATCTCAAAGGGCCTGAACCTCTGTAGGCCTGAAGTAAATATATCTTTGCCCAAAATGGCTGTATTTCAAATGTTTGTATTTCAAATGCCTGATTCAAACCCCTGTATGTAGAGGTGGTATATCAGAGGGCCTGAACCTCTGTAGGCCTGAAGTGAATGTATCTTTGCACAAAAAGGCTGTATTTCAAATGCCTAATTCAAACCCCAGAATGTAGAGGTAGTATCTCACGGGCCCTGAACCTGTGTATGCCTGAAGTAAATTTATCTTTGATCAAAATTGCTGTATTTCAAATCCCAAATTCAAACCCCTGTATGTAGAGGTAGTATCTCAGAGGGCCTGAAACTCTGAAGGCCTACAGTAAATATATATTTGCAAAAAATGTCTGTATTTCAAATGGCTGTATTTCAAATGCCTAATTCACACCCCTGTATGTAGAGGTAGTATCTCATAGGCCCTGAACCAGTGTAGGCCTGCAGTAAATATATCTTTGAACAAAAAGGCTGTATTTCAAATGCCGAATTCAAACTCCTGTATGTATATGTAGAAACAAAGGAAAACGGAGCTCATGATACCAAAAAGATATAATTTATTGAGACATGATAAAATGACATAGGTAAAAGACATGAATAAATGATGCCATGGACAAGATTAGGAGCGGAGGACAGAAGAAAGAAGAGACGCCACCCTGGGGGCAAGAGCACACGGGTCCAAAATATATGGTACAAAAGGATGTATATATAAGGTACATGAACATCAAATGAGGAGTCACTGCTCGAGGTCATGTACGGTATGCAAATAATGTATGGTAGTACCTGGTGAGCCACCTGTCTGACGCTAAAACACCTCTGTGTGTATCAAGGAAAATAGTAATTGGTGTGCAGAGAGCCAGTGCAGTTACGCCTTGTGCTGCAGACCAATGAAGCAAGGTTAAAGGATATCAATATTAGCAATGACCAGAGGAGAAAAGCGGAGACAGGAACTCACCATAGATAGGAGCCGTGTGCCAGAGTAACCAGGGTGGCGCTACCCCAACGCGCGTTTCGGCGTACCTTCGTCAGGGGGTAGCGCCGTCACTGTGGATTGGGTATAAAAAGGTTCCCCCAGCCAATCGGAGAGTCAATAACCCACTTGTTCCCAGGTGTGTAGGAGTGCCGGCGCGCGCAAACCCGATCGAAACCGAGTCCAGCCACCCCACGGCCGGCGTCCCGCCGGCACGCCCACACCACGTGATGGAATCACATGATCGGGCGGTTCCGACGTCAGGACGCACGGGCGTGAGGCGCCGGAGGCGGCCCCGGGCAACGCGCGCACACATCACACTAGGGAAGAGGAGTCAGGAGGTCACCATGGGAACATGAGCGCAACGGAGGACGAATATTACAGTATAAAAAATATATCCATATACATAAGTATGATGCACTTTACAAAGACCCATAGTGCATACTATGTCATGCATACCAAAAAAACAGAATTGGGTAAATTAGATGAACAAGTAAGAAAAGGAAAGACAAAGAAAAGGCAAATATTATGTACATGATTGGAATCACCAAAATACAATTTACACACAACATACAGAGTCACAATGCACAATAATAAGGGGAATTAATGGAAAGTATACCGGATGGGTATACATACAGTAAGCATAATCATACATAGTCGTACATAAATGGGTAATATATACATAGTCATATAAATAAATAAGTAGATAGTTATGTCGGATGAGTGTGCATAAAATGAACATATTCATACATAATCATACATAATAATGAAAAATGCTGGTAATGATACTGAGAATAAAAAATGACAGAAATGAAAAAGTGGGAAAATAAATAAAATAATGGTGAGGGAAGAATCCGGAACTGGACTCACAATAAACAAAATATGTACGTGTATATAAAAGTGAAGTAAAGAATGCCCAATAAACGGGGGATGACGGGTCCCACAATAAATACAAAAAACAACAATTCATATAAAAGTGAAAAGAAACAACAAATTGTTGTTATTGAATGAATATACACATGCACATGGATATATACATCCGCACATGTGCATGTGTATATATACATGTGCATATGTGCGCATGTAATGTGTAATACAAACTAGGATGTGTGTGATATTTCGTACTTTCTATATACAAGGAAAGTTAAATGCTACAATGTAAAACATCGATACTTATAAGGCATAAGGTGCAAAAGTGCAAAGTGCGGAGCGGGAGCAAGGACAAAGGAAGGAGGGGGAAAAAAGGAGGGAGAAAGGAAAAGGGAACACAGGGAGGTAAGTACAAGTATAGACAATTCATGTGTGCTGAAGGTCGTATGCACTGTATATACTGGGAATGTGTGCACTAATAATGTGCACCACAATTACGCATCCGTTGAGTCAAAAAAGGTGAAAGAAAATCCCTTCATGAGGAGTCAAGCGAGGGAAGAAGCATGGTTCAAAGTCCCAAAAGATAGATACTGGAACATAATGAAGGCTGGGGAAAAAATAGGAAAACGGAAAAATGGAATTAGAATAAACTGTATAAACAATCTGTTAAAAGAAATACGGATAAAAAATCCACAGTTGTGGATCCAGTGACTACAAAAAGGAAGAAAAACCCAAACTCTCATTGAGGCCCTTCGGACGAAGAGTCCCAAGGGTCCAAATCCAGCGGCTCTCTTTTTGAGCTAGCCGCTTGGATGTATTACCTGCACGTAGGTCGACTTGTATGCCGTCGATGCCCCTGACTTTTAGACCTCTAGGATTACAGGAGTGGAATTCCCTGAAATGTCTTGGAATTGGTTTAAGGGTCTCGACCTCCTTTACAACCTGCGCTTTAAGAATATCCCTCACATGCTCCCGCACACGGACCCTCAACTCACGAGTTGTGAGGCCTACATATATCTTGGGGCATGGGCATGTAGCATAATACACCACCCGTGTGCTGGAGCATGTGAGGGATTGATGTATTTTGAAAGATCTAGTTCCAGAAGAGTCTGCGAAATCAGAGGAGCGTTCCATATTGGGACACGCGGCACAACTGCCGCACGGTCTAAAACCAATCTTTGGGCCACCTTGTCCGGCATTCAGTTGAGGTACTGTTGGTTGTAAATAACCTCAAACTAAATTGTCCCGTAGGGTGCAAGCCCTACGTGCCGTGACTAGAGGCCGTGTGGGTAACAGTCTTTCCAAGACTGGATCTGTGAGTAAGATGGACCAGTGTGAGGCTAGAACCTCTCGCATTTTATTCCACTGTGAATGGTATGTACTCACAAACCTGATTTTATCATCCGTGGTTTTATTTTTTCTGATTTGTAGCAGCTGGGATTGGTCCTGAATTTTTGCACGCCAATAGGCTTTTTTTATAGACCGATGACTGTACCCCCTTTGGAGAAAACGATCCTTCAATTCACTCGCCTGTTTTTCGAATGTTGCATCATCGGAACAGATTCGCCGAATACGCAAAAACTGACCGACAGGGATAGCGGAGATAGTACTTTTGGGATGCAAAGATGTTGCATGCAAGTATGCATTGACGGCCGTCTCTTTCCGGAAAACATCCGTCCTGAGGCGGCCGCCAGCATCCCTAAACACCGAAACATCCAGGAAGTCCACTCTTTGTCTACTATGACTGTAAGTCAGCTTGATGTTGATGGAGTTCGCATTTAATAAACGGAAGAAACCATGGAGTTCCTCCTCCGTGCCCTGCCAGATCAAGAAAACATCATCAATGTACCGCGCCCATAAAATGGCGCGGTCCATGATGGCGTGCCTGTCTGACAGGAAAAGGTCCCTCTCCCACAGCCCCAGGAACAGGTTGGCATATGCAGGCGCACATGCCGCCCCCATCGCTGTCCCCTGGAGCTGTAGGAAGAAGGACCCATTAAAGGAAAAGAAATTCCTTGTAAGCACAAATTTTAACAACTGTAACAGAAAATGGGAGAATTCCCTCGGAAGATTGCTGGCAGTCAGGAAAAATTCAACTGCTCGTAGACCCTCATTATGTTGGATGCTCGTGTAGAGGGACTCTACATCGCAGGTCACCATGATGTTATCCTCCTCTAAAATGATACCCTGTATCCTCTGTAAAAAATCTGATGTATCTCTAACATATGATGGTAGAGTTTCCACAATGGGTTTTAGGTGGAAATCTAGTAATTTACAGATATTCTCCACCATACTATTACACCCAGAAATAATAGGCCTACCTGGTGGTGTGGAGGCGTTCTTATGCACCTTGGGTAGTAGGTACAGGGTAGGGATAGATGGTTCCTGAACGATGAGAGCCTCATGTATCTGTTTGGAAATAAGATTTTGTCACCCCTTGTTTCTTTGTATGTATATGTAGTATCACAGAGGGCCTGAATCTCTGTAGGCCTGCAGTAAATATATCTTTGCACAAAATTGCTGAATTTCAAATGGCTGTATTTTAAATGCCAATTTCAAACCCCTGTATGTAGAGGTGGTATCTCTTAGGCCCCGAACCAGTGTAGGCCTGCAGTAAATATATCTTTGCACAAAAATTCTGTATTTCAAATGGCTGTATTTAAAAAGTCTGATTCAAACCTTTGTATGTAGAGGTGGTATCTCACAGGCCTTGAACCAGTGAAGGCCTGAAGTAAATATATATTTGCACAAAATGGCTGTATTTCAAATGGCTGTATTTCACATGCCAAATTCAAACCCCTGTATATAGAGGTAGTATCTCAGAGGGCCTGAAACTCTGTAGGCCTGTAGTAAATATATCTTTGCACAAAATGGCTGGATTTCAAATGTCTAAATCAAACCCCTGTTTTTAGAGGGGGTATCTCACAGGCCCAGAACCAGTGTAGACCTACTTTAAATATATCTTTGTACAAAATGGCTGTATTTAAAATTTCTAATTTAAACCCCTGAATGTAGAGGTAGTATCTCAGAGGTTCTGAACCTCTGTAGGCATGAAGTAAATATATCTCTGCCCAAAATGGCTGTATTTCAAATGGCTGTATTTCAAATGCCTGATTCAAACCCCTGTATGTAGAGGTAGTATCTCAGAGAGCCCGAACCTCTGTAGGCCTACAGTAAATATATCTTTGCACAAAATGGCTGTATTTCAAATGCCTAATTTAAACTCCTGTATGTAGAGGTGGTATATTACAGGCCCTGAACCAGTGTTGGCCTGAACTAAATATATCTTTGCACAAAAAAGCTGTATTTCAAATGACTGAATATCAAATGCCTAATTCAAACACCTGTATGTAGAGGTAGTATCTCAGAGGGCCTGAATCTCTGTAGGCCTGAAGTAAATATATTTTTGATCAAAATTACTGTATTTCAAATGGCTGTATTTCAAATGCCTAATTCACACCCCTGTATGTAGAGGTAGTATCTCAGAGGCCCTGAACTAGTGTAGGCCTGCAGTAAATGTATCTTTGCACAAAATGGCTATATTTCAAATGGCTGTATTTCAAATGCCTGATTTAAACCCCTGGATGAAGAGGTGGAATCTCAGATGTCCTGAACCTTTGTAGGCCTGAAGTAAATATATCTTTGCACAAAAAGGCTGTATTTCAAATAGCTATGTTTCAAATGCCTAATTCAAACTCCTTTATGAAGAGGTAGTATCTCAAAGGGCCGGAAACTCTGTAAGCCTGCAGAAAATATATCTTTGCACAAAAGACTGTATTTCAAATGGCTGTATTTCAAATGCCTAATTCAAACCCCTGTATGTAGAGGTCGTATCTAACAGGTCCTAAACCTCTGTAGGCCTGCAGTAAATATATATTTGCACAAATTGGCTCTATTTAAAAATGGCTGTATTTCAAATGCCTACTTCAAACCCCTGTATGTAGAGGTGGTCTCTCAGAGGACCTGAACTTCTGTAGGCCTGAAGTAAATATATCTTTGCACAAAAAGGCTGTATTTCAAATGTCAGTATTTCAAATGCCTAATTCAAGCCCCTGTATGTAGAGGTAGTATCTCCGAGGGCCTGAACCTCTGTAGGCCTGCAGTAAATAAATCTTTGCACAAAATGGCTGTATTTCAAATGGCTATATTTCAAATGCCTAATTTAAACCCCTGTATGTAGAGGAAGTATCTCAGAGGGCCTGATCCTCTGTAAACCTGCATTAAATATATCTTTGCACAAAATGGCTATATTTCAAATTGCTGTATTTTAAATGCATAATTCAAACCCCTGTATGTAGTGGAAGTATCTCAGACGGCCTGGACCTTTGTAGGCCTGCGGTAAATTTTTCTTTAAACAAAATTATTGTATTTCAAATGGCTCAATTTTAAATGCATAATTCAAACCCCTGTATGTAGAGGTCGTATCTAACAGGTCCTGAACCTCTGTAGGCCTGCAGTAAATATATCTTTGCACAAATTGGCTCTATTTAAAAATGGCTGTATTTCAAATGCCTGATTAAAACCCCTGTAAGTAGAGGTGGCTTCTCAGAGGACCTGAACTTCTGTAGGCCTGAAGTAAATATATCTTTGCACAAAAAGGCTGTATTTCAAATGTCAGTATTTCAAATGCCTAATTCAAGCCCCTGTATGTAGAAGTAGTATCTCCGAGGGCCTGAACCTCTCTAGGCCTGCAGTAAATATATATTTGCCCCGAATGGCTGTTATAGAAATGGCTGTATTTCAAATGCCTGATTCAAATTCCTGTATGTAGAGGTGGTATCTCACAGGCCCTGAACCATTGAAGGCCTGCAGTAAATATATCTTTGCACAAAATTTCTATATTTCAAATTGCTGTATTTTAAATGCCTAATTCAAACCCTTGTATGTAGAGATGTTATCTCACAAGTCCTGAACCAGTGTATGCCTGAAGTAAATATATCTTTGCACAAAATGGCTGTATTTCAAATGGCTGTATTTCAAATGCGTTATTCAAACCCCTCTATGTAGACGTGGTATCTCACAGGCCCTTAACTAGTTTAGGCCTGCAATAAATATATCTTTGCCCAAAATGGCTGTATTTCAAATGCCTAATTCAAACTCCTGTATGTAGAGGCAATATCTGAGAGGGCCTGAACCAGTGTAGGCCTGAAGTACATATATCTTTGCACAAAAAGGCTGTATTTCAAATGGCTGTATTTGAAATACCTAATTCGATCCTCTGTATGTAGAGGTATTATCTCCAAGGACTTAAACTTCTGTAGGCCTGCAGTAAATATATCTTTGCACAAAATGGCTGTATTTCAAATGGCTGCATTTCAACTGCCTAATTCACACCCCTGTATGTAGAGTGGGTATCTCACAGGCCCTGAAGCAGTGTAGGCCTGCAGTAAAAATATCTTTGCCCAAAATAGCTGTATTTTAAATGGCAGTATTTCAAATGCCTAATTTAAACCCCTGTATGTCAAGGTAGTATCTCAGAGGGCCTGAAACTCTGTAGGCCTGAAGCAAATATTAATATTTCTAAGCCCAAAATGGCTGTATTTAAAATGCCTGATTCAAACCCCTGTATGTAGAGGTGGTATTTTATAGGTCCTGAACCTCTGTAGGCCTGATGTAAATATATCTTTGCCCAAAATGGCTGTATGTCAATTGTTTGTATTTCAAATGCCTGAATCAATTCTCTGTATGTAGAGGAAGTGTCTCAGAGGGCCTGATCCTATGTAGGCCTGCAGTAAATATATCTTTGCACAAAAAGGCTGTATTTCAAATGGCTGTATTTCAAATGCCTAATTCAAACCCCTGTATGTAGAGGTGGTATCTCACAGGCCCTGAACCAGTGTAGGCCTGCAGTAAATATATCTTTGCACAAAAAGGCTGTATTTCAAATGGCTGTATTTCAAATGCCTAATTCAAACCCCTGTATGTAGAGGTCGTATCTCACAGGCCCTGAACCAGTGTAGGCCTGCACTAAATATATCTTTGCACAAAATGGCTGTATATCAAATGGCTGTATTTCAAATACCTAATTCCAACCCCTCTATGTAGAGGTGGTATGTCACAGACCCTTAACTAGTGTAGGCCTGCAGTAAATATATCTTTGCCCAAAATGGCTGTATTTCAAATGCCTAATTCAAACCCCTGTATGTAGAGGTAATATCTGAGAGGGCCTGAACTTCTGTAGGCCTGCAGTAAATATATCTTCGCACAAAAATGCTGTATTTCAAATGGCTGTATTTCAAATGCCTAATTTAAACCCCTGTATGTAGAGGTAGTATCTCTGAGGGCCTAAACCTCTGTAGGCCCGCAGTAAATAAATCTATGCACAAGATGGCTGTATTTCAAATGGCTATATTTCAAATGCCTAATTCAAACCACTGTATGTAGTGGTGGCATCTCACAGACCCTGATCCAGTTTAGGCCTGAAGTAAATATATCTTTGCACAAAAAGGCTGTATTTCAAATGATTAATTCAATCCTCTGTATGTAGAGGTATTATCTCCAAGGGCTTAAACTTCTGTAGGCCTGTAGTAAATATATCTTTGCACAAAATGGCTGTATTTCAAACTGCTGTATTTCAAATGCCTAATTTAATCCCCTGTATATAAAGGTAGTATCTCAGAGGGCCTGATCCTCTGTAGGCCTGCAGTAAATATATCTTTGCACAAAAAGGCTGTATTTCAAATGTCTGTATTTCAAATGCTTAATTCAAACCCTTGTATGTAGAGGAGGCATCTCACAGGCCCTGAACCATTGTAGGCCTGCAGTAAATATATCTTTGCACAAAATGGCTGTATTTCAAATGGCTGTATTACAAATGCCTAATTCAATCCTCTATATGTATAGGTAGTATCTGTGATGGCCTAAACCTCTGTAGGCCTACACTAAATAAATCTTTGAACAAAATGGCGGTATTTCAAATGGCTGTATTTTAAATCCCAAATTCAAACCCCTGTATGAAGAGGTAGTATCTCAGAGGGCCTGAACCTCTGTAGGCCTGCAGTAAATAAATCTTTGCACAAAATGGCTGTATTTCAAATGGCTGTATTTCAAATGCCTGATTTAAACCCCTGGATGTAGAGGTGGAATCTCAGATGTACTGAACCTTTGTAGGCCTGAAGTAAATATATCTTTGCACAAAAAGGCTGTATTTCAAATAGCTATGTTTCAAATGCCTAATTCAAACTCCTTTATGAAGAGGTAGTATCTCAGAGGTCCTGAACCTCTGTAGGCCTGCAGTAAATATATCTTTGCACAAATTGGCTCTATTTAAAAATGGCTGTATTTTAAATGCCTAATTCAAACCCCTTTATGTAGAGGTGGCATCTCAGAGGACCTGAACTTCTGTAGGTCTGAAGTAAATATATCTTTGCTTAAAATGGCTGTATTATAAATGGCTGTATTTCAAATGACTAATTTAAACCCCTGTATGTAGAGGAAGTATCTCAGAGGGCCTGATCCCTGTAAGCCTGCATTAAATATATCTTTGCACAAAATGGCTATATTTCAAATTGCTGTATTTCAAATGCCTAATTCAAACCCCTGTATGTAGAGGTGGTATTTCAGAGGGCCTGAACCTTTGTATGCCTGCAGTAAATTTGTCTTTGAACATAATTACTGTATTTCAAATGGCTCAATTTCAAATGCCTATTTTTAACACCCTGTATGTAGAGGTGGAATATTACAGGCACTGAACCAGTGTAGGCCTGAAGTAAATATATCTTTGCACAAAATTGCTGTATTTCAAAAGCCTAATTAAAACCCCTGTATGTAGAGGTAGTATCTCAGAGGGCCTGAACCTCTCTAGGCCTCCAGTAAATATATCTTTGCACAAAATGGCTGTATTTCAAATGCCTAATTTAAACCCCTGTATGTAGAGGTAGTATCTCAGAGGGCCTAAACCTCTGTAGGCCTGAACTAAATATATCTTTGTACAAAAAAGCTGTATTTCAAATGGCTGTATATCAAATGCCTAATTCAAACCCCTGTATGTAGAGGTAGTATCTCAGAGGGCCTGAATCTCTGTAGGCCTGAAGCAAATATATCTTTGATCAAAATTACTGTATTTCAAATGGCTGTATTTCAAAAATGCCTAATTCAAACCTCTGTATGTAGAGGTGGTATCTCCGAGGGCCTGAACCTCTGTAGGCCTGCAGTAAATAAATCTTTGCACAAAATGGCTGTATTTTAAATGGCTGTATTTCAAATGCCTAATTCAAACCCCTGTATGTAGAGGTAGTATCTCTGAGTGCCTAAACCTCTGTAGGCCTGCAGTAAATAAATCTATGCACAAGATGGCTGTATTTCAAATGGCTGTATTTCAAATGCCTAATTCAAACCCCTGTATTTAGAGGTGGTATTTCAAAGGCCCTGAACCAGTGTAGGCCTGCAGTAAATATATTTTTGCACAAAAAGGCTGTATTTCAAATAGCTGTATTTCAAATTCCTAATTCAAATCCCTGAATATAGAGGTAGTATCTCAGAGGGCCTGAATCTCTGTAGACCTGCAGTAAATAAATATTTGCACAAAATGGCGTTATTTCAAATGCCTAATTCAATACTCTGTATGCAGAGGTATTTTCTCAGATGGCTTAAACTTCTGTAGGCCTGCAGTAAATATATTTTTTCACAAAATGGCTGTATTTCAAATGCTTAATTCAAACCCCTGTACGTAGAATTGGTATCTCACAGGCCCTGAAGCAGTGTAGGCCTGCAGTAAATATATATTTGCCTAAAATGGCTGTATTTCAAATGCCTAATTCAAACCGCTGTATGTAGAGGTGGTATCTCACAGGCCCTGAACCAGTGTAGGCCTGCAGTAAATATATCTTTGCACACAATGGCTGTATTTCAAATGGCTGTATTTCAAATGCCTTATTCAATCCTCTGTAGGTATAGGTAGTATCTCCGAGGGCTTAAACTTCTGTAGGCCTGCAGTAAATAAATCTTTGCACAAAATGGCTGTATTTCAAATGCGTAATTCAAACCCCTGTATTTAGAAGTGGTATCTCACAGGTTCTGAACCAGTGTAGGCTTGCAGTAAATATATCTTTGCGCAAAATGGCTGTATTTCAAATGGATGTATTTCAAATGCCTAATTCAAACCACTGTATGTAGAGGTAGTATCTCCGAGGGCCTGAACCTCTGTTGGCCTGCAGTGAATATATCTTTGCGCAAAAAGGCAGTTTTTTTCAATGGCTGTATTTCCAATGCCTTATTCAAACCTCTGTATGTAGTGGTAGTATCTCAGAGGGCCTGAACCTCTGTTGGCCTGAAGTAAATATATCTTTGCACAACAATGCTGTATTTTAAATGGCTGTATTTCAAATGCCTAATTTAAACCCCTGTATGTAGTGGTTGTATTTCAGAGGGCCTGAACTTCTGTCGGCCTGCAGTTAATATATCTTTGCACAAAATAGTTGTATTTAAAATGGCTGTATTTCAAATGCCTAATTCAAACCCCTGTATGTAGTGTTGGTATCTCACAGGCCCTGAACCGTGTAGGCCTGCAGTAAATATATCTTTGCACAAAATGGCTGTATTTCAAATGGCTGTATTTCAAATGCCTAATTCAAACCCCTGTATGTAGAGGGGGTATCTCCCAGGGCCTGAACCAGTGTAGGCCTGAATTCAATATTTGTGAACCAAATGGCGGTATTTAAAATCTCTGAATGTAACCCTAATGTATTAAGGGTGTATCTCACAATGACATCTGCTTTAACGGCTGCCAACTAAACTTTTTTTGCCCAAATGAGTGTTTTTTTAAAAATTGAATTTACAGCATTATATAAGCCTGTAATTTCACACGTGCTGATGCTGGAAAGCCTGAAAATAGTGTTTTTTGTCAAAAGAGTTTGTTATTCAAACCCCAGAAAATGATGGGTGTATTCTACCTTAAATAGTTTAGTGCTTTCATTAGGAGAAACAAAATAAGAGTATTGCAGGTTTGATACCTTTTAATGGCTAACAAAAATAGACGTAATGATGTTACATAGCGAGCTTTCTAGACACTACCAGTCTCTTCATCAGGCATACTACAAGAATATATGAAGAAACAACAATATATATATATAAATAAGTAGAGAGGCATGGCGGGAATGAATGGACATTTGAAAAAAAAAAAAAACAGAACAACATATTAAAGAATTTGTTGTTCTGTTTTTTTTTTTCAAATGTCCATTCATTCCCCCAATGCCTTTGTTCTTATTGTATATATATTGCTGTTTCTTCATATATTCTTGTAGTACGCCTGATGAAGAGACTGGTGATGTCTCGAAAGATTGCTATGTAACATCATTACTTCTATTTTTGTTAGCCATTAAAAGGTATCAAACCTGCAATACTCTTAAATTGTTTCTCTTAATGAGAGCACTAAACTATTTTTCTATTGGCTAACACGGTACCAGACTTTTTCTTTCTACCTTAAATTGCACACTGACTAATACAGATGTTTTAGATTGCCTAAAAAGTATTTTTTTGCTAACAGAATATGAAAGCTGTATCTATTAAACTTGAATTTAACACTTGCAGATCTGGAAAATACTGTTTAAAAAAAAAAAGGGTGTGTTTTTCAAACCCCAGAAAATGAATGAATGAGTGAATTTCTACCTTAAATTGCATATTGACTAATACAGCTGTTGTACACTAGATTGCCAAAAAAGTCTTTTTTGCTAACAGAATATGAAAGCTGTATATATCAAACTTGAACACAGGCAGAAGAGAAATTAACTCAGTCAGGGAAAAAAGGCGATAATGCATTCTTCAGATACATAAATGAAAAAGGGAAACTAAAATAAGGAATTACCAAATCAAAAACAAAAGAAGGGAGGTATATGGAAGAAGATAAAGAACTAGCTGACTGCCTCAATGAATACTTCTGTTCAGTTTTTACAAAGGAAAATGAAAGAAAAGGACCTCAGTTAGTAAAGAAGACTAATGAATCTTTTGATGCATGTGTCTTTACAGAGGAAGAGGTTTTAAGTCAGCTGTCACAGTGGCCTGATGGGATACACCCAAAGCTATTAAAAGAGCTCAGCGGTGAACTAGCAAAACCGTTAACAGACTTATTTAACCAATCACTGGCAACAGGAGTCGTCCCAGAAGATTGGAAATTAGCAAATGTTGTGACCATTCACAAGAAAGGTAGTAGGGAGGAATCGGGCAACTGTAGGCCAGTAAGCCTGACATCAATAGTGGGGAAATTAATAGAAACCATACTTAAGGTGAGGATTGTGGAACATCTAAAATCCCATGGATTGAAAGATGAAAAACAGCATGGGTTTACTTCAGTGAGATTATATCAAACTAATCTTATAGATTTTTTTTGATTCGGTGACTAAAATAATAGATGGCGGAGGTGCAGTGGACATCGCTTATCTAGACTTTAGTAAGGCTTTTGATACTGTCCCGTATAGAAGGCTTATCAATAAATTGCAGCCTTTGGGCTTGGACTTCCATATTGTTGAATTGATTAGGCAGTGGCTGAGGGACAGACAACAGAGGGTTGTAGTCAATGGAGTATATTCAGACCATGGTCTTGTTACCAGTGGGGTACCTCAGGGATCTGTTCTGGGACCCATATAGTTTAATATCTTTATCAGTGAAATTGCAGAAGGCCTCGATTGTAAGGTGTGTCTTTTTGCTGATGACACAAAGATTTGTAACAGGGTTGATGTTACTGGGTGGATACACCAAATGGAAAAGGATTTAGGAAAACTAGAGGAATTGTCAAAAATCTGGCAACTAAAATTTTATGTTGATAAGTGCAAGATAATGCACCTGGGGCGTAAAAACCCAAGAGCAGAATATAAAATCAGTGATACAGTCCTAACCTCAGTATCTGAGGAAAGGGATATAGGGGTAATTATTTCAAAAGACTTAAAGGTGGGCAGACAATGTCATAGAGCAGCAGGAAATGCTAGCAGAATGCTTGGGTGCATAGGGAGAGGCATTACCAGTAGAAAGAGGGAGGTGCTCATGCCGCTCTACAGAGCACTAGTGAGACCTCATTTGGAGTATTGTGCGCAGTACTGGAGACCATATCTCCAGAAGGATATTGATACTTTGGAGAGAGTTCAGAGAAGAGCTACTAAACTAGTAAATGGATTGCAGGATAAAACTTACCAGGAAATATTAAAGGACGTTAACATGTATAGCTTGGAAGAAAGACGAGACAGAGGGGATGTGATAGAAACTTTTAAATATATAAAGGGAATCAACAAGGTAAAAGAGGATAGAATATTTAAAAGAAGAAAAACTGCTACAAGAGGACATAGTTTTAAATTAGAGGGGCAAAGGTTTAAAAGTAATATTAGGAAGTATTACTTTACTGAGAGAGTAGTGGATGCATGGAATAGCCTTCCTGCAGAAGTGGTAGCTGCAAATACAGTGAAGGAGTTTAAGCATGCATGGGATAGGCATACGGCCATCCTTCATATAAGATAGGGCCAGGGGCTATTCATAGTATTCAGTATATTGGGCAGACTAGATGGGCCAAATGGTTCTTATCTGCCGACACATTCTATGTTTCTATGAATTTAACACTTGCAGATCTGGAAAATACTGTTTTTTGAAAATATAACTAGTGTGTTTTTCAAACCCCAGAAAATGATGGGTGTATGTCTACCTTAAATTGCACATTAACTAATACAGATGTTGTAGATTGCCCCAAAAAGTCTTTTTTTTTTTTGCTAACAAAATATGAAAGCTGTATATATTAAACTTGAATTTAACACTTGCAGATCTGGAAAATACAGTTTTTTGAAAAAAAATAGCGTTTCTTTTAAAAACCCCAAAAAATGATGGGTGTATTACTACCTTATATTGTACACTGACTAATCCAGATGTTGTAGTTTGCCCCCAAAAAATGGTGATTTGCAATGTCCAAAATCAGATGCAGTGCTGGTGCACTTAGCATGCATAAAATGGAAGCCGCTGCCACCCACCTAACTAACAGAATTCTAAAAGTTTGTATTTTTTTGGTCAATGGCCTCAAGGCAGGGTAAAACGATATGCCCTGCATCCACACAACTATTTATTTGTAGATCGCTGAGTTGGATTCTCTCCTATGCTCTCCCTGAAATCACAAGTCCAGCAGCATCCTTTCCCTACACTTGTAACAGCAGAGTGACGTGCAGCACTACGTGACTCAAGCTTATATAGAGCCTGGGTCACATGCTGCTCTTGCCAATCACAGCCATGCTATTAGTAGGCATGGCTGTGATGGCCTCTTGGGGCAAGTAGTATGACACTTGTTGATTGGCTGCTGTGCAGCCTTTCAAAAAGCGCCAAGAAAGCGGCGAACACCGAACCTGAACTTTTGCGGAAATGTTTGAGTTCGTGTCTGGGGTCCAAAAATCCTAAAGTTCGATACGAACCCAAACTTTACAGTTCGGTTTCGCTCAACCCTAGTCTTTTGAAAAGGCCTTTTGGAAAATAAATTCATGAATTTATGTGAGGGTTATAACTAGGTGGAATAAAAGTATCTGGAATATTAAAATAAATAAATAATTAAAAGGCAGTGTCCGTGTTAGTGTTTGCAAATGTGTCTGTAATCTTTGAATAAATGGATAAATAAGTAACATAGCCAAAAAAAGAAATTTGTCCATCCAGTTTGGCCTGTTATCCTGCAAGTTGATCCAGAGGAAGGCAAAAAAAAACAACTGTGAGGTAGAAGCCAATTTTCCCCACTTAAGAGGAAAAAAATTCCTTTCCGACTCCATTCAGGCAATCTCTCTGGATCAATGACCCCTCTCTACTAGCTATAGCCTATAATATTATTACACTTCAGAAATACATCCAGGCCCAGCTTGAACCCTTTTAGTGAACTTACCATTGCCGCCTACTCAGGCAGAGAGATCCATAGTCTCAGTGCTCTCACCTAAAAATATCCTCTTCTATGTTTGTGTACAAACCTTCTTTCCTCTAGATGCAGAGGATGTCCCCTTGTCACAGTCCTGGGGATAAATAGATGATGGGATAGATATCTGTACTGACCCCTGATATATTTATACATAGTAATTAGATCTCCCCTTAGTCATCTTTTTTCTAAAGTGAATAACCCTAATTTTGATAATCTTTCAGGGTACTGTAATTCCCTCTTCTGAACCCTCTCCAGCTCTGCTATGTCTGCCTTGTTCATAGGAGCTGTACACATTACTCCATGTGTGGTCTGACCAGTGATTTGTAAAATTGTAGGATTATGTTCTCATCATGGGCATCTAAGCCCCTTTTGATGCAACCCATTACCTTATTGGCCTGACACTGGTTTTTACAGCTTAGTTTGCTGTTCACTAAAATTCCTAGGTCCTTTTCCATGTGGTACCCAGTGTTTTACCATTTAGTATGTACAGGTGACTTGTATTATTCCTATCCATGTGCATAACCTTATATTTGTCACTGTTAAACCTCATCTGCTACTTCTCTGCCCAAGCCTCCAATATATTCAGATCCATTAGTAACAGTATACTGTCCTCTTCCGTGTCAATTACTTTACACAGTTCAGTGTCCACTGCTAAAATGTATATTTTACTATGCAAGCCTTCTACAAGATCATTAATAAATATTTTGAAGAGGATAGGGCCCAGTACTGACCCCTGAGATACTCCACTAGTGACAGTGACCCAATCTGAGTGTGTACCATTAATAATCACCCTCTGTTTTCTTTTACTGAGCCAGTTATTTACCCTCATACATACATTTTCTCCCAGTCTGAGGTTAGTATACAAAAAAGGCTAGTATACAAAATGAGACTGTTCAGACTGGGAGAAAATGTCTGTATGTGGGTAAGTAACTGGCTGTGGGTGGGTAAGTAACTTCTCCAAAGCATTTGACACTATACCACATAAAAATGCGGTACATTGTCAAATGCTTTGGAGAAGTCCAGATATACGACATCCATTTATTCGCCGCTGTCGAGTCTAGAACTTACCTCCTCATAGAAACTGATTAAATTAGTTTGACATGACCGATCCCTCATGAAACCATACTGATATGGCGTTATTTTCTTATTTTCATTGAGGTGCTCCATGATAGCATCTCTTATAAAACCTTCAAACTGTTTACCCACAACAGATGTTAAACTTACCGACCTATAGTTTCCGGGCTCTGTTTTTGGACCCTTTTTGAATATTGGCACCACATTTGCTATGCGCCAATCCTGTGGAGCACTCCCTGTCAGTATAGAGTCCTTAAATATCAGAAATAAGGGTATGGCTATGACATTACTTAATTCTCTTAGCATCTGGTCCTGGCGATTTATCTATTTTAATCTTTTTAAGACGCCGCTGTACTTCTTCCTGGGTCAGACAGAGCACTTTTAATGGGGAATTTAATTTTACATTCTGCATTTTATCTGACAGTTTATTTTCTTCAGTAAATACAGTAGAGAAAAAAATATTTAATAGCTTTGCTTTCTCCTCATCGATCTCTGCAAGATTTATACTTGTTACCATTTATATAATTGAAGAACATTTTAGGGTTAGTTTCACTTTCTGTGGAAATTAATCTCTCGGTCTCTAGTTTGGACGCTTTTATTTGTTTTTTACATATTCTATTTTTTTCCTTATAGCTTTTCAGTGCTTCCTCACTACCCTCCTGTTTTAGTGATTTAAATGCTTTTTTTTGTCATTTATTGCCTTCTTTACAGTTCTATATATTCACATTAGTTTCTTCGTGTTCCTTAACCTTTTAGGTATGTAGCTCTCACAATTAGATTTTAGGATGCTTTTAAAAAGATCCCATTTTGTGTCTGTATTTTTGAGGACTTTGTCCCAGTTAGTTAGGCCTATAGCCTCTCTTAGTTGGCTAAATTTAGCTTTTTTTGAAGTTTGGTATTTTTGTTCCCCTCTGAATAAACACTCTTTTAAATGATAATTGGAAGGTTATTACTTTATGCTCACTATTTCCCAGGTGTCCCCCAACCTGCACATCTGTATGGCCATACCTCTAGTCGGGTCCTGAACCAGTTGGGCTGTAGAATGGTGTACATAACACCAGGAAAAAAGCTGCTCACACACTTTATTGAGAAAATCTATCACTTTTCATTCAACTAGAGTGCTGTTGTCTCAATTCACCACTGTATTTAGGCCTGGAAGCCATGGCAACACGCACCTACATCATCACAGACCAGAGTGCAGCACCCTTCTATATATTGTTTCCTTTTTGAAATGTACAGGTCTCCCATAATAACGACCTCATTATGATTTTCCGCCTCGTCTATCTTGTTTAGTAGTAGATTTTTTGTGGACTCTGGTATATTAGGTGGTTTATAATAAACTCCTATTAATAATTTATTATTTTTGCCTCCAAGTATTTCTACCCACAGTGACTTCACATGTTCATGTCCCTCACTTATATCTTCTCGGACTGTGAGCAATAGACAGGACTTTACATAGAGGCAAACCCCTCCGGTTTTGGCAATCCTTTCTAAACAGACTGTAACCCTGTACATTAACTGCCCAGTCATAGCTATCATCCAGCCATGTCTCAGTTATTCCCACTATTTCATAGTCCTCCTCACACATCACTAATTCCAGTTCCACAGTTTTATTAGTCAGGCTTCTGGCATTAGTATACATACATTTAAGAGGTTAATGTATATTTTTTACTCTACACCTTTCCTTCTGAACTGTTCTAGTCCCTCCATCCATTCCTCCCCCAGTTCCATTACCTTGCCCCAGGTCTCTATCTCCCCCTCCTATAATGTAATTACCCTCCCCCGCAGTCCCTAGTTTAAACACTCCTCCAACCTTCTAGCCATCTTCTCCCCAACACAGCTTCCTCTTCCCTATTGAGGTGCAGCCCATCCCTATGATAGAGCCTGTAGCCGAGAGAGAAGTTGGCCTAGTTCTCCAGGAACCCAAACACCTCCTTCCTACACAAGTTCTTGAGCCACTTGTTTACCTCCCTAATCTCCCCCTGCCTTTCTTGTGTGGCTTGTGCTACTGGCAGTATTTCGGAAAATACTACCTTTGAGATCCTTGCCCTAAGCTTTTGACCTAAATCCCTAAAATCTTTTTTAAGAACACTCCACCTACCTCTAACTTTGTCATTGGTTCCAATATGGACCATGACCGCTGGATCTTCTCCAGCCCCTCCCAGTAATCTGTCAACCCGATCTGCAATATGTTGAACTCGAGCGCCAGGAAGACAACACACCGTTCGACGATCCTGGTCTTTGTGACAGATTGCCCTATCTGTACCCCTAATAATTGAGTCTCCCACTACCAGCACCTGTCTGGCCTGCTCTGCTCTCCTGGTCCCCTGCTTACTGCAGCCGAAATTCCCCTGAGTAGCAGAGGAAGTGTCCGGCTGTAGCAGTTCTCTCTCTGAACTGACACCCCCATCATCTGTCAACCTTGCAAACTTGTTGGGGTCTGTCATATCAGGGCTAGCTTCCCTGGCACTCTTCCCTCTATCCCGCTTTCTAACTGTTACCCAGCTAGCTACCTCACTTTCTTCAGCCTCCTCGCTACCACCCTCCTCCCATCAACCCCTAAGAGTGCTTGCTCAGTGAGTAGCAAACTCTTTTCCAAATTGTCAACGCCTCTCAGTGTTGAAACTCGCTCGTTTAGATACTCGATGTGCGATTCCAAACGGGCAATTTGCTCACATTTTGAACAAATATATGCACCCTAAAAGGACTGTTCCAGGACTGTATACATTAGACACGATGTGCACTGGACTGTGCTGTCAATAATGGAACTCATACTAAATGGGGATACAATATAGTGCAGTGATAAGTATATAACTTACTGTAGTCCCCTCCTAAAGTCCCTGAATCTAAAGTCACATAATCTAAAGTCACACACTTAATACAAACACACTTGAAATCAAACACATAAACGCTCACAAACTCTAATTATTTGCCTGCTTGCATAAATGGAGCTCTTAAACCAGTGTGCTTTTTTTCCTCTGGAGTAAAAAAACTGATAAAAAAGGAATAAATCCTATCATAAAATCATAAATGCACAAGGGCTGCTGCAGAGTAAATATTGAGTATACGCATATAATTTCACGGTTACATGGGGTGTGAAAAAAAAATAGAAGAATGGAAATGGAATGAAGAATGGGTAAATGTAGTGGTAGTGAGAAGGAAATATATAAATAATATGATAATATGAAATATATAATAATAAATGAATGCTATATAAATATGTGTATACCCAAAGGTTATGTCCTTAGAGGTCTTTGGAGGGTTTTAGAGATTAATTTCAAACACCTCGTTTAAACCATATGGATTGAGAGTATTTATTTTGTATATCCAATACATTTCAAATAAAGTGTCTTTTCCCCTAGGTAATTTGTCATGTGGTCGTGCCAATTGCGATCACATGACATAGCCTATTCTCTGCCAAGTCTCAATCCATCTTTCTCACATGACCATCACGTGACGCGGCGGTCATGTGACAGCCCAGTGAACGTCGGCCCGCCCTTCCTCACTAGCGGAGGACACTCAAGCGTCCCCACCTCTTAGCAACGGGTCACGTGAAGTTGCGATCGTGTGATCCAAATAGCCCGCATCCCTATATGTTCCTTTATTCATTATTTATTTAATGTCTTATTTAATGTTTTATTCATTAATAAATGCGAGATATAAGATAAACCTACCAACCATTTGTTTGTATCTATGGTTTTTAACACAATTATATGTTAGCACTCCAATTTGCAAATTGTGAAGCTGGGGGATGTTGCCACTCCCTTAGGGCTGACCCAGGTGTCTTTTAGGCATTTTGTAATGCATAAATATTCAGTACATGTATTATTTTAACATCAATCTTCTTAACCTTATGAAAGGGACCTGAGTATCCCCAAAACATGTTGTTTTATCTGATGAGCATCACCAAAATAAAGAGGAAACAATTTATCTATAAGACAAGTGTTTTGGCCAGTGTTGCTTGTGCCCTATCGTGATTCTGGTACACTTCTAGAAAGCGATGGGGTCAGGGAACAGAGTATGCACTGGAGACAGGCCAGAGTTTAGATAGGCCTGAACACAGGAGATGAGGCGGGAGGTCTCAGCTTGCTGATTTGCCTCAGCCTGGCGTGGCGTGTGAAAAAACTGCTCCATCATGTTGAGCAGACTGAAGTGGCTGCTGTGGCTTCTGCTGTTTGTGGCGGCAGGAGGTGAGTGACTCTGTGGGGAGTGAAGAGCATCCTCCCTTTCAGACACGCTGGCTCAGGTGTCTGCTTGTGGACAGCTGCAGCAAGCTACGTACCGTGTTTTCTCGTGATAAAATATTTTGGCCTTCCTTTCAGAGGGTGGAAAACATTCCCACATTTTGCTTTAATGGAGGGAGTCTAAAAGCTATCCATTAATCATCAGACTGCTTGATGTCAATGATATGCCTGTCATAGTGTAAGACGGTGAGCATACAGCTTGCCATTCTGGACAGTGTGCCTGAGGGGCCATATGTTTCCTGCTCAGTGTGATGTCCCACTAGGCCGCACCTGGGGTATCCCTTGCCCCTTAGGAGGTTTCTTCTAATATGCCCCGCTTATAGCGCAAGTAAACTGGACGCCAGCTTCGGTTAAGCAGCAGAAGCACAAGGCTCCCTTTTGTAGATGGTAATGTTTGTAGTGTGCAAGGTGGCCTACAGTCTCTGTAGATGTTATATACATGTGTCACAGTGCTCCTTACCTGGATACGGTTGGCTCCCATACGTAGTGTGGTCCAAAGCAGTGCAGAAAGGGGTAGGTGAACTTGGATGGTGTAGAACAAAGTTTAGTCCAGACTTGGTAAACGGTTGAACAGTTGAATTACTTGGCATAAATGGTATTGCATACAGTTTTCCAACTGTATCTTGGTCATCAATAGATTTCAGCAGGAAAATGGCAGGCAAATACTTCTCTCTGCAAAAAAATCCTCTCTGCTGTATACTTTATGTAGCTCTCTCAGCTCAGCTATGTCAGTAGTCAGTTTCTTATTGTAGATAATCCTAGGAACTTCTTGTCCTGGCTTAGAGTACCTCAAGCTTTAGCTAAAGCTTGGTGTTGCACTACCTCCAATGATAAGGCTGCCATAGAACTAACAGAACCTGTCCAGCATGGACCAGGTCTGCTGCCTTCCCCATGAGGGGGTACGTCTTGTCTCTCTCACACAACCTCTCCCGACGAGGGGGATGGTAGACTGACTCCTCTTGCAGGCTCTTCCAGGAGGGACGAGAGCTTGCTGCTTCCCCATACAGGGGCTGCTCTCAACTGACTCACTCACTAACTAAACTCCTCCTCTCCTTCTTCTCCCTCTAGGGTGATGCTCTGCCAGGCCTCTACTGCAACTGTCTTCAGTTCCTGCTTGATCTTGGGGCATTTTCCCTTTAGTTTTGTCTTCAGCAAAGTGAAATGCATGCTCAATCGGATTCAGGTCAGGTGATTGACTTGGTCATTGCAGAACATTCCACTTCTTTCCCTTAAAATAAAACTCTATGGTTGCTTTTGCAGTATGCTTTGGGTCATTATGCATCTGCACTGTGAAGCGCCGTCAAATGAGTTCTGAAGCATTTTGCTGAATATGAGGAGATAATATTGCCCAAAACACTTCAGAATTTATCCTGCTGCTTTTGTCAGCAGTCACATCATCAATAAATACAAGAGAACTAGTTCCATTGGCAGCCATACATGCCCACGCCATGACATTACCACCACCATGCTTCACTGATTAGGTGGTATGCTTAGGATCATGAGCAGTTCCTTTCCTTCTCCATACTCTTCTCTTCCCATCACTCTGGTGCAAGTTCATCTTGGTCCATAGGATGTTGTTCCAGAACTGTGAAGGCTTTTTTAGATGTTGTTTGGCAAACTCTAATCTGGCCTTTCTGTTTTTGAGGCTCACCAATGGTTTACATCTTCTGGTGAACCCTCTGTATTCACTCTGATGAAGTCTTCTTTTGATTGTTGACTTTGACACACATTCACCTACCTCCTAGAGAGTGTTCTTGATCTGGCCAACTGTTATGAAGGGTGTTTTCTTCCCCAGGGAAAGAATTCAACTGTTCCAAACCGTGGGTTTTGCCACGCCTAATGTTTTTCCTATCTCTCTGATGGGTTTGTTTTGCTTTTTCAGCCTAGTAATGGCTTGCTTCACTGATAGTGACAGCTCTTTGGATCTCATCTTGAGAGTTGAGAGTTGACAGCAACAGATTCCAAATGCAAATAGCACACTTGAAATTAATTCTGGACATTGTATCTGTTCATTGTAATTGGGATAATGAGGGAATAACACACACTTGGCCATGGAACAGCTGAGAAGCCAGTTATCCCATTACTTTTGGTCCCTTAACAAGTGGAAGGCATGTATACAAACTGTTGTAATTCCTACACCGTTCACCTGATTAGGATGTAAATACCCTCAAATTAAAGCTGACAGTCTGCAGTTAAATCACATCTTGTTTGTTTTATTTCAAATCCATTGTGGTGGTGTACAGAGCCAAAAATGTTAGAATTATGTTGATGTCCCAATATTTAAGGACCTGATTGTTTATTCTCCAAGGGTACCAAAAGTAGGTAAGGTGCTGCATAGTCATAAAATTAGCAAAGGACCGGACTGTTTATGCTCCAAGGGTACCAAAAGTAGGTAAGGTGCTGCATAGTCATAAAATTAGCAACAGTTACAAACAGGTCTCTGTGCCCAAATGAGTAGGGTGTCTGAGAACAGTTTCCCAAACAGGTGTGCATTAAGCGATCATTACTGACTAACTCTGTGTGTTCTGGCCATGAACACTAAAGGAAGTGTAGGGGTAACTTCACTCCATCAACCCACCACTATACAACGAAAACGCCTTCCTCTATAGAAAACCGAATATTTCCATCTCTGAGTTTAGTCCCAGAGACATCAGAGATCCGAACCCCAAAATCTTCTTTGATTCTAGTCTGGACATTTTGGCCACAAAGTCACCCCCTCTCCAATCTCGCTTGACCGATTGGGTGGCCATATATTTCATCTTACTGGGTATGGTATACCCAGTAAGATGAATGGTATAATTTGAAATGCTTGGATAGTGGATGTGTTTCTGACTGTTTCTTAATATTGTTAATGTGCTCTGTGATTCTCATCCTAAACATTCTTTTTGTACGTCCTACATACTGTTTCGGGCAAATCACTGCGTTGCTATTACATGACAGGATTTCTTTAATTTCCCATTTGAAATTATTAGTAGTTGATACTACCTCTTTTGTGCTTCTATCAAAATGTGTCTGCCTACAATTCTGGCAGCAGCCACATCTGAAGAAACCTTTTACATTGGACCAGGGAGTTATCTTTGGCTCCGTTGTATTCCTTCTTATTGTCTGTGCCACCTGTAGTCCAAAAATCGGAGGCTGAACTGGAAGTATTGGGCCTAGAAGCGTGTCATCTTTTATTCAATGCCAATGTTTGCGAATAATGTTATTCACCAGTTTATTGTCTTTATTAAACGGTAAAATGCTTTTAGCTGTCCTCTCTTCCTTTTGGGTAATATCAGGCACTTCCTTAGGCTTAAAGAAGGACACTCTGTCTAATTGTCTCACCTTTTGTATGGAATCGTCAAGTAGCTCATTTGGTTAATGTTTCATCAGGAATTGCATTTTCATATGTTGTGCCTCTATTTCAAATTGCTCTTGTTCGGTGCAATTCCTTCTTAAACGCCTAAACTGGCTAAAAGGAACGTTTAGGAGCCACCTCAGAAGGTGACAACTTGTGTTGAGGATGAAGCTTTTTTTTTTGCTACATCCTTATGATAGGTGCTGCATACAAAGGTTTCTTGTCTCTTTTATATCTTTAAATCTAGAAATTCCACTATTTGCAAATTAATGTTGGGTGTAAATTTCTAATTAAACCTACTTGTTGTATTAAGCTCGTCTATAAATTGTAATAGAGTTTGATGTGATCCCCCCCAAAATAACAAAATATCATCAATGTAGCGCCGCCATAGGACCAGGTCTGCCCCAAGTTTCGGGGTGATGGTATCCTGCTCACATGCTGCCATAAACAAGTTGGGGCGAACCTGGTACCCATGGGAGTGCCAGTGATCTGCAAATAAAAACTAGACTCAAAATATATATTTTGGATACTGATTGTATTCCTTGACTGTGGTTAATGTAACAGTACAGTACATATTCTCTAACAATGTTACCACTGCCGAGGTGTCCTCAAGGTGGAAGGGGGTGTCTCTGACATAGGGTTGTAGGAACCTGTCCAGGTACTGCGACAGGTTCGATGTTAATGACCCTATGCCAGAGACAATAGGCCTTCCTGGAGGATTTGTAGGATCCTTATGCACCTTGGGGATGCAATACAAGATGGGCATTCTTTTCTGTGTACCCAAAATAAAATTGAATTCTGTCTCATTCAGAATGCCTTTTTCTCTTGCCTTATTGCACAATGATAATTCTTTATAATATGGAATTATCAGGTCCTGATTGTATGTACGTTGTAGTGTCTGACAGCTGACTCTCTTAGGCTGGCTCACAGTATATTATATATATAAAATTAGTGTATGCAAATATACTGTGAGCAAGCCTAATTTATTATAGATTTATTTTCCATTTTGGTCAGCTGGTAACTGATAGGCTGGGCTCCAGTAGCCTTCTGCTGGAGCTTCTCTAGAATTGTATTCATTTATTTAGAAACTTGCTACCACATAGAGCAATTTGCATCTGTATGTTTTTTTTAGTTTATTGATTGCATTTTGTCTTGCGTGCAATGTCCAGACCTATTGAAAATATGGGTATTTGGCAATTTATGGCATTGAAACAAGAAAAAATTTAAAAATGTGTCTTTTTGGAGGCGCAAGAATTTGGACCGAAACAGATAGGTTTTTCTCAGCCAAATATGTATGATACATTTAAAACGTTGGAAAAACTTTTAATGATTTTTTTTTGTCACCAGTGGGAAATCAGATCGCTAAGCCAGTATTTAAAGGCAGGCATTACCCCACAGGGGTTGACATTATTTAAATCTCCAGCCTCTGACCTATGTGGGGAGCGATTTGATTCACAGTGGGAATGTTTTTTCAAGATACAATCAACAGCATTAGTTCTATTGGTAATTTAAAGGAGGGAGGAATTGGTAATTGAATTAGAACAATTAATAAAAGAAAAAAGGCTAATAATGGACACTTTCCAAAAAGATGATGAATATTTAAGATTTCAGAATGAATTATTTACAAAATTAGATAAAACTGAGCATGAAATTATTGAGAAAAAGATTTAAAAATTCTCGATCACTTCGAGAAAACAGAATAATGCTCAAAAGTCCTCCACAGATAAAAATGGGGGAGGGGGGAAATCAGGTGAGAATGTTGTTTTAAATACAAATAAAAACCATTCCACTAATAACATTTTCAGCATAAATAAAGCAGTAAATAATGTGGAAACTTCATCGTCTTTTTTTAGGAAAAAGTCCAGGATTCAAAAACCAAGGATGAATAAAACACAAACCCAATTATCAATATTTGAAACAATATCACAAAGGGGGTCACCTACAATCACAACACCAGGCGAACACAACAGGCAAACAGACACCCAAGTCAACCATTCCTTGGTCGTTTTCACTATCCAAGGAAGCACACCCATTACTAGAATCACTGAAGGAGACACAATTGTCACTAGAAACACAGAAATTAGATCCAGCATTGAACATTCAGCCAAAGAATATTACAATACAAGCACAGATACACAATCCATTCACACAGATAAACACAGTCACCAGAAAAAGAGAACACGAAGAAGTACAACAAAACAAAGGTCCTAATTTGAAAACAGGGAAGTCACAGGAGATAATATAATACTTTTGAGCACAAGGGAACTAACTTGTTCAAAAAACAACTATTATGAAAAGGTTTAACATTCGCCCCCAGTGCCAATTTGAACAAATTTGATTCCTATATTGGAATAGAAAAAAAATTATTCTGTAAAAAATGTTTTATGAAAAATAACATTTCTCAACAAATTGGAATGACATCAGAGTATCAGAATGTGAATGTAAGACTTAAATCTAGAATATATCCAAAACAGGAATTGAGCAATGAAATGGCTGCATTTAGAAGGGCAGTAGAGGCAGACATAAGAAGACTCAACCCTAAGATGAAGGATAGTGCAAATCTTTCCCAATAAGAAATGCAGGCAATATAAGAATTACAGAGAGACCTTAAGGTCACAATACGCCCAGCCGTTAAGGAGGGGCGATTGCGATCTTGGATACCGAAATATAAAAAAAAGAGTGCCTGAGACAGCTGTACATACAATTAGGTGAGGACTGGATAATTCCATATTATAAAGAATTATCATCATTGTGCAATAAGACAAGAGAAAAAGGCATTCTAAAACTTAACATGGATAAAACTGAATTCATCATCTTTCCCCCATCTTGCCCCCCCCCCCCCAACAGACCTATCTATCACGATAAATGGCTGCACACTCTCCCCGGTCAACCAAGTCCGCTGCCTTGGAACGACCTTGGATTCTGCCCTTTCCTACCGACCACATATCCAAGCCTTTCCACCACCCGCTGCCTCCAACTCAAAAACATCTCCCGCATCCGCGCTTTCCTTAACTTTAAATTCGCGAAAAAATGCTTCATCTCCTGCCTAGATTACTGCAACACTTTCCTCTGTGGCATTCCATCTAGCACTCTCGCACCCCTCCAATCTATCCTCAACTCTGCTGCCCGACTAATCCACCTCTCACCCTGTTGCTCCTCTGCCTCTCCCATCTGCCAATCCCTTCACTGGGTCCTCATTGCCCAGCGAATCCACTTCAAATTACTAACAAATACATACAAGGCCGTCCATAACCTGTCCCCTCCCTACATCTCTGAGCTACTTTCCCAATACATCCCCACACGCACTCTCCGATCCTCACAAGACCTCCTTCTCTCCTCTCCTCTTATCGCCTCTTCCCACAATCGACTCCAAGATTTCTCCCGTGCATCCCCCATACTCTGGAACTAGCTACCCCAGCATATCAGACTCTCACCTACAGTGGAATCCTTCAAAAGAAACCGGAAAACCCACCTCTTCAGACAAGTCCACAACCAGTGACCCTGCTGTCTCTATACCGCCATGACCAACTTCACCCGCACCTACTGTGTCCTTCTCCCATACCATGTAGATTGTAAGCCCTCACAGGCAGGGCCCTCTCTCCTTCTGTACCAATATGTAAAGTGTCTTGTTTATTGATTAGTGCAATTGTCTGTATTATGTATGTACACCTCTTTTCATATGTACAGCGCTATGGAATAATTGGTGCTTTAATAATAAATAATAATAATAATTCTGAACGAGACAGAATTCAATTTTATTTTGGATACACAGAAAAGAATGCCCATCTTGTATTGCATCCCCAAGGTGCATAAGGATCCTACAAATCCTCCAGGAAGGTAATTAACATCGAACCTGTCGCAGTACCTGGACAGGTTCCTACAACCCTAGGTCAGAGACACCCCCTTCCACCTTGAGGACACCTCGGCAGTGGTAACATTGTTAGAGAATATGTACTGTCATCCAAATCAGACACTTGTCACACTTGATGTGAGCTGATTATATACGAGCATTAACCACAGTTGAAGGAGTACAATCAGTATCCAAAATATTGTCTCAAAAGGGCAATTTACCAACAGAACAATTACAATTTATACTAGATGGGATTAATTTTGTACTTAGCCATAATTATTTTTTATTTTGAGTCTAGTTTTTATTTTCAGATCACTGCCATGGGTACCAGGTTTGCCCCAACTTGTTTATGGCAGCATGGGAGCAGGATACCATCACCCCGAAACTTGGGGCAGACCTGGTCCTATGGTGGTGCTACATTGATGATATTTTGTTAATTTGGGGGGATCACATCAAACTCTATTACAATTTATAGACAAGCTTAATACAAGTAGGTTTAATTTGAAAGTTACACCCAACATTAATTTGCAAACAGTGGAATTTCTAGATTTAAAGATAGAAAAGAAACCTTTGTATGCAGCACCTATCATAAGGATGTAGCAAAAAAAAAAGCTTCATCCTCAACACAAGTTGTCACCTTCCGAGGTGGCTCCTAAACGTTCCTTTTAGCCAGTTTAGGCGTTTAAGAAGGAATTGCACCGAACAAGAGCAATTTGAAATAGAGGCACAACATATGAAAATGCAATTCCCGATGAAACATTAACCAAATGAGCTACTTGACGATTCCATACAAAAGGTGAGACAATTAGACAGAGAGTCCTTCTTTAAGCCTAAGGAAGTGCCTGATATTACCCAAAAGGAAGAGAGGACGGCTAAAATCATTTTACTGTTTAATAAAGACTATAAACTGATGAATAACATTATTCGCAAACATTGTCATTTAATAAAAGATGACAAGCTTCTAGGCCCAACACTTCCAGTTCAGCCTCCGATTGTCTACACTCGGGCCCCAAATTTGGGACTACAGGTTGCACCGACAATAAGGAGGAATACAACAGAACCAAAGATAACTCCCTGGTCCAATCTAAAAGGTTTCTTCAGATGTGGCTGCTGCCAGAATTGTAGGCAGACACATTTTGATAGAAACACAAAAGAGGTAGTATCAACTACTAATAATTTCAAATGGGAAATTAAAGAAATCCTGTTGTGTAATAGCAAAGCAGTGCTTTATATAATCCAATGCCCATGCCCAAAACAGTACAAAAAGAATGTTTAGGACCAGAATCACGGAGCACATTAATAATATTAAGAAATAGTCAGAAACACATCCACTATTCAAGCATTACAAATTATACCATGCAGGTGACACCAGTAAGATGAAATATATGGCCATCCAATCGGTCAAGCAGGACTGGAGAGGGGGTGACTTTGTGGCCAAAATGTCCAGACTAGAATCAAAGAAAATTTTTGAGTTCGGATCTCTGATGCCTCTGGGACTAAACTCAAGAATGGAAATATTTGTTTTCTATAGAGGGAGGTGAGATGGATTACACAGGGAGTTGATGCCAGGCTGTGTATTTTCATGTTTTATAATATGTAATTTTATTTTATTTACTTTTTCTTTTTTATATATACTTTAAGTATTGACTGTGTGTGTGCAATTTGCAATTAGTTTGTCATTGTGCGATCTAGAATCCAGTCCATGTATTGCAATATGCCCAAATAGGGTATTTATAGGCATGACCAGCAGGTTCCCATTTTAGCATTTTATATCTCACTACTGAGGAAGGAACTTGTGTTCCGAAACGCGTCTAGTGTGAATTGACCCAGCTTTCTGTGCGTTTCTCTCAATTATCGTTAAAGGACTTTGCAAGTATTTTTATTCTATCAAATTCACATACATCGAGAGTGACGAGTCCAATACAGTCACCAAGTGATACCAGGCTTAAATACCATCTCAGCCGATTAGCCTGTGCCGGTATTTCCTATGTACCGATTTGACTCTGCTACATCTAATCAAATTTTACACCTAATTGAACTCTTCTACATCAGCCTCTGCTATATCGGTCACGTGAATTGGATTTCGCTATACCAGCTACGTCAGAAATCAGTGAGTCGCGTATTCTATTGCACCTATCTGGGTCGGTGAATCCTTTCCCTGCTCCGTCACGTGGAACGCCACGTAGACTGACGCGAGTGATCATTGGGAACGAGGCAGAGAAGCGCTGGCTGAAAGCGAGGTATTCACTATCTGCAAGCGCTGTTTGAGCGCAAATTATCCACTGTTCGAAAATCGGAACAAGGACATTATCCTTCAAACCATAAAGGTTCCAACTAGGTATCAATTTGTTAAATTACTGTGCATATGGGAGAAAATCGATAATATCTGACAGCAAAGAGGTCACATTTATTGGAGTACTCCAGGTTTATAGATATATGCGTGAGCCCCGCATTATATTAATCTATATATGTTTATACTAATATGGAATAAGGTCATGTTTTAATATTTTAATATTTTTATTAATACATTTATTGGGGTAATATATTTTGTGTATGCAAATATACTGTGTGCCAGCCTAATTTATTATTGATTTATTTTCCATTTTGGTCAGCTGGTAACTGATAAGCTGGGCTCCAGTAGCCTGCTGGTGGAGCTTCTCTAGAATTGTATTCAGGGATTTATTATTAGTTTTACTCAGCAAAAGAATACTCAATAAAGAAGATTCTCATCCTTTATACAAGTGAGCCAGGCGGTGTTATTGCACCACATTGCGGTCCTGCTATATTTACACTACAATACCTTTGGAGCGCATTGGGCCTCATCTCCTAAAGTTTTGGACACCACGGCTGCACACCCGATAATTGGACACATACAGTAGATATACAAAGTCTACACACCCTTGTTAAAATGTCAGGTTTCTGTGATGTAAAAAAATGAGACAAAGAAAAATCATTTCAGAACTTGTTCCACCTTTAATGTGACCTGTAAATTGTACAACTGAAGAAGGTGGAGGGAAGAAAACAAAAACAACTAAAATAATGAGGTTGCATAAGTGTGCACACCCTCTTATAACTGGGGATGTAGTTGTGTTCAGAATTAAGCAATCACATTCAAAATCATGTTAAATAGGAGTCAGCATACATCTGCTTCTGATTAACCCCAAAGAAAGTTCAGTTGTTCTAGTCAGTTGTTCTAGCCATGGTCCACAGAGAGCTTCCAAAACATCAGAGGGATCTCATTAACTGGTATCAGTCAGGTACAAAATAATTTCTAAGGCATTAGATATACCATGGAACACTGTGAAGACAGTCATCATCAAGTGGAGAAAATATGACACAACAGTGACATTACCAAGAACTGGACGTCCCTCCAAAATTGATGAAAAGACGAGAAGAAAACTGGTCTTGGAGGCTACCAAGAGGCCTACAGCAACATTAAAGGAGCTGCAGGAATATCTGGCAAGTACTGGCTGTGTAGTATATGTGACAACAATCTCCCGTATTCTTTATATGTCTGGGCTATGGGGTAGAGTGGCAAGACGAAAGCCTTTTCTTACGAAGAAAAACATCCAAGCCAGGCTACATTTTGCAAAAACACATCTGAAGTCTCCCAAAAGCATGTGGGAAAAGGTCCTATGGTCTGATGAAACCAAGGTTGAACTTTTTGGCCATAATTCCAAAATATATGTTTGCCACAAAAACAACACTGCACTTCACCAAAAGAACACCATACCCACAGTGAAGCATGGTGGTGGCAGCATCATGCTTTGGGGCTGTTTTTCTTCAGCTGAAACTCGAGCCTTAGTTAAGCTAGGAAAGAATGTTTCCTAACAATTTTTCATCTAAAATCGCTTTTATCTTCGGTTTTGTGAGTTTTATGGTCAGTCTGTAAAAGTGGCATACAACTCGGGCAACATCGTTACCAGCAGCGACATTATAGTCCAAGATGCATCCAGATATCCTCCCCTTGCTGTCCCCGACCCATTTTGGTGGTGTTTCCATCAATTTCTGACCTTTTGCTATGAACCAGGCACCCTCCCCTCTTCAGAGCACGGGGTGCCTGGTTTAATGCTCCAGTCCTCCCATTGACTTCTATAGGGCAGAGCACCCGAGCACCCAAGCATCGGGGTGCTCAATCATCACTAATTATAGACCATTTGTCCCCAAAAACGACATATTGAAGCTGGGTGTTATCTAAGAATATACTTTTCAAATAGTGTATTTGGGTACTGCAGAAATTTAGCCGATTTCACTGAGTTACCTCTGCTACACACAGTGAGAACATTTAGGCCTCATGCACACGACCGTTTTTTTTAAGGTCCGCAAAAACGGGGTCCGTAGGTCCGTGATCCGTGACCGTTTTTTCGTCCGTGGGTCTTCCTTGATTTTTGGAGGATCCACGGACATGAAAAATGAAAAAAAAAATCTAAGTCAAGTTTGCCATTGAAATGATGGGAAAAAACGGACACGGATCACGGACACGGATCACGGACGCGGAAGACAATCTTGTGTGCATCCATGATTTTTCACGGACCCATTGACTTGAATGGGTCCGTGAACCGTTGGCCGTGAAAAGAATAGGACAGGTCCTATTTTTTTCACGCCCAGGAAACACGGATCACGGATGCGGCTGCCAAACGGTGCATTTTCCGATTTTTCCACGGACCCATTGAAAGTCAATGGGTCCGCGAAAAAAAACGGAAAACGGCACAACGGCCACAGATGCACACAACGGTCGTGTCCATGAGGCCTCAAAGGAATTATTTTTTTAGAACTTGTGTGATTATAGACCATTTGCCCCCAAAACGACATATTTAAGCGGGGTGTTATCTAAGAATAACCTACTCAAATTGTGTATTTTGGTACTGAAGAAATGTAGCCGCTTTCACTGCGCTACCTCTGCTACACACAGTGAGAAAATTTTAAGGAAAACATTATTATAACTGGTGTGATTATAGACCAGTGGCCCCCAAAACTACATATTGAAGCAGGGTGTTATCTAAGAATATACTTTTCAAATAGTGCATTTGGGTGCTGCAGAAATTAATCTGCTTTCACTGCATTACCTCTGCTACACAGAGTGAGAACATTTAAAGGAAAACATTTTTTATAACTGGTCTGATTATAGACCAGTGGCCCCCAAAACGACATATTGAAGCAGGGTGTTATCTAAGAATATACTACTCAAATAGTGCATTTTGGTACTGAAGACATTTAGCCACTTTCACTGCGTTACCTCTGCTACACACAGTCAGGAAATTTAAAGGATTTTTTTTTTTAATAACTGGTGTGATTATAGACCAGTGGCCCCCAAAACGACATATTTAAGCGGGGTGTTATATAACAATATACTTTTCAAATAGTGTATTTGGGTACTGCAGAAATTTAGCCACTTTAACTGCATTACCTCTGCTACACACAGTGAGAAAATTTAAAGGAATTTTTTTTTTATAACTGGTGTGATTATTGACCAGTGGCCTCCAAAACTACATATTGAAGCGGGGTGTTATCTAAAAATATACTTTTCAAATAGTGTATTTGGGTACTGCAGAAATTTAGCCACTTTAACTGCGTTACCTCTGCTACACACAGTGAGAAAATTTAAAGGATTTTTTTTTTATAGCTGGTGTGATTATAGACCAGTTGTCCCCAAAATGACATATTGAAGCGGGGTGTTATATACCTTCTTCCACATACACTGCGCTTGTCTAGAGACATTTGTCACCGGGTCATTTAAAAAATAACAGGCAGAGGAAGAGGCAGGCCCTTCCACAGGCATGGTAGGGGTAGGGCAGGAGCACCAGGACAGAGCCTAAAGTGGGAAGTTGCAGAAGGTGTGTTCAATTACGTCAAAGGATGCACCAGACTTGGTTGAGTAGCTCACTCAGCCTTCCGCTTCTGCACCCTCCTCATCCTCTCTACCTGCACCCTCTTCACTCTCTGCTGTGTGCACCCCCAAATACCCCCCCCACCAACACCACCACCACCATATACCCTCCACTTGAGTCACAGGAATTATATTCCGATCCATCACAAGACATTTCCAATGCACAGCCATTCTTGGTTTTACCGCCATGGATTGCATGCAGGCCTGCCTCTTCTTCTCCTCCTTCTACTCCATCCTCCCTCTCCTCCTCGGCTGACTCCTCCTTTTCCGCTGCTACCGTCTCTTCCGCTGCGCCAGCCAAGATCCCCAGAACCTATTCGACATGCCAGGTGAGACGTTGCCATGCTGTGCTGTCTGTTGTGCCTGGAAGCCAAGAGCCACACCGATCCTGCACTTCTTTCAGCTTTGCATTCACAGGCAGATCAGTGGCTAACACTGCTTAATTTGACAGTTGGTAAAGTGGTGTGCGACACCTGAGCCAATCTGCTGAGCGTGCTGAAACAGGGCAAAATGACACACGTCCTAAACTTGGTCATGCAGCGATTCGTTGTCAAATACTCTGGGATCCAGGACGTCTTGCGGCAGGCCAGGAAAATGTCGGGCCATTTCAGAAGATCTTACACGGCCATGGCTCGCCTTGTTGACATTCAGCGACACAACCTGCCCGTCAGACGTCTTACTTGTGACTGCCAGACGCGATGGAACTCAACCTTGTATATGCTCGATAGGCTGCTCCAGCAGAAACGTGCAGTTAAGGGCTAACTGTACGAACTCTGCAGCAGGACAGGTTCTGGGGAGCTTGTTTTTTTTTTTTCACCGCGCCAGTGGCTGCTCATGTGCGACGCATTCAGACTTCTGCGGCCTTTTGATGAGATCATCAAACTGGTCAGTCGCAGCCAGGGTGCCATCAGTGACATTGCATCTTTTGACTTCTTTCTGGAGCGTGCATTGCATCGTGTCATTGATCAAGCCGTCGAGGAGCAGGAGCAGGAAGATGAGGAAGTTGCAATGCTGGATGAATTCCCGGGGCGGGGGGGATACTCCATCTGAGACAAGTCAACAACAGGAGTCTGAAGAGGAGTCAGAGGAGGATGGTGCCAGGGAGGTGGAGGAGCAAGAAGAGCAAGCTTTAAACCTTTCTGGGATCCCTGCTGTTGTCCGTGGATGGGGGGAGGAGAACGACGACAACATTATCCTGGATGATGAGCAGGAGCCAGGCCACTACACCGCTTCCCATTTAGTGCAAATTAGGGCCTTTATGCTCCAGTGTTTTAAAGGGCAAGGACCAGTACTGGGTGGCAATGTACTTAGACCCCCTATACAAACAAAAAATGGCTGAAATGTTACCACCATCACAGAGGGCTGTCAGAATGCAGCACTTCCAGGCCTTGCTTAGAGAAATGCTGCATTCTGCTTTTTTGGGTGCTTGCAGAGGAATTTCCACTCACAGAGAAACATTTGCGGGTACCAATCCAACAGCACCTGCAAGAAGAGGGCGGTTTGAAGATGTGTTGGTCACTTCTAATATGAGAACATTCTTTCAGCCTACCCATCAACAGCTGTCCTCCGGATCCAGCCTCAGGGAACACCTAGACCGGCAGGTGTCCGACTACATCGGGTTAAAGGCCGATTTGGACGCTCTTAGAAGTGATGAACCCCTGGACTACTGGGTGGGCAGGCTTGACCTCTGGCCAGAGCTTGCACAATTTTCAATGGAACTGTTGGCTTGCCCCTCGTCAAGTGTCCTGTCCGAAAGGACGTTCAGCGCAGCAGGGGGGATCGTGACCGATAAGCAGACTCGCCTAGCTCACAACCTCACATTTCTAAAAATTAATGAGGCATGGATCTCGGTGGAATTCAACACATGCGACGAGTAGACCATGTTTGATTCAAATTCCTCATGACAGCCCATATCCGCCACCACCTATAACAATTTATGGTCCCTGTCTTCATTAAGCTGTGAATGCTTAATTTTTGGGGCCTGTATCATGTGAACACATGTTGGCAAATTTTTGGCCTGAATGGCCGACACTTATTTATCCTGTTAATGCCTAATCTACCACCAGCCACAGAATTTTTGGGGCCTGTAATGGCCAACACATACTTCTGTATCCTGTGAATGCATAATGACTGGAATTTAAAATCAATGGATCTGTAAATGTTCATCTCAATTGTGGAACGGATGCGGACATATTTTACAGACGTGTGAATGGACCCTATATGTATTTGACATTTATTTACCGGCTGCTGTCAGTTCTGGCTGATTTAGGCCGAGCTATTACACTAAAACCGAGCAATATTACAAAAAACTAAATACACGTTATAACTGTATAAACAATTTATATAACTCATTAGAAAAAAAGATCTAAATTATGCCAACTTTTCCAAAAGCATGATCATCTCATGCACCCCCTTCATGGCCTGGTGTTGCCTCTCCTCCATGGACTTCATGCGCTCCTGAATGGCTCACATATCATTGCGCTGCTCCTTTTGCATTTTGGCCAATTTGGCCTTTAATGTCTTCATTCCTGTTTGAAAAAAAAATATATGAACATTATTTGCAACTCCTATTTTATGATCTTTTGCTATTACACCTTTTTGTGATAAAAGTTGTCCAAAAAATTGCCTTTTTTGAGAGTTTTACATTTTTGTTTAAAAAGGTGTCCACCTGAGGGGTTATTTGGTATGATATTTTTATACAGTTGGTTGTTACAGGTGCTGCAAGACCTAATATTTTTCCTTATTTTTTAGTTATTTCTATTTTACACAATAAAATCATTGTTGAACCAAAAACATTTCATATTTTATTGACTCCATATTTTGAGAGCCATATTATTGTTTTTATTTGGCGTTTGTCTAATGGTGGGGTCTAATTTTTAGCAGAATGAACTGGGCGATTGTTACTATTCTTGGGGGCATATGCATTTTTTGATAGCTTGGTGTTGCACTTTTAGTGATATTAGGTTGAATAAATTAATATTTTCTTTTAATGTTTTTATTTTATTTTTAAAGCGTTCTCCGGAGGGGTTAGATCATAGAATATTTTGATAGAGACAGTCGATATATGTACACAGCGGTACAAAATATGTCTGTTTGTCTATTGTTTACTTTTTTTATTTTTTATTTAAAGTCTTTTTACACATTGACGATTTAAATACGTTAGTTAGTGATCTTTATGATCATTATATAGTTTATTAGTTAGTGATATTTCAGTACAGTATAATTTTATTTTATTTGTTAGTTAGTGATAGTTCTATTGAGTTTAATATTATTTATTTGTTAAATTATTTGTCTTAATGTAGATTGAAGAGTTATTGTCCAGTGTTCTTTTTTTGTATTACTATAGTGTATGTATGCCACATTGTTGGCCCTTTTAATTTTTATGTACATGTTATGGATACATAATCATATTGCTATGTGCACATATTTACCCTCCTAGCCGGGGCTGCTGATCACCTCCTTTTCCTCTGAGTCCTGATATGGGGGTGGTGCTGGAGGGTACAGCACTTTCCACCTCCTTCACTTCTCCCACATCTGGTGAGGGTGGCTCAATAGGCTCGGAGGGTCCGGCCTCCTCCTCCTCTTTCTCCTCTACCTCCACAACCTCCACGGCCTCTGCCGATCGCCTTCTCCGAATGGAGGGAATAGGAACTTCTGTGATCACAGAATGTTTAGATTTTATCTAAACAACTCCAAAATCTTAAGAACATTTGATATAAAGAAATTCCAATATGGAGGAATCTATATATAATTTCAGTGGCTGCCAGCTTTATGACGCATAACTCAATAAAAAATTAACACTATGAAAAAAGACTTCCCCTCCACAGTGTCTTGATGGAACAATAGGGCGAGAGGAGACCCATGGGATGGGATTATCTCCTCAATGTATCATAGGATGACCTACTTCTCTACACCAGAGTCGGCTACTTGTTAATCATATCACTAACACAATAGAACAACGGGACAAAAAAAACAACACATTCATTGGGAGTCTCAGAGCAGAGTTAACCCTTATTGCGTTTATAGATTCACACCATGCTACTTTAATAGGGAATAGGAAAGATGTGGCCTATAAACTCAACCAAAAATTCATGCTTTATAGTTCCCTCTAAACCAAATAGGTCAGAGTGGGGGTCTCCATAGTCCTGGTCCATAGCCCGTAGGAAGGAGGCTAGCCCTCAGGCTTCTGCTGCAGACACAGTGATGGTTCAGTCCGTCACTTGTCTGGCACAAAGCTAACACATCACATCACCCAAAGAACACCATCCCCACAATGAAACATGGTGGTGGCAGCATCATGCTGTGGGGATGTTTTTCAGCAGCCGGGACTGGAAAAATGGTCAGCGTTGAGGGAAACATGGACAGGGATATTCTTGAGCAAAATCTGTACCACTCTGTGCGTGATTTGAGGGTAAGACGGAGGTTCACCTTCCAGCAGGACAATGACCCCAAACACACTGCTACAGCAACACTTGAGTAGTGGTTTAAGTGTAAACATATAAATGTGTTGGAATGGCCTAGTCAAAGCCCAGATCTCAATCCAATAGAAAATCTGTGGTCAGACTTAAAGATTGCTGTTCACACGCGCAAACCATCAAATTGGAAGGAGCAGAATCAGTATTGCAAGGAGGAATGGGCAAAAACGCCTGTGGTAAGATGTGGCAAGCTCATAGAGACTTATCCAAAGCGGCTTGGAGCTGTGATTGCCGCAAAAGGTGGCTCTACAAAGTATTGACTTTAGGGGGGTGAATAGTTATGCACATTGACCGTTTCTGTTATTTTGTCCGATTAGTTGCATGCTTTACAATTAACCAATTTAAAAGAAGGTCTAAGTTGTGGGGCCTGTGGGCATGTTCTACAAATTAAATGAAGCAAATCCTCAAACAATCCATGTTAATTCCAGGGGGTGAGGCAATGCAAAAAAAAAAAAAAAAAGTCAAGGGGGGTAAATACTTTTGTTTAGCACTGTATACATTACAAAGTGTTGGCAAAACATACATCTACCTGGGCATTTTCCGTCCCGGATTCTTTTTATAAACTTTTCATGTCTGACCATTTTTTTTTATAATGGCCAGACGGCGGTGTTTGCAACCCATATGGCACCACATTTCATAGGCCAGCTCCCGCACAATTCTCTGCTTCTCGGCGTGGGACCAGGTGCAGTCGTATCCCCGACCCAACATCCGCTGCCAGAGAAATATGCAATAATATAATCCCAATTTTAAACAATAATAGTATTGAAAATAATTTACTCACGTCAACTGCAAAAAGTATTTATTGCTTTGAGGTGGAAATATTAGATTTAGGCTGCCTGCACACAGGCGTGTTTTTTCAAAACTACGGACCGTACAAACCTGTCCTACCGTCCTGCAGAGTGGATAAGCGCACAGCGTCATTGATTGCTATGATGACATGTGCTTCCAGACACCACCACTGTACTGTGATACACTTGTATGTTGTACAGGGTGGGCCATTTATATGGATACACCTTAATAAAATGGGAATGGTTGGTGATATTAACTTCCTGTTTGTGACACATTAGTATATGTGAGGGGGGACACTTTTCAAGATGGGTGGTGACCATGGCGGCCATTTTTAAGTCGGCCATTTTGAATCCAACTTTTGTTTTTTCAATAGGAAGAGGGTCATGTGACACATCAAACTTATTGGGAATTTCAGAATAAAAACAACGGTGTGCTTGGTTTTAACGTAACTTTATTCTTTCATGAGTTATTTACAAGTTTCTGACCACTTATAAAATGTGTTCAATGTGCTGCCCATTGTATTGGATTGTCAATGCAACCCTCTTCTCCCACTCTCAAAGAGTGACTGAACTGATGCATCCTGAACGGAATGCTCTCCATTCAGAATCCATTACGATAAAACTGATCAGTTTTTTTTTCCGGTATTGAGCTCATGTGATGGAATTCATTACCGGAAAACAAAAACGCTAGTGTGAAAGTACCCTTAGCAGGCTCGCACTGGCTCACAGGGGTACAGGGGAATCCCCCGGTGGGCCCCTGAGCAAGGTGGGCCCCTAGTCTCCCACCACTTGCACAAGTGGCACATAAAACATTAAACTTACTGCACTACATACATATATTCAATGTACAGAACCTCAACCAGCCTATAGTCATATAACAAACTTGTTAGATTATTTTTTATATTTGAATGTATCTGTACGCTGGGTCCCCAAAATAAATTTCACTGGTGGGCCTAGGTACCCCAGTCTGACACTAACCTGGTGAAATTTTACCCCATGCTTTCTGAAGCACCTCCTACTACCTGCACTTGCTGTACTAAGTGGGCTTGTGAATAAGTGGAGTTTAAAGAGCTGGTGCTGAATGTGATTTTGTGGGAGTAATTGCAAATAGCTGCATATAGTTTATAACAAAGGTCCTTGTGAGTTTAGTGCTTGCCTTTTGGTACTGACATTTAAAGAGGAGCTTTCACTGCAATAAAAAATCTAAACAAAACATACAGACATGGGGAGCGGCGCTCAGGGATCTCCATGCACTTACTATTATCCCTGGGCGCTGCTCCGTTCTCCCGGTATAGGCTCCAGTATCTTCATATTTTCGGCTCAACTCGGTGGAGCCTGCCGGCGTCTCCTTCTCCCAGGCTGTAGCGCTGGCCAATCGCAGTGCTCAGCTCAAAGCCTGATAGTTTTTTTTTCTCTTAGGTTATGAGCGGAGCACTCCAGCCTGGGATAAGGAGACGCTGGCAGGCTCCACCCAGTTGAGCCAAAAATATGAAGCTACCGGAGCCTATACCGGGAGAATGGAGCGGCGCCCAGGGATAATAGTAAGTGCAGGGAGATCCCTGGGCGCCGCTCTCCATGTCTGTATGCTTAGTTTATATTGTTTATTAGGGATGTCCCGATACAATTTTTTTTAGACCGAGTACGAGTACCGATACTTTTATTTAAGTACTCACCGATACCAATTACAGATACCAATTATACCAATTAAATAAATAACACATTTATTTTGTGACCACTGACCAACCAAAAGTCCAAAAAACAGCCCCCAGCCTCTCATCAGCACCCCCAGCCTCTCATCAGCACAGCCAGCCTCTCATCAGCACCCCCAGCCTCTCATCAGCACCCCCAGCCTCTCATCAGCACCCCAGCCTCTCCCTCTTATCAGCCCCCTCTGGTAACTCAACTCACCCCCCCCACCCCTAGTATTAGTGGCCACAGGGTCCCCCTCCTCCCCCCCATCATTGGTGGCAGTGGGCAGTGCGCCCCCCCTCCCTCCCCAGTATTAATCATTGGTGGCAGTGGCCACAGGGTCCCCCTCCCCCCCATCATTGGTGGCAGTGGGCAGTTCCGATCGGAGTCCCAGCAGTGTAATGCTGGGGCTCCGATCGTTTACCATGGCAGCCAGGACGCTACAGAAGTCGTAGCTGCCATGGTATGTCAGTGAGCAGCATTATACTCACGTGCGCGGTGGCCGCCTGGCTCTCCTTCTGTCTGTGCGGCGCATTGCTAATGCTTATAGCTCACGTGCACCGTGGCCGCCGGGCGCTCCTTCTTCTGTCTGTGCGGCGCATTGCTAATGCTTATAGCAATAGCAATACGCCGCACAGCCCTATGAGAAGAAGGAGCTCCCAGCGGCGCATGTGAGTATAATGCTGCTCACTAACATACAATGATTAAAACTGTGGAGGGGGCGAACTGCCCACTGCCACCAATGCAGAGACTGAAGAACATTACCGGCACCCGACCTCTGAGAAGACGCTGCGATCCGTGCAATTAACTCCTCAGGTGCCACACCTGAGGGGTTAATTGCGCGGATCACAGAGTCCTCTCAGAGGTCGGGTCCCGGTAAGGTGAGTCACAGAATTCCTTCCCCCACGCCGAACTGCTCAGAGCGCCGCCGCAAGCGGCCAGCAGGTATCGGCAGTGGTATCGGGGACATTTGCACGAGTACAAGTACTCTGCAAATGTCCAGTATCGGTCCCGATACCGATACTGGTATCGGTATCGGGACATCCCTATTTTTATTGTAGTGAAAGGTCCTCTTTAAACCCATTTTCTTCTCTGCTGTGTACCTGGTTAAGGGCTCTTTCACACTTGTGTTGTTCTTTTCCGGCATAGAGTTCCGTCGTTGTGGCTCTATGCCGGAAAAATCCTGATCAGCATTATCCCCATGCATTCTGAATGGAGAGAAATCTGTTCAGGATGCATCAGGATGTCTTCAGTTCAGGACCGGAACGTTTTTTGGCCGGAGAAAATACTGCAGCATTTTTTTGCTCCGGCCAAAAATCCTGAACACTTGCCGCAAGGCCGGATCCAGAATTAATGCCCATTGAAAGGCATTAATCCGGATCCGGCCTTAAGCTAAACGTCGTTTCGGCGCATTACCGGATCCGACGTTTAGCTTTTTCTGAATGGTTACCATGGCTGCCAGGACGCTAAAGTCCTGTTTGCCATGGTAAAGTGTAGTGGGGAGCGGGGGAGAAGTATACTTACCGTCCCTGCGGCTCCCGGGGGGCTTCAGAGTGACGTCAGGGCGCCCCACGCGCATGGATGACGCGATCGCATGGATCACATCATCCATGCGCATGGGGCGCTCTGACGTCATCCTGGAGCGCCCCGGGAGCCGCACAGGCGGTAAATATACTGCTCCCCCGCTCCCCACTACTACTATGGCAACCAGGACTTTAATAGCGTCCTGGCTGCCATAGTAACACTGAACGCATTTTGAAGACTAATCCGTCTTCAAATGCTTTCAGTTCACTTGCGTTTTTCCGGCAAATGGAGTGCACGACGGATCCAGACAACGCAAGTGTGAAAGAGCCCTAAGGGGAGAGGTTGGTGCTTCCAGGTGCTATTAATTGCTCTGCTGTACTCTTCCTGAGCTTGCTGTGCCTGAGCTTACTTTACTAAGTGGGCTTGTAAATAAGTTGAGTTTAAAGAACTGCAGTTTAAGACAATGAGCAAGAAACTAAGGTTTGATAGATTTTCCTTGTGTGCTGTTGGCTTGATTCTAGCTAGTCCTCTAACTACAGCAGACAGGGTCTAATTCTAGCTCATATTTACTGTTTTTCTTCTTTACTGTTCATCCCAATTAAAACATGCGCTCCATGGACAATGCTACAAAGTGTGTGTCCTGTGCAATGTATGCGTGCTTTGAACAGCCATTCGAGGGTGAATACATTTGCACTATGCATATTTGGAAGCACAGATCTTGGATCTAAACAAGCAGCTTGAAATACTTGGGGGCATTGCAGACCTGGAGAGAGGCTTAGACCTCACTGTGCAATTGCTAAGGTCAGTGAAATGGATGTGGAAGGAGGAGGGCAAGATCAGGACTATCAGATCAGCAGTTGGGTTAATGTAGGAGGAAAGGGTAGAGTGAAAAGTGCCAGGGAGGCTAGCCCTGAGCTGGAAAGCCCTAGAAAATATGCCTGTTTGGCTGATATTAGGGATGAAAGCCCAGGGCCAGCAACACTGCAGCAGGGCATTTCTCCTAGCAACCAGGAAGATGAACGCTGAAAGAAGGATGGGAAAAGGAGTGCATCAAAGGTTAGACAGATGCTGGTAGTAGGGGACTCTATTATTAGGAGGACAGACAGGGTCATTTGTCGCTGAGACCATGAGTGCCGAACAGTGTGTTGTCTTTCAGGTGATCGGGTTCAGCATATTGACAGATTGCTGGGTGGGGCTGGGGAAGACCCGGCGGTTATGGTACACATTGGCACCAATGACAAAGTTAGGGGTAGATGGAAGGTCCTTAAAAATGATTTTAGGGAACTAGGAGAGAAGCTCAAGTCCAGGACATCCAAGGTAGCGTTTTCAGAAATACTACCAATGCCACGAGCGTCACCAGAGAGACAACGGGGGCTTAGGGCATTAAATAAGTGGCTCAGAAGCTGGTGCAGGAAGGAAGGGTTTGGGGTCATGGAGAACAGAGCCGACTTTTCTGTCGGTTACAGGCTCTACAGTAGGGATGGGCCGCATCTTAATGGGGACGGTGCAACTGCCCTTGGGGAAAAAATGGTTAGATGGCTGGAGGAGCTTTTAAACTAGGATCTGGGGGGCAAGTGGGGGGGTCATACTAATAAGGGGGTAGATAGTGTAGATAGAGAGTGGGATATAGAAGGGGACAGTGGGGATTTAGTGAGGTCTGGGGTTAGTGAGGAAAGTAGGGAGAAGACTAGACAGATCTATACACTGATGAAAAATAGAACTGCTGGTAACAAGGACCTGTTAAATACAAACATCAACCAAGGTAATCCAAAAATCCCAGATACACACTTTACAGGTAATAGTAATTTAAAATGTATTTTCACAAATGCCAGAAATCTAGCTTGCAAAATGGGGGAGCTGGAGGCTATGTTACTAGAAGAACACATAGATGTAGTTGGTGTGGCTGAAACATGGTTGGACTCTTTGCATGACTGAGCTGTAAATATTGAGGGTTTTACACTATTTAGGAAAGACAGGGTCAATAGAAAAGGTGGTAGCGTGTGCCTGTATGTGAGAAGTAATATGAAGATAAGTGTGAAGGAGGCAATTGTGCATGATGATGTGGAAACCTTATGGGTGGAAGTTCAAAGTGATATAAACACTGAAAAAATAATACTTGGTGCAATCTATAGACCCTCTAACATCACAGAGGAGATATTAAATGTCAGTTCTTGTTCCTCTGTCCATGGCATCTAGGATTGCTCCAAACAACATTTCATTGTATTGTACATTGTATTACATTGTATTGTACAGTGACAATAAAGGGATCTTATCTTATCTTATAAACACAACTGTATGACCAAATAGAGCGGGCTGCACAGGCTGGTATAGTGGTTATAATGGGAGATTTTAACTTCCCAGACATTGACTGGGGTCATGGTTCTGCCTTTAACCGCGAAGGGGAGAAAATTCCTCAACTTGCTGCAGGACCACTTTATGGGCCAGTTTGTAGAAGCTCCCACTAGGGGAAATGCTCTGTTGGATCTGGTAATTTCTAATGATCCAGACCTTGTTGGAAATGCTATTGTTCGAGAAAAACTAGGTAATAGTGACCACAATAAAATTATATTCCCTCTAAACTACTGTCAGGCAGAGAAAAGACACAGAATTTTAACCCTTTAAAGCCTTGAGTTGTTGTTTTTTTGGGCGTTTTCGTTTTGCGCTCTCTGCCTTCCCAGAGCCATAACTTTTTTATTTGTCTGTTCACATAGCCATACGAGGGCTTGTTTTTTGCAAGACAACTTGTACTTTCCAACACCACCATTCAATATTGTGGGAAGCGTTAAAAAAAATTCCAAATGGGGTGAAATTGCAAAAAAAAAAAGCTATTCCACCACAGTTTTTTAATTTACGACGTTAAATAATTTTTTTGCGATAAAACTGACCTTTTATTCTACAGGTCAGTACGAATCTGGCAATACCATATATGTATAGTTTTTCTAGCATTTTGATAGTGATAAAAAAATAAATTTGAAGTGGGGGAAAAAAATCTGTTTTAGTTTTTGTCGCCATATTTTGACCCCTATAACTTTTTTGTAATTATGTGTACGGAGCTGTTTGAGGGCTAATTTTATGCGGGGTGATCTGAAATTTTCATTGATACCATTCTGGTATGTGTATGACTTTTTATTTAAAAAAATTGTAGAAAATGAAGCGACCAAAAACTGTGAATTGGCCATTTGGAAACTTTTTTTCGTTTTGCTTATATATATATATATATATATATATATATATAAGAAAAATAAATAACTGGCAGCACCACCGACCAAAATAAAGTGAGGTAAAGCAGGTGCAATGTCCGGATATGGTAACTGGAGCTTACCCACTTGATACAAAACTGAGAAACGGACTGCACTCCCAAGAATCTTCAGTGAAAAAGGTTTATTCACCCATAGGTGGCACAAGCGACGTTTCGGCTCTCACATGAGCCTTTCTCAAGCATTGACAAGAAGTGCATATGTTACATATAAAGGTGTATCAATCAAAACAATCAGTGCTTCAGCTTAATTGACAATTTACAGAATAAAATAAAAAAGAACATATTACAGTGTGAAAAATACGCAAACAATTTGCTAAAATGAATAAAGTGACACGTGCAATGAATACTTGAAATACATGATATAACAAAATCTCATATAGTTCTTCTAGATCCATGATTATTCTCAGCTGTGTTATATCTCACGTGTTAATCACATACATCTTAATAATATAAATGTGTAGAAAAAGGGAGAAGGGGAAATCAGTTGATTGCTACCTGGTGTGGTACTGGCGACCCCATAAACCATCGTGCTGTATCGCGCGTTCTTGTGATCACACTGCGCATGTCCCGATAGGCTGCCTCGTCATATTCAAGCGCCCGCTATGGTAAATGCGTGCGTCGTAAGGTCACTAGTCAGTGACGTCAACGGCGCACTCCGTGTTGACTCACGGCATCCTATGCGTCTATCAAGGGAGTGCGGCGCATGCGCAGTAGGTCCTTGCGTATAAAGGAACCCATGTCTGATATGGGAACATTGCCCTATTGTTGTCACATATTGCTATATGTTCTGCCGTTTATTGTTCTACAATGCGTCACTCTGGGTCAATCCCATACCTCAGCAGGTTGGAAGAGTCTCCACCTTTTCCAAGTAAGAGGCTCAATTCCAATGGTTACCCAAGCTCTGCGGGCACGTCAGTACCAACAGCGCTGGGGTCCCAATCCTGCTGAATACCGTGACTCTGAGGGATTCTCCTCAATATATGTATCAGAACAACATTTTATTACTGATCGGCAGTAAAGAATTCAGCCGTATATTCTACCCTGTCTATAAGTAAAAAGCAGGGGAAACAAAAATTATAAAGCAATTATCTAACACGCGCCCTCGGGACATATGCAGAAAAATCACAAGAAAAACAATTTTTTTTTTTTTTTTTTTTGAGAAAAATAATAACGTTTTTCTACATGCAGGTCTCTCTCCCACTATCCAGGTCCATCAACTTTACACGACCCCTTTCTCCACAAGTGTAAGTGCACCTGAAAAAAATAGAAAAGAATTGAGAGTGATGCATCCTCAAAACCCTATGTATAAAATACTGTGGTTTGTTCCACATTTTTTTAAAGAAAAGGGGGGGTAGATATCCTTATCAATAGATCCGTCTACTGCAAGTGAATTGCTTCACACACAATCAGAACATAACATGGCAAACCAACCTACTCATAACCCACCAACGTATTTATAGTCAATATTCAAACCATTGGGGTATAGACTATTTAGGGTCTGTATCCAATACATTTCCCTCTTTTTGAGTAGGGATATTCGATCACCACCTCTCCGTGGCATGTGCACCTGGTCGATGATCCAGCACCTAAGATCCTTTTCACTGTGCTTTTTCAAGCCAAAGTGTCTAGGTACTGGAAGATCTGTGCGTCCCTTTCTGATGGTATGGCGGTGATTATTCAGTCTCGTCTTTAGGTCGGTGGAGGTTTCTCCAACATAAAGAAGATGACAAGGGCAAGATAGAACATATACGACGTATGAGGAGTCACATGTCAAATGGCATTTGATAGGATAAACTTGTCCTGTGCTAGGATGTGTAAATGCTCTTGATCTACATATTATACGACAGTTGACACAATGGAGACATGGAAAACATCCTGTCCCCAATGGTGCCAACGTTGTCTGCCTAGAAACTGTTTTGGGTCCCACATCAGCTCGCACCAGCTGATCTCTGATGTTTTTACACCTACGAAAGGCACACAATGGTAATAACCCAAATTCTGGTACTGTCGTCCGGCAACATCTCAGTATCGCCCAGTGTTTTTTCAGTATTTTATTAATGGCACTGCTCTGTTCTGAATAGGTGGACACAAATGTAATCCTGTTATGTTTTTTTCTCTCTTTCTTGTCAAACAAAAGGGTATCCCTGTTCACTGCCAGTGCTTTAGATTTTTGTGCTTCAAGCAGTGTGCTGGGGTACCCCCGCTGTTTGAACTTAGTAATCATACCATCCACTGTTTTTCCAAGGGCATCCTCATCTGCCACAATCCTCCTGGCCCTAAGAAATTGTGAATAAGGCAGGTGCTTCACCATACTCCTAGGGTGACAGCTCTCGTACCTTAACATCATGTTTTTATCAGTGGGCTTTGTATAAAGTTCAGTATGCAAAGCCCCATTGGACACTATTACGTTCGTGTCCAAGAACTGAACGGCAGTATCCGAATACGTGACGGTGAACTGCAGTTCATCGTCCACCCCATTCAGATATCTATGGAAATCCTGTAGCTGTTGTTCGGTCCCAGTCCAGATGAGGAAGATGTCGTCTATGTATCTCCACCATCCCAGTATATACTGGGCATGGTGGGAGCCATAGACGACACCCTCCTCAAACTGGTGCATGTATATATTGGCATAAGTTGGGGCCACATTGGACCCCATCGCCACGCCCCGTTTCTGAACATAAAACGTGTCCTGGAACAGAAAATAATTCTGCTCCAGTACAATCGTGAGTAGTTTGATAATAAAAGAACAAGCTTCGGGTGTCAATGATGACATATCTAACATATTTTTAACTGCAACAATGCCTTTTTTGTGATCAATTGAAGTGTATAGCGATATGACATCAAAAGAGACCAGAAGAGTTGATCTAATTTCACCCAAATTTATTTGACTCAACTTGATTAAAAAATCCGAAGTGTCTCTGATGTAAGATCGACCTCCAGTGGAAAAGACACGTAGCACCTTATCGAGAAAGATCGCCACGTGGCCAAACACTGAGTCTGTGCCCGAAACAATGGGGCGCCCTGGTGGGTCCACCAATGCTATCGGGACATGCGCAGTGTGATCACAAGAACGCGCGATACAGCACGATGGTTTATGGGGTCGCCAGTACCACACCAGGTAGCAATCAACTGATTTCCCCTTCTCCCTTTTTCTACACATTTATATTATTAAGATGTATGTGATTAACACGTGAGATATAACACAGCTGAGAATAATCATGGATCTAGAAGAACTATATGAGATTTTGTTATATCATGTATTTCAAGTATTCATTGCACGTGTCACTTTATTCATTTTAGCAAGTTGTTTGCGTATTTTTCACACTGTAATATGTTCTTTTTTATTTTATTCTGTAAATTGTCAATTAAGCTGAAGCACTGATTGTTTTGATTGATACACCTTTATATGTAACATATGCACTTCTTGTCAATGCTTGAGAAAGGCTCATGTGAGAGCCGAAACGTCGCTTGTGCCACCTATGGGTGAATAAACCTTTTTCACTGAAGATTCTTGGGAGTGCAGTCCGTTTCTCAGTTTTATATATATATATATATATATATTAATATTTTTATACTATGGGCGTTTTTGCACATCGCAATACCCATGATGTGTATTTTTATCATTTTTATTTATAATATATTTACAATATTTATATATAATGTTTTTTATTTTTATTTTAGGAAAAGGGGGGTGATTTGAATCATCTGATTGCTATTATCATAGATTCCAATGCACTTGCATTGGAATCTATGATGATTTTCCTACTTTCTCATGGAGCCCTATTACAGGCAAGGGCTCCATAGGAAATATTATGCAGCAGCCTCCTGTCATTCATAAAGACAGGAGCTGCTGCATACATGCTCTGGCTCCTCCGAACGCCACACGGGGGAGCCGGAGCACCACCGAAAGTGTGCATTTTCGGTTTCAGCGTGCTCAGATGCCGTGGTCAGGATTGACCACGGCATCTGAGGGGTTAAATGTCCGCGATCGGCATTACTGCCAGTTGTGGACATGAGCTGCGGCCTAAAAGAAGCAGGCTGCCACCCAAGGCTATGGCGCCCTCAGAGGGCAGGAGCAGACATCATCTTTAAACACCCGCCCAGCACCGTACATGTATAGCGCTGGGAGTGAAGGGGTTAAAAAGGCTAATTTCCCTGGGTTGAGGGCAGCATTTCAGGGCATAGACTGGGAGCAGCTACTGTCACATAATAATACTGAGGATAAATGGGACAGCTTTAAATCCACATTGAGCAATTGCACAAAAAATTTATTCCTTTAGGTAACACGTATAAACGGCTAAAATTAAACTACCCATGGCTTACAGCTATTGTAAAAAGGGCAATAAAAGACAAAAAATGGGCATTTAAAAAATACAAATCTGAGGGGTCAGCTGTAGTGTTTGAAGATTACAAAGGGCTTAATAAAATCTGTAAAAAGGAGATAAAATTAGCAAAAATACAAAATGAACAGCAGGTGGAAAAAGAGAGCAAAACAAATCCCCCAAAAATTCTTTAACTATATAAATGATAAAAAAAAGCAAGGTCTGAGCATGTAGGTTACCTAAATAATGATAAAAGGAGGGGGGTGGCCACTGAAGATAAGGAAAAGGCAGAGTTACTAAATGTTTTTTTTAGCTCTGTATATACAAAAGAAGAGAAAGGAGATGATATCTGTGATGCTGGGGCTGTTAGTAAATACAGTAATATACTCAATTGGATAACGGTAGATATAGTCCAAGATAAGTTATATAAGGTAAATGGATGGATTACACCCAAGAGTGCCTAAAGAGCTCAGTTCAGTCATTGCTGTGCCCCTGTTAATATTTTTTTAGGATTCTCTAGGTACTGGTACAGTGCCAAGTGACTGGCGCAAGGCAAATGTGGTGCCCAAATTCAAAAAAGGATCTAGGTCCTCCACAGGTAATTATAGGACCGTGTCCAGAGAGTTGTGGTCAATGATTCCTATTCATAATGGTCCCAGGTTATAAGTGGTGTACCCCAAGGTTCAGTGCTGGGCCCTCTATTATTTATTTATTAATGTTATCGAGGACAGGATTAATAGCACCATTTTTATTTTTGCAGATGACACTAAGCTGTGTACAGTCTATGGTACTGTCCATAAACTACAAGCTGACTTGAACACTCTGAGTGATTGGGCATCAACTTGGCAAATGAGGTTCAATGTGGATAAATGTAAATTTATGCATCTTGGTAGTAATAATTTCCGTGCTTTATATGTCCTAGGTGATGTAACACTGGGAGAATGTCACCGCCGGTACTGGGAGAGATCTTAGAAGTTCAGATAGACAGAAGACTCAGGAGTCGATCTAACAGATTTCTATTATTTTCATTGTTGCTGACAGGTTTCCATCCCTTTGCAGGTGTTGCTCATTTTCAGTCAGGTGGCCCCTTTATATGTTCAGCCTTTCACTGGTTTCCCAGCGGCTAATAGTTCTTCTGAGGAGTGCTTTGCTTGTGTGGTGATTCTCCTGTTCCAGTTGCTTCTCAAGCTAAGTCCTTTCCCTTTTCTTGTTGTGTCTGTCCTGACTAGGCCTTAGGGAGACACTGGCTCCTTCAGGTTGGAAGGAGCTGGTTGCCTCTTTCCATGTTCCTTAAGCTGAGGGTTTGGTGCAGTGTGTCAGCAGTCTTAGGTTCCTGTGCATGTGTATTTCTACCTTTGAGACTTGCACATGTGGTTAGCAGCTTAGGGAGAGAGTCAGGGGTTTGCTAGGAGGTGACCTCTTCATTCCCTAGGCTTGGGGCCTAGTGTGTAGTTGTTTTGTTGTTGTTCCCTTTGGCTGTCTTTCCTTCCGTGTACTACCCGTGACATTATTAGCTGCCAAATACCGTTACCGTTGCTCTGTGTTGTCATGGATCCTGTCTCTGCACTGGTGGATTGCAAGCAGGGGTTGTCGCTGGAGGTAGCAAGGTGTCAGTCCAGACCTGCTCTAAACCTAAGATCGCCCTCCCGAACCGATTTGCCAGAGGAAGTAACAACTTCGTTCGGTTCAGGGAGTCATGTAAACTTAATTTTTGCTTACGCTCTCACTCTTCTGGTGACGAGAAACAAAAGGTGGGGAACGTGTTTAGTAAAAGTCTAATATGAAATGACCTACTATTAAATAACCCAATGGTTTAAATGAATATCTGTCATATAAGCCTTTCTTGTAATTACTTGGGTATATCCACTTAATGAAAAAGTTAAATGAATACGTGCCATAAACAAATCCTCCCCCTCCCTCTCTCCTGTAACTATTGGGGTATATCCATAAAATAGAATAAGTATATACTGTTGAATTGTATTTCATTCAGTATACATGTCAAAATCTGGTGTTGGAATATATACCTATTATTAGCGCCATTTGATATATCTCTGTCACTACCCAATAGTATTTGCTTCCTAAATTATGTTAATAAACAGTAATAATTTGCAAGTGGCCAGAGCACATCTGTGAAGATTCATTATATACCCTGTTTTTGTTGGAATTTAAGTGATCGATCAAAAGAAACAGACAGGGTTAATGGAATCCTGGTTACTTTTAGCTTGTTAGAATACCATTTGTTTTGTTCAAAATACACTGGCACAATGCGATCTTAAACAATGACTTGCAGAGTTTAGAATCAGGCAGGGACGAGGAGTAAGATGCCCGCCCACACACCACATCACTTCCGGTAAGGAGTGGAGCACAGCGAGTCCGGCACTGCAGTAGGCTGTGCCTTGAGACCGCGCGTCTCCGTTCGGGGTTGGTCGTTAGGTCAGGTGGGAGTAAACTATGGGCGGCACCCCTACAATGCCCATTGGTTGGTAATTTTGATAGGTGGAGCCTAGCGCCATAAATAGGACACAAAAAAGTTAACACTTCGCCACTGCCTTGATATGTAAGCAGAAGCACTGCCACTGCTTATAGTGCTCTGCGATACTAACGAATCCATGTCCCTGAAGAGCCAATTCTTACTTGCCGAAACGCGTCGGTTGATGGAATAGATTTGCTAGGAAAGGAAGCTTTAAGGGAATTTTAGCACAGGTCCGAGGTTCCAGCAGCTGGGGGTCTCCCTTCTCAGGACGGGTGCTCCAACTACAGCCATTTAGGGATTCCCTTGCCTGCGCATGAGCAGACCATGAAAACTGTGTAACAGACTGCCACACGGATCCGTTATTGCAATGCGTTTCTAGACGGATCCGCACCCTGTCAGTTGTCATACTGATCGGCAGATCCGGCAGGCAGCTCCGACTACGGAACTGCCTGCCGGATCCGGCATTGCAAAACAACTGAAGGACGGATCCGTCCTTCTGGTCTGCACATGCACAGACCATGAAATCTGTGAAAAACACTGCCAGACGGATCCGTCCATCCACATGAAAAGATCTTCTGCCAGTGTGAGCTAGGAGATGATTGTATGTTTTTATTTATTTATTTTTTTCTATGCAAAGTGCAGAGCAGGGTGAGGGAAAGGTCAGGTTGTTCATGCCCAGAAATATTCATGAGGCAGAGCTCAGGCTTTGTTGTTATACGCCCCTCAGCATGTACTTCAGCATGCAAACACAGCAATAACAGAACCATGAAAAGGTGTACATATAGGTTTTAACTGAAATCTAGCTTAACCAAATTATATGTATATCCTGATGGGTTTTAAGAGTTTTTCTTTTTTTTTGTTAACTCGGATAACCCCTTTAAGTTGGCCTTTGAGGAATGGCGTCATTGGTTAGAAGGAGAGATTCATCCCATTACTGTATTTACCGATCACAAAAATCTGGCCTCCCTGGAGTCGGCTAAACGTTTAAACCCAAGGCAGGCCAGATGGTTTTTGTTTTTTACCAGATTTAATTTCATTGTCACTTTTCGCCATGGGGTCAAGAATGTCAAGGGGGATGCCTTATCGGGTAGCTTCCCGGGGGGGGTGATACTGAGAATCCTGGTCCGATTTTGGCTGATGGGGTGGCTATATCTGCCCTCTATCCTGAACTGGAGGCGGAGGTGTTAAGGTGTTAGGCTACTTTCACACCTGCGTTCAGGTGTCCGCTCGTGAGCTCCGTTTGAAGGCTATAAAACGGCGAGCAGCGTTCGGGTGTCCGCCTGGCCGTGCGGAGGCAAGCGGATCCGTTCCGACTTATAATGGAAGTCAATGGGGACGGATCCACTTGAAGATGACACCATATGGCTCAATCTTCAAGCGGATCCGTCCCCCATTGACTTTCAATGTAAAGTCTGAATGGATCCGCTCAGGCTACTTTTGCACTTAGAAATTTTTCTAAGTTATAATGCAGACGGATCCGTTCTGAACGGAGCCACCGTCTGCATTAATATGAGCGGATCTGTTCAGAACGGATCCGCTCGAACGCTAGTGTGAAAGTAGCCTTAGAAGTTCAGGGAGAGGCACCTGATTCCTGTCCCCCAGGGAAGTTGTTTGTTCCTTCTGAGCTTCATCACAAGGTGTTTAAGGAACATCATGATACTGCCTTGGGAGCAGATCCACTGTTGATCTTATTTCTCAGAGATTCTGGTGGCCGGGTTTACGTAAGAGTGTTGAGGGCTATGTGGCAGCTTGTGAGACCTGTGCACATGTCAAGGTGACTCATACTCGGTCCTCAGGATCTCTTCTTCCTTTGTCCATCCCATCCCGTCCCTGGACGCATTTGTCCATGGACTTTATCACTGATTTGCCTAGTTCTTCTGGGATGATGGTGATTTTGGTGGTGGTTGACAGCTTCAGTAAGATGGCACACTTTATTCCATTTTCTGGTTTACCCGATACCAAAACTATGGTTCGGACATTTGTTAATAACATTATGAAATTACATGGCATTCCCTCTGATGTGGTGTCTGATAGAGGGACTCAATTTGTTTCCAGATTCTGGAAGGCTTTCTGTACTCGATTGGGGATTCATATGTACTTCTCTTTGGCTTTTCACCCTCAGTCGAACGGACAAACTGAGCGCACTAACCAGAATCTGGAGACATATTTGAGGTGTTTTGTCGCTGAGAATCAGGAGGAGTGGTCCAGATTTTTGTCATTGGCTGAATTTGCTCTGAATAACCGTCGTCAGGAGTCCACTGATAAGTCACAATTTTTGGGCGCATATGGGTTTCACCCTCAGTTTGGTACGTTCTCTGGGAATAATTCCTCTGGTATTCCTGAGGAGAGATTTGCTTCTTCCTTGTCATCTATCTGGTGGAAAATTCTAATCAATTTAAAAAAGATGGGCGATAGGTATAAACGTATGGCTGACAAGAAACGCGTGTCTGGTCCGCACCTGAATGTGGGTGATTTTGTTTGGTTGTCCACTTAAGAACATTAAGTTGAAGGTGCCACCCTGGAAGATAGGTCCAAGATTTATTGGTCCATACAAGATCTCTGCCATTATTAATCCAGTTTATTTAGATCCATAATGTCTTCCATAATTCTTTGTTAAAGAGTTATGTGGAACCTGCTGAACCATCTTCCTTGCCACCTCCACCTGTCATGGTTGACGGGAATATGGAGTTTCAAATTTCCAAAGTTATTGACTCTTGTGTCCTTTCCCTTTTCTTGTTGTGTCTGTCCTGACTAGGCCTCAGGGAGACACTGGCTCCTTCAGGTTGGAAGGTGCTGGTTGCCTCTTCCCCTGTTCCCTAAGCTGAGGGTTTGGTGCAGTGTGTCAGCAGTCTTAGGTTCCCGTGCATGTGTATTTCTACCTTTGAGACTTGCACATGTTGTTAGCAGCTTAGGGAGAGAGTTAGGGGTTTGCTAGGAGGTGATATCTCCATTCCCTAGTCCTGGGGGCTAGTCTGTAGTTGTTTTGTTTTTGTTCCCTTTGGTTGTCTTGCCTTCCCCATACTACCCATGACAGAGTCACTTATAGAGAAGGATTTGGGTGTCCTCTAGATGGTAGATTAAATAACAGCATACAATGTCAATCAGCTGCTTCTAAGGGTACTTTCACACTAGCATTTCACTGAGTTCTGTCATAGGGGCTCAATACAGGAAAATAACTCATCAGTTTTATCCCCATGCATTCTGAATGGTGAGAAATACATTCAGGATGCATCAGGATTAGGGATGAGCGAACCCGAACTGTATAGTTCGGGTTCGTACCGAATTTTGGGGTGTCCGTGACACGGACCTGAACCCGGACATTTTCGTAAAAGTCCGGGTTCAGTGTTCGTCGCTTTCTTGGCGCTTTTTGAAAGGCTGCAAAGCAGCCAATCAACAAGCGTCATACTACTTGCCCCAAGAGGCCATCACAGCCATGCCTACTATTGGCATGGCTGTGATTGGCCAGAGCACCATGTGACCCAGCCTCTATTTAAGCTGGAGTCACATAGCGCCGCCCGTCACTCTGCTCTGATCAGCATAGGGAGAGGTTGCGGCTGCGACAGTAGGGCGAGATTAGGCAGATTAACTCCTCCAAAGGACTTGATTAATTGATTGATCTGCAGCTGTGGATCATTGAGCTGCTGATACTCAATTGCTCACTGTTTTTAGGCTGCCCAGACCGTTTGTCAGTCACTTTTTTCTGGGGTGATCGGCGGCCATTTTGTGTCTTGTGGTGTGCCTGCACAAGCTGCGACCAAGTGCATTTAACCCTTAATGGTGTGGTTGTTTTTTGGCTAATTCCTACATCAGTGTGAAGCTGTCACACCAAGTGCATTTAACCAACAATAGTCTGGTTATTTTTTGGCCATATACTACATCAGGGGCAAGCTGCGCCTGTCACCAAGTGCATTTAACCCTCAATGGTGTGGTTGTTTTTTGGCTAAATCCTACATCAGGGTGAAGCTGTCACACCAAGTGCATTTAACCAGCAATAGTCTGTTTATTTTTTGGCCATATACTACATCAGGGGCAAGCTGCACCTGTCACCAAGTGCATTTAACCCTCAGTAGTGTGGTTGGTCAAGCTGTCACACCAAGTGCATTTAACCATCAATAGTGTGGTTATTTTTTGGCCATATCCCAGTCTAATTCTGTCAGTAAACCTATACCGGTCACCCAGCACCTAAATACTAGGCCTCAAATTTATATCCAGCTAAATCTGTCGTTACTGCTGTACTGTTGTGGCTGGTCAAGTTATTTAGTGTCCGTCAAAGCACATTTTTTGTTCTGGGTTGATATACAATTCCCAATTTAGCAATTTCATAATTTAGTGGTTTCTGCTGTATCAGATCTATTTGAAATCTATCCCTAAAAGGGTATATCATATTCAAGGTGCACATAGGGTCATTCAGAATAACTTCACACACCCGCTACTGTGCATTTCCAAGTCTAATTCTGTCAGTAAACCTATACCTGTCACCCAGCGCCTAAATACTAGGCCTCAAATTTATATCCAGCTAAATCTGTGGTTATTGCTGTGGCTGGGCAAGTTATTTAGTGTTCGTCCAAGCACAGTTTTTGTTCTGGGTTGAAATACAATTCCCAATTTAGCAATTTCCTAATTTAGTGGTTTCTGCTGTATCAGGCCTACTTTAAATACATCCCTAAAAGGGTATATCAGAATCAAGGTGCTGATAGGGTCATTCTCAATAACTTCACACACACGCTACTGTGCATATCCCAGTCTAATTCTGTCCATAAAATGTATACCTGTCACCCAGCGCCTAAATACTAGGCCTCAAATTTATATCCTGCTAAATCTGTCGTTACTGCTGTACTGTTGTGGCTGGGCAAGTTATTTAGTGTCCGTCAAAGCACAGTTTTTGTTCTGGGTTGAAATACAATTCCCAATTTAGCAATTTCCTAATTTAGTGGTTTCTGCTGTATCAGGCCTACTTTAAATTTATCCCTAAAGGGTATATAATATTCAAGGTGCTGATAGGGTCATTCTGAATAATTTCACACACACGCTACTGTGCATTTCCAAGTCTAATTCTGTCAGTAAACCTATACCTGTCACCCAGCGCCTAAATACTAGGCCTCAAATTTATATCCAGCTAAATCTGTCGTTACTGCTGTACTGTTGTGGCTGGGCAAGTTATTTAGTGTCCGTCAAAGCACATTTTTTGTTCTGGGTTGAAATACAATTCCCAATTTAGCAATTTCCTAATTTAGTGGTTTCTGCTGTATCAGGCCTACTTTAAATACATCCCTAAAAGGGTATATCAGAATCAAGGTACTGATAGGGTTATTCTCAATAACTTCACACACACGCTACTGTGCATATCCCAGTCTAATTCTGTCCGTAAAACGTATACCTGTCACCCAGCGCCTAAATACTAGGCCTCAAATTTATATCCTGCTAAATCTTTCGTTACTGCTGTACTGCTGTGGCTGAGCAAGTTATTTAGTGTCCGTCAAAGCACAGTTTTTGTTCTAAGTTGAAATACAATTCCCAGTTTAGCAATTTCCTAATTTAGTGGTTTCTGCTGTATCAGAGCTATTTGAAATCTATCCCTAAAAGGGTATATAATATTCAAGGTGCACATAGGGACATTCTGAATAACTTCACACACGCTACTGTGCATTTCCAAGTCTAATTCTGTCAGTAAACCTATACCTGTCACCCAGCGCCTAAATACTAGGCCTCAAATTTATATCCTGCTAAATCTGTCGTTACTGCTGTACTGTTGTGGCTGGGCAAGTTATTTAGTGTCCGTCAAAGCACAGTTTTTGTTCTGGGTTGAAATACAATTCCCAATTTAGCAATTTCCTAATTTAGTGGTTTCTGCTGTATCAGGCCTACTTTAAATACATCCCTAAAAGGGTATATCAGAATCAAAGTGCTGATAGGGTCATTCTCAATAACTTCACACACACGCTACTGTGCATATCCCAGTCTAATTCTGTCCGTAAAACGTATACCTGTCACCCAGCGCCTAAATACTAGGCCTCAAATTCATAGTCAGCTAAATCGGTGGTTACTGCTGTGCCTGTATTAGTGTAATACGGTACCTAAATAGATAGCCAGATAGTGTTAGGTGTCTGTAAAAAAAGGCCTGAATTTGAATTCAATACATTGGGCCAAATAATATTTTTGTTGTTGTGGTGAACGATAACAATGAGGAAAACATCTAGTAAGGGACGCAGATGTGGACATGGTCGTGGTGGTGTTAGTGGACCCTCTGGTGCTGGGAGAGGACATGGCCGTTCTGCCACATCCACACGTCCTAGTGTACCAACTACCTCAGGTCCCAGTAGCCGCCAGAATTTACAGCAATATATGGTGGGGCCCAATGCCGTTCTAAGGATGGTAAGGCCTGAGCAGGTACAGGCATTAGTCAATTGGGTGGCCGACAGTGGATCCAGCACGTTCACATTATCTCCCACCCATTCTGCAGAAAGCGCACAGATGGCGCCTGAAAACTAAGCCCATCAGTCTGTCACATCACCCCCATGCATATCAGGGAAACTGTCTGAGCCTCAAGTTATGCAGCACTCTCTTATGCTGTTTGAAGACTCTGCTGGCAGGGTTTCCCAAGGGCATCCACCTAGCCCTTCCCCAGCGGTGGAAGACATAGAATGCACTGACGCACAACCACTTATGTTTCCTGATGATGAGGACATGGGAATACCACCTCAGCATGTCTCTGATGATGACGAAACACAGGTGCCAACTGCTGCGTCTTTCTGCAGTGTGCAGACTGAACAGGAGGTCAGGGATCAAGACTGGGTGGAAGACGATGCAGGGGACGATGAGGTCCTAGACCCCACATGGAATGAAGGTCGTGCCACGGACTTTCACAGTTCGGAGGAAGAGGCAGTGGTGAGACCGAGCCAACAGTGTAGCAAAAGAGGGAGCAGTGGGCAAAAGCAGAACACCCGCCGCCAAGAGACTCCGTCTGCTACTGACCGCCGCCATCTGGGACCGAGCACCCCAAAGGCAGCTTCAAGGAGTTCCCTGGCATGGCACTTCTTCAAACAATGTGCTGACGACAAGACCCGAGTGGTTTGCACGCTGTGCCATCAGAGCCTGAAGCGAGGCATTAACGCTCTGAACCTTAGCACAACCTGCATGACCAGGCACCTGCATGCAAAGCACGAACTGCAGTGGAGTAAACACCTTAAAAACAAGGAAGTCACTCAGGCTCCCCCTGCTACCTCTTCTGCTGCTGCCGCCTCGGCCTCTTCTGCTGCTGCCGCCTCGGCCTCTTCCTCCGCCTCTGGAGGAACGTTGGCACCTGCCGCCCAGCAAACAGGGGATGTACCACCAACACCACCACCACCTCCATCACCAAGCATCTCAACCATGTGACACGGCAGCGTTCAGCTCTCCATCTCACAAACATTTGAGAGAAAGCGTAAATTCCCACCTAGCCACCCTCGATCCCTGGCCCTGAATGCCAGCATTTCTAAACTACTGGCCTATGAAATGCTGTCATTTAGGCTGGTGGACACAGACAGCTTCAAACAGCTCATGTCGCTTGCTGTCCCACAGTATGTTGTTCCCAGCCGCCACTACTTCTCCAAGAGAGCCGTGCCTTCCCTGCACAACCAAGTATCCGATAAAATTAAGAGTGCACTGCGCAACGCCATCTGTAGCAAGGTCCACCTAACCACAGATACGTGGACCAGTAAGCATGGCCAGGGACGCTATATCTCCGTATCTGCACACTGGGTAAATATAGTGGCAGCTGGGCCCCAGGCAGAGAGCTGTTTGGCGCACGTCCTTCCGCCGCCAAGGATCGCGGGGCAACACTCTTTGCCTCCTGTTGCCACCTCCTCCTTCTCGGCTTCCTTCTCCTCTTCTTCCACCTGCTCATCCAGTCAGCCACACACCTTCACCACCAACTTCAGCACAGCCCGGGGTAAACGTCAGCAGGCCATTCTGAAACTCATATGTTTGGGGGACAGGCCCCACACCGCACAGGAGTTGTGGCGTGGTATAGAACAACAGACCGACGAGTGGTTGCTGCCGGTGAGCCTCAAGCCCGGCCTGGTGGTGTGCGATAATGGGCGAAATCTCGTTGCAGCTCTGGGACTAGCCGGTTTGACGCACATCCCTTGCCTGGCGCATGTGCTGAATTTGGTGGTGCAGAAGTTCATTCACAACTAGCCCGACATGTCAGAGCTGCTGCATAAAGTCTGTTCGCGCTTCCGGCGTTCACATCCTGCCGCTGCTCGCCTGTCTGCGCTACAGCGTAACTTCGGCCTTCCTGCTAACCGCCTCATATGCGACGTGCCCACCAGGTGGAACTCCACCTTGCACATGCTGGACAGACTGTGCGAGCAGCAGCAGGCCATAGTGGAGTTTCAGCTGCAGCACGCACAAGTCAGTCGCACTGCGGAACAGCACCACTTCACCACCAATGACTGGGCCTCCATGCGAGACCTGTGTGCCCTGTTGCGCTGTTTCGAGTACTCCACCAACAGTAGCGATAAAGCTGTTATCAGCATTACAATACCACTTCTATGTCTCCTTGAGAAAACACTTAGGGCGATGATGGAAGAGGAGGTGGCCCAGGAGGAGGAGGAGGAGGAGGAGGAAGAGGGGTCATTTTTAGCACTTTCAGGCCAGTCTCTTCGAAGTGACTCAGAGGGAGTTTTTTTGCAACAGCAGAGGCCAGGTACAAGTGTGGCCAGCCAGGGCCTACTACTGGAGGACGAGGAGGACGAGGATGAGGAGGAGGTGGAGGAGGATGAGGATGAAGCATGGTCACAGCGGGGTGGCACCCAACGCAGCTCGGGCCCATCACTGGTGCGTGGCTGGGGGGAAAGGCAGAACGATGATGATACGCCTCCCACAGAGGACAGCTTGTCCTTACCCCTGGGCAGCCTGGCACACATGAGCGACTACATGCTGCAGTGCCTGCGCAACGACAGCAGAGTTGCCCACATTTTAACGTGTGCGGACTACTGGGTTGCCACCCTGCTGGATCCACGGTACAAAGACAATGTGCCCACCTTACTTCCTGCACTGGAGCGTGATAGGAAGATGCGCGAGTACAAGCGCACGTTGGTAGACGCGCTACTGAGAGCATTCCCAAATGTCACAGGGGAACAAGTGGAAGCCTAAGGCCAAGGCAGAGGAAGAGCAAGAGGTCGCCAAGGCAGCTGTGTCACGGCCAGCTCCTCTGAGGGCAGGGTTAGCATGGCAGAGATGTGGAAAACTTTTGTCAACACGCCACAGCTAACTGCACCACCACCTGATATGCAACGTGTTAGCAGGAGGCAACATTTCACTAACATGGTGGAACAGTACATGTGCACACCCCTCCAAGTACTGACTGATGGTTCGGCCCCATTCAACTTCTGGGTCTCTAAATTGTCCACGTGGCCAGAGCTAGCCTTTTATGCCTTGGAGGTGCTGGCCTGCCCGGCGGCCAGCGTTTTGTCTGAACGTGTATTCAGCACTGCAGGAGGCGTCATTACAGACAAACGCAGCCGCCTGTCTACAGCCAATGTGGACAAGCTGACGTTCATAAAAATGAACCAGGCATGGATCCCACAGGACCTGTCCATCCCTTGTGCAGATTAGACATTAACTACCTCCCCTTAACCATATATTATTGTACTCCAGGGCACTTCCTCATTCAATCCTATTTTTATTTTCATTTTACCATTATATTGCGAGGCTACCCAAAGTTGAATGAACCTCTCCTCTGTCTGGGTGCTGGGGCCTAAATATATGCCAATGGACTGTTCCAATGTTGGGTGACGTGAAGCCTGATTCTCTGCTATGACATGCAGACTGATTCTCTGCTGACATGAAGACAGATTCTCTGTTACGGGACCTCTCTCCTCTGCCTTGGTGCTGGGCCTAAATATATGACAATGGACTGTTGCAGTGGTGGCTGACGTGAAGCCTGATTCTCTGCTATGACATGCAGACTGATTCTCTGCTGACATGAAGCCAGATCCTCTGTTACGGGACCTCTCTCCTCTGCCTGTGTGCTGGGCCTAAATATATGCCAATGGACTGTTGCAGTGGTGGCTGACGTGAAGCCTGATTCTCTGCTATGATATGCAGACTAATTCTCTGCTGACATGAAGACAGATTCTCTGTTACAGGACCTCTCTCATCTGCCTGTGTGCTGGGCCTAAATATATGACAATGGACTGTTGCAGTGGTGGCTGATGTGAAGCCTGATTCTCTGCTATGACATGCAGACTGATTCTCTGCTGACATGAAGCCAGATCCTCTGTTACGGGACCTCTCTCCTCTGCCTGGGTGCTGGGCCTAAATATATGACAATGGACTGTTGCAGTGGTGGCTGACGTGAAGCCTGATTCTCTGCTATGACATGAAGACTGATTCTCTGGTGACATGAAGCCAGATTCTGTGTTATGGGACCTCTCTCCTCTGCCTGGGTGCCGGGGCCTAAATTTATGACAATGGACTGTTACAGTGGTGGTGACGTGAAGCCTGATTCTCTGCTATGATATGAAGACTGATTCTCTGCTGATTTGAAGCCAGATTCTGTGTTATGGGACCTCTCTCCTTTGACTGGGTGCCAGGGCCTAAATTTATGACAATGGACTGTTACAGTGGTGGGTGACGTGAAGGCTGATTCTCTGCTATGACATGCAGACTGATTCTCTGCTGACATGAAGACAGATTCACTGTTACGGGACCTCTCTCCTCTGCCTGTGTGCTGGGCCTAAATATATGACAATGGACTGTTGCAGTGGTGGCTGACGTGAAGCCTGATTCTCTGCTATGACATGAAGACTGATTCTCTGGTGACATGAAGCCAGATTCTGTGTTATGGGACCTCTCTCCTCTGCCTGGGTGTCGGGGCCTAAATTTATGACAATGGACTGTTACAGTGGTGGGTGACGTGAAGCCTGATTCTCTGCTATGATATGAAGACTGATTCTCTGGTGACATGAAGCCAGATTCTGTGTTATGGGACCTCTCTCCTCTGCCTGGGTGCTGGGCCTAAATATCTGACAATGGACTGTTGCAGTGGTGGTTGACATGAAGCCTGATTCTCTGCTATGATATGAAGACTGATTATCTGCTGACATGAAGCCAGATTCTGTGTTATTGGACCTCTCTCCTCTGCCTGGGTGCCAGGGCCTAAATTTATGACAATGGACTGTTACAGTGGTGGCTGACGTGAAGCCTGATTCTCTGCTATGACATGCAGATTGATTCTCTGCTGACATGAAGACAGATTCTCTTTTACGGGACCTCTCTCCTCTGCCTGGGTGCCGGGGCCTAAATATCTGAGAATGGACTGGTCCAGTGGTGGGTGACGTGAAGCCAGATTCTCTGCTATGGGACCTCTCTCCAATTGATATTGGTTAATTTTTATTTATTTTATTTTTATTTTTATTCATTTCCCTATCCACATTTGTTTGCAGGGGATTTACCTACATGTTGCTGCCTTTTGCAGCCCTCTAGCCCTTTCCTGGGCTGTTTTACAGCCTTTTTAGTGCCGAAAAGTTCGGGTCCCCATTGACTTCAATGGGGTTCGGGACGAAGTTCGGATCGGGTTCGGAACCCGAACATTTCCGGGAAGTTCGGCCGAACTTCTCGAACCCGAACATCCAGGTGTCCGCTCAACTCTAATCAGGATGTCTTCAGTTCAGTCACTGAACTGTGTTTTGGATGGAGGAAAGACCGTAGCATGCTGCTGTATTATCTCCATCCAAAATTCCGGATCAGTTGCCGGAATGCCGGATCCGGCATTAACTTACATTGAAATGTATTAGTGCCGGATCCAGCAGTAAAAATACCGCAATGCTGCATCCGTCCTTCTGGTCTGCGCATGCAGAAAAAAAAAAAATAATATAAATATATAACGAATGACATGCGGAGAGACGGATCTGTTCTTGCAATGCATCCGTCTACAAATGCTGTCCGTTTGCATGCAGATTGCCGGAACTGCTTGCCGGATCACTCTGCCACAAGTATGAAAGTAGCCTAAGGCCACCAGGATATCGTTGTGCAGTAAACTCATGGACTCGCGGGGCAGAGATGTAATATTACCGCTTTACAAAGCATTGGTGCGGCCTCATATGGAATATGCAGTTCACTTTGGGCACCAGTCCATAGAAAGGACGCACTGCAGCTGGAAAAAGTACAGAGGAGAGCGACTAAACTGATAAGGGGCATGGAGGGTCTTAATTATGAAGAAAGATTAAAATAATTGAATTTATTTAGTCTTGAGAAGAGATGTCTAAGGGGGGACATGATTTATCTATACAAATATATAAATGGGCCATACAAAAATACAGTGAAAAACTGTTCCATGAAAAATGCCCTCAAAAGACAAGGGGGCACTGCCTCCGACTGCGGAAGAAAAAGTTCAGTCTCCAGAAGTGTAAAAGCTTCTTTACTGTAAGAAATGTGAATCTGTGCAATAGACTGTGTAAAGTAATTAACACTTAAGAGGACAGTATACTACTACAGAGAGATCTGGATAGATTGAAGCATTGGGCAGATAAGTGGCAGATGAGGTTTACCACTGAAAAATTTAAAGTTATGCACATGGGAAGGAATGATACAAGTCACCCGTACATACTAAATGGTAAAACACTCGGTAAAACTGACATGGAAAAGGATCTAGGAATTTTAATAAACAGCAAACTAAGCTACAAAAACCAGTGTCAGGCAGCTGTTGCCAAGGCCAATAAGATAATGGGTTGCATCAAAAGGAGCATAGATGCCCGTGATGAGCACATAGTCCTACCACTTTACAAATCGCTAGTCAGACCCCACATGGAGTACTGTGTACAGTTCTGGGCTCCTGTGAATAAGGCAGACATAGCAGAGCTGGAGAAGGTCCAGAGGAGGGCAACTAAAGTAATAACTCGAATGGGGCAACTACAGTACCCTGAAAGATTATCAAAATTAGGGTTATTCACTTTAGAAAAAGACGACTGAGGGAGATCTAATTACTATGTATAAATATATCAGGGGTCAGTACAGCGATCTATCCCATCATCTATTTATCCCCAGGACTGTGACTGTGATGAGGGGACATCCTCTGCGTCTGGAGGAAAAGAAGGTTTGTACACGAACATAGAAGAGGATTCTTTACGGTAAGAGCAGTGAGACTATGGAACTCTCTGCCTGAGGAGGTGGTGATGGTGAGTACAATAAAGGAATTCAAGAGGGGCCTGGATGTATTTCTGGAGCTTAATAATATTACAGGCTATAGCAACTAGAGAGGGGTCGTTGATCCACTGAGTTATTCTGATTGCCTGATTGGAGTCAGGAAGGAATTTTTTATTCCTCTAAAGTGGGGAAAATTGGCTTCTACCTCACAGTGTTTATTTTTGCCTTCCTCTGGATCAACTTGCAGGATGACAAGCCGAACTGGATGGACAAATGTTTTTTTTGGCCTTATGTACTATGTTACTTCCGCAGGACGTTGTCACAGCAGGAACAGTGGACAGTTTTAAAAAGGGTTTAGATGAATTCTTAAAAGTAAACAACATTAATGCTTATGAAAACGTGTAGAGTCTCACTTCCTTCTGGCATTTGCATCCCCTTGGTTGAACTTGATGGACTTATGTCTTTTTTCAACCGTATCAACTATGTAACTATGTAACTTGTTTTGAAGGGCAAAACATCTTGAAATGGGTGATGAAATCTAATGAATGCACTGCTTAGGCTACTTTCACACTAGCGTTTCTGGGTCTGCTTGTGAGATGCATTTCAGGACTCTCACAAGCGGCCCAAAACGGATCAGTTCAGCCCCAAAGCATTCTGAACAGATAAGGAACCATTCAGAATGCATCAGTTTGTCTCCGTTGCACCTGTAGTCCACTCTGGAGGCGGACAGCAAAACACTGCTTGCAGCGTTTTGATGTCTGCCTGACAATACAGAGCCAAGCGGATCTGTCCTGACTTACAATGTAAGGCTACTTTCACACTTGCGTTAGGAGCGGATCCGTCTGGTGTCTGCACAGACGGATCCGCTCCTATAATGCAAACGCTTGCATCCGTTCAGAACGGATCCGTTTGCATAACTGTTTATTTCAGATCTGATTTTTCACTTCGGAAAACTCAGATCCGACAGTATATTCTAAACACAGAAGCGTTCCCATGGTGATGGGGACGCTTCATGTTAGAATATACTGAGAACTGTGTACACGACTGCCCCCTGCTGCCTGGCAGATGCTGCCAGGCAGCAGGGGGCAGACCCCCCCCCCCCCTCCTGTATTTAACTTATTGGTGGCCAGTGCGGCCCCCCCTCCCTCCCCAGTATTAAATATGACCAGTGCGGCGGCCTCCCCCTCCCTCCCTCCCCAGTATTAAATATGACCAGTGCGGCCCCCTCCCTCTATATTTATTGGTGGCCGGGCCAGTGCGGATTCCAAGTATTGTGAGCAGTGCGGCCTCCCCTCTCCCCCCCTAATTAAAATCACCCCCCCCCCCCCCATCATTGGTGGCAGCGGAGAGTACCGATCGGAGTCCCAGTTTAAATCGCTGGGGCTCCGATCGGTTACCATGGCAACCAAGACGCTATTGCAGTCTTGGCTGCCATGGTTACTTGGCAATAAATACAAGCATTATACTTACCTGAAGAGCTGCGATGTCTGACCGGCCGGGAGCTCCTCCTACTGGTAAGTGAAAGGTCTGTGCGGCGCATTGCTAAAGACCTGTCACTTACCAGTAGGAGGAGCGCCCGGCCGGTCAGACATCGCAGCTCTTCAGGTAAGTATAATGCTTGTATTTATTGCCAAGTAACCATGGCAGCCAAGACTGCAATAGCGTCTTGGTTGCCATGGTAACCGATCGGAGCCCCAGCGATTTAAACTGGGACTCCGATCGGTACTCTCCGCTGCCACCAATGATGGGGGGGGGGTGATTTTAATTAGGGGGGGAGAGGGGAGGCCGCACTGCTCACAATACTTGGAATCCGCACTGGCCCGGCCACCAATAAATCTAGAGGGAGGGGGCCGCACTGGTAATATTTAATACTGGGGAGGGAGGGGGAGGCCGCCGCACTGGTAATATTTAATACTGGGGAGGGAGGGGGAGGCCGCACTGGTCATATTTAATACTGGGGAGGGAGGGAGGGGGAGGCTGCCGCACTGGTAATATTTAATACTGGGGAGTGAGGGGGGCCCGCACTGGCCACCAATAAGTTAATTACAGGAGAAGGGGGGGGGGGTCTGCCCCCTGCTGCCTGGCAGCATCTGCCAGGCAGCAGGGGGCAGTCATGTACACAGTTCTCAGTATATTCTAACATGAAGCGTCCCCATCACCATGGGAACGCCTCTGTGTTTAGAATATACTGTCGGATCTGAGGTTTACGATGTAACTCAAATCCGATGGTATATTCTAACATAGAGGCGTTCCCATGGTGATGGGGACGCTTCAAGTTAAAATATACCATCGGATCGGAGAAAACTCCGATCTGATGGGGACTCCTGACTTTGCATTGAAAGTCAATGGGGGACGGATCCGTTTGAAATTGCACCATATTGTGTCAACGTCAAACGGATCCGTCCCCATTGACTTGCATTGTAAGTCTGGACGGATCCGTTTGGCTCCGCACGGCCAGGCGGACACGAAAACGCTGCAAGCAGCGTTCAGGTGTCCGCCTGCTGAGCGGAGCGGAGGCCAAACGGTGCCAAACTGATGCATTCTGAGCGGATCCGCATCCACTCAGAATGCATTGGGGCTGTACGGATCCGTTCGGGGCCGCTTGTGAGAGCCTTCAAACGGAACTCACAAGCGGAGCCCCGAACGCTAGTGTGAAAGTAGCCTAAGTCAATGGGGATGGATCCATTTTCACTGACACAATATGGTGCAATTGAAGCCGGATCCGTCCCCATAGACTTTCAATGTAAGTCAGGACGGATCCGCTTTGACTTAAACTTTTTTTTTAAGAATAATGCAAACGGATCCTTTCTGAATGGATACAAGCGTTTGCATTATCGGTGCGGATCCGCCTGTGCAGATACAGAACGCATCCGCACCGAACAAAGGTGTGAAAGTAGCCTTAGTCACTGGGGGCCTTAGCCACTGGGGGCCCACCCGGGTCTGTTGATTTATTTAAATTTTTTACATCCACTTGCTGGCTGGATGTACACCATCCGTGTTCGGCTCGGGCCTGGCTGGGGACGGGGAGAAGGAGTCAGGAGAAAGCAGGGCAGTGAGGGCACAACGGGGCCGGGCAGTAGATGAGAGGCTGGGTTGGAGGGGGTCGGGCCGGGGTCACGGGGGTGTTGAAACCGCCCTAAATTATGGCATTTAAGATACACTCTGGTGTTCCAAATCAATGTACCCCCCCAGGGGTTAATATCCACGCGTGGCTGAGAGACTAGACACTGACACAGAAGTTGGTCAAGGCAATCTCTAACTTTTATTACATGGGGTAAGTGTATATACATCTTCAGAAGAGGACAGTCCTCACTGAGGCTTAAAACATTGTTTCATTGGTCAAAAAGGAAGAAGAGATAAGAGAGAGGAGATAGCACCCTGGCTTCTGCGCACCGGGTCCTACTTTGGAATGTGAACTAATGTAAACATCTGGTTACCATCGCCATTTTGTAATGGAGTTTATTCTAACAAGAATACTGCCTTTGTCATATGTGACACTTCAAAGAGGTGCTTCCCTATAGGCAGTGAATAATATATATATCATCAAGCCATATGATTGGCTTACGCATTCCACCTCACTCTATGGGACACCTGTAGAGCACACAGCTCTTTGCCCCCCTCTCCCTTCTCCAGCTTGAGACAAAGAGAGAGGTGTGGGAGGAAGGCACTTGGAAAAGAAAAAGTTAACTCATTAAAGTCCTAGATATACAAAATATAGAATAAAATTCACACATCTTTAACAGTGCCCCCTTGAATTTAATTCTCTCCCTAAACCTAAACATCTGTCCCAATGCTCTGCCTCCTCTTCACCAGCTTCCACGAAAGCTATTCCTAGCGAACAGCCTCCCATGACACTGGATCTGAGCACGGGGAAGTCAGATGATCTTTCCCTAACTGGCGTTGACATTATATGGGGGAAATGGAGGTCATCAGTGCTCCTGATTTTCTGGATCGAAGTTTTCATACATTTTTCCATATTCCTTTGAGTCATGATCAGCAATCACACAAGGGAAAACCAGTCCCAACACTTCCTTGAAATCAATCCAATTCTGCTTTTCTTTGAGCTTCACTGTGCTTGTGGTCAACAACACTCGGAATGGACCATCAAACCAGGCTTTTAGGACTTTCCTAACGTGTCTTTTTCTACCACCAAATCTCCAGACCCAAGTGGGTGGGTTCCTGGTACTTTATCAAAACCTGGAAGTGAAGCAAAAACTCAAAAATTTACTTTAGTCAAATGCTTATACAAAACTGATCACATAATCTGTCAGACAACCATGTTGCATCTGAAGCTGCTGTGGGAAATAAAATCCTATTCTAAGGGCTGACCCAAAAAGGACCTTATAGGGACAAAGGCCTGTCTCACGGTTAGGTGTATACCAGTGGCGTACCTACCAGGGAAGCAGGGTAAGCAGCTGCTTCGGGGCCCGGGCTGACAAGGGGCCCGGTGCAGTAGTAAACAGTCAGACTGGCCACACCCCCCTCTACACTCACTTCACTGCTGCTTTAGAATGTCCTCGGAGCAAAGCAGGGAGCTAAGCCCCGCCCATCAGCACAGACCATTAATAGAGGAGCCTGGCTGCTTAATAGTGCAGCCAGGGCTCAGTACAGTGTGCTACAGGGAGATCCTGTCTCCCCTCCCTCTCCTAACTATTAGTACAGCCCAGCTTCTGCTACAGAGACTGCTCTGTAGTCGGCAGTAACAGGAGGGAGAGGGGAGACTGAATGGTGACAGGAAGTGCTGCAGAAAGAAGATGCTGTGCCTGTCACTATCAGGAGCCCATACATTCCAGGCTTATGCCTGCCAACCCTAGCTGTCCTGCATCTCATGTAGCCCCCCCAGCTGCATTCATCTGCTGTCCTTTCAGAAGCCCCCCCCCAGTTCTGTCCTGTGGGCCCCCTACTTATCTGATGTCCTGCCCTCTAGGCCCCCTATCCATCTGATGCCACACTCCTCTGGGCGCCCATGTGCAGCTTGGGGACACCAGTATGAGGCCAGAATGGGGACTGGAAGATCACGGAGCGGCGGGGAGCAGGCGAGTATGTTTTTTTCCACAACTGTACAATGCACCACTAGTTCACATCACATTTTTGTCCCACATTTAAAGGGGTTGTCCGGGTTCAGAGCTGAACCCGGACATACCCTTATTTTCACCCAGACAGCCCCCCTTAGGCTAGCATTGGAGCATCTTATGCTCCGATGCGCTCCTTTGCCCTGCGCTAAATCGCTTGTTTTCAATAACATTTCCGCCGGGCAGTGTGTTCGGTGACGTCACCGGCTCTGAAGGGCCGCTTTAGCTCTGCCCTAGCCGTTTTACTGGCTAGGGCAGAGCTAAAACCCGCCCATCAGTGTCGGTGACGTCACCGGGGTTCCTGGCAGCCCCATGGAGAGCCCCGGGGATGTCACCAGATCTCCAAAAAAATGCCTTTGCCCTGCGCGATTTAGTGCAGGGCAAAGGAGAGCATCGGAGCATGAACTGCTCCGATGCTCATGTCAGGGGGCTGCCGGGGTGAAAATGGAGGGATGTCCGGGTTCAGCTCTGAACCCAGACAACTCCTTTAAGGCTGGGTTCACATCACGTTTTTCTCATCCGTTTAACGTATATAAAAAAAAACGTATTTGGATGCCTCATACTGATGCCATGAAAGTGACATCCGTTCACCATAGAGTTTCATTGTAAAAAAAAAATATATATATATCCTTTTTTTTTTTTACCGGATTGTGCAGGATACAAGAATGTGGAGTACTGCATTTTTGTATCGTGTACGTCATAGTCCAGTAAAAACACATGTATGTTAAAGAATCAAATGCCACTGTATGACGCCTGCCCGCCAGTTTCAAAATTTGCTGTGGGGCCCAGTCATTTCTAGCTACTCGACTGGTTACCAGGGGCTCAGACCATGGGGACAGACTATAGTCGATGTCAGCCCTGCAGCAATACATAGAATGGGTGCCTATCCTACAGCAGGGGTCATACTGTACATACAGTGTAGTGTGATGTCATGTTCACCTCTCCAGGTATATTACCCAGGAAAGCACAATTCTGCAAAAAGGACATGTTCTATCTTTTGGTGGAACGGAAGTGCGGAATGGAAGCCCACGGAAGCCCTGCGTAGTGCTTACGTAGTGTTCCGTTCCGTGATTCCGTTTCGCACCCTTCCGGTGTATACCTTACTAAAAGAGGGCTACCAGCAGGAACTCTTAAGGCTTTTTGAATCTTTAACTTAGTGTCCCGTTCAGTTCCTTTTCCCTACTCTACTGCTGCTTTGTGGATGGAACAAAGCATGTAAGGCCTGTCCTACACCCAAAACCTTAATCAATTCCTGTATCACTTTACCTGTGAAGTGAACACCTGTGTCACTTTCAGTTATCTAAAGTACCCCATACCTGCACACAACTTCGGCCATAATCTTCTTTACTTCTTTGGGTACGGTTTTGGCCATCCTGAAAACAAGTCATCACATATCAATACATACTCATACATGCCCACCTTAGGTAGTTGAAGGTTGTCTGCAAACGTTGAAACAGATACAAAAAGCAAGACGTGTTTCTTGGGTACCTTAACCACCTTGCCCACGTTGTTCTGGGCACAAACCATTTATCCTTGAGTATGTCTGACTGTTACAGTGCTGAACCCTGGGGCGTACCATATGCTATGTGCTAAATCACACATAGCAGTTTTTGTCTGGTGAATCACTCCATGGGTTGCCTGTGCCATCGTGGAGTAGATGGACCTGGAAAGGTAAAGTTTCCCTTCTTATTTATAGTCCCCCCTTTTCCATCCACCAGTCCCTTTTCCTTCTTCCCCATCTGGTTCTGTAAGGTCTTAAGAACTTTCGGGAGACAGGAGGAGTTATTTCAGGGACCTGAACTGTGGCCACTTAAGACAGGGGTCTGCTTAGGTAATTTGGCAGCCATTTTTGCCGCCTGATCTGCCGTGGCTTTCCCCTTTGCCTCCTCTGCATCTGTTTACAGTGGCTTTTCGTTGCTATCATCACCCCTCATGTTAGTGACAAGAGGGCTTCCATCAGAGACCTCACTGCTTCCCCATTTTTGATGGGTTTACCTGAAGCGATCAAGGAGTCTCTGGCTTTCCATATGGGCCCATAGTCATGGGCTATCCCAAAGCACACCTGGAATCAGTGTAAATGTTGGCTGTTTTTCCATCTGCATATCTGCAAGCCATCTTCAGAGTCTTTTAGCTCCACTTCTTGAGCAGACATGTGTGGTAGTTCACGTTTAATCACCACTGCCCAACCTGTGTAGTACCTGCCATCCTGGCCATACCTCGATCCATCCACAAAGAGCACATGATCTAGATTACCTAATGGCTGATTTACCAAATAAACCACAGAAATAAGATAATAATGCACTTATTAAAGCAGATGCAAGCACTATATATGGACTAAGTCCTCACTCTGATATGATAATGTCTGAGACACTCAGTCAATATATTTTGATCAAAACAGATCTAAGCCCGCCTACCGAACGTCAAGATGGTCTCAGGTCAGGCGGGTCCTACGCTAAACCTACCTAAGCCGTTGGGCTTCTATGTTCAGGAGCGCAGATGCCGCACATATGGTGTGCTGCTCCTAGTAACCTCCATGTGCATCAAGCAACCAATGAGAGGAGGAGCAAGCACAGCCATATGTACCACCTAATTAAGGCGCTCATTGGATAGGGGAGGGGGGCAAAAGTGCAGAGGAATGCTACTCCCAAGATACTAGGTGCGCATTCACACTTGAAGGTGCCACTCCCTCAAGCAAACACTACATAAACAAAAAAAATCACAGAAAAAACTAAGATAAAAACATCCTGCACGATATGATACAAATTTGCGGATGTCCCTGGCCATATTATTGAAGAAAACCACAGAAATAAGATAATAATGCACTTATTAAAGCAGATGCAAGCACTATATATGGACTAAGTCCTCACTCTGATATGATAATGTCTGAGACACTGAGTCAATATATTTTGATCAAAACACATCTAAGCCTGCCTACCGAACGTCAAGGTGGTCTCAGGTCAGGCGGGTCCTACGCTAAACCTACCTAAGCCGTTGGGCTTCTATGTTCAGGAGCGCAGACGCCGCACATATGGTGTGCTGCTCCTAGTAACCTCCATGTGCATCAAGCAACCAATGGGAGGAGGAGCAAGCACAGCCATATGTACCACCTAATTAAGGCGCTCATTGGATAGGGGAGGGGGGCAAAAGTGCAGAGGAATGCTACTCCCAAGATACTAGGTGCGCATTCACGCTTGAAGGTGCCACTCCCTCAAGCAAACACTACATAAACAAAAAAAATCACAGAAAAAACTAAGATAAAAACATCCTGCACGATATGATACAAATTTGCGGCTGTCCCTGGCCATATTATTGAAGAAAACCACAGAAATAAGATAATAATGCACTTATTAAAGCAGATGCAAGCACTATATATGGACTAAGTCCTCACTCTGATATGATAATGTCTGAGACACTCAGTCAATATATTTTGATCAAAACACATCTAAGCCCGCCTACCGAACGTCAAGGTGGTCTCAGGTCAGGCGGGTCCTACGCTAAACCTACCTAAGTCGTTGGGCTTCTATTTTCAGGAGCGCAGACGCCGCACATATGGTGTGCTGCTCCTAGGAACCTCAATGTGCATCAAGCAACCAATGGGAGGAGGAGCAAGCACAGCCATATGTACCACCTAATTAAGGCGCTCATTGGATAGGGGAGGGGGGCAAAAGTGCAGAGGAATGCTACTCCCAAGATACTAGGTGCGCATTCACACTTGAAGGTGCCACTCCCTCAAGCAAACACTACATAAACAAAAAAAATCACAGAAAAAACTAAGATAAAAACATCCTGCACGATATGATACAAATTTGCGGATGTCCCTGGCCATATTATTGAAGAAAACCACAGAAATAAGATAATAATGCACTTATTAAAGCAGATGCAAGCACTATATATGGACTAAGTCCTCACTCTGATATGATAATGTCTGAGACACTCAGTCAATATATTTTGATCAAAACACATCTAAGCCCGCCTACCGAACGTCAAGGTGGTCTCAGGTCAGGCGGGTCCTACGCTAAACCTACCTAAGCCGTTGGGCTTCTATGTTCAGGAGCGCAGATGCCGCACATATGGTGTGCTGCTCCTAGTAACCTCCATGTGCATCAAGCAACCAATGGGAGGAGGAGCAAGCACAGCCATATGTACCACCTAATTAAGGCGCTCATTGGATAGGGGAGGGGGGCAAAAGTGCAGAGGAATGCTACTCCCAAGATACTAGGTGCGCATTCACACTTGAAGGTGCCACTCCCTCAAGCAAACACTACATAAACAAAAAAAATCACAGAAAAAACTAAGATAAAAACATCCTGCACGATATGATACAAATTTGCGGATGTCCCTGGCCATATTATTGAAGAAAACCACAGAAATAAGATAATAATGCACTTATTAAAGCAGATGCAAGCACTATATATGGACTAAGTCCTCACTCTGATATGATAATGTCTGAGACACTGAGTCAATATATTTTGATCAAAACACATCTAAGCCTGCCTACCGAACGTCAAGGTGGTCTCAGGTCAGGCGGGTCCTACGCTAAACCTACCTAAGCCGTTGGGCTTCTATGTTCAGGAGCGCAGACGCCGCACATATGGTGTGCTGCTCCTAGGAACCTCAATGTGCATCAAGCAACCAATGGGAGGAGGAGCAAGCACAGCCATATGTACCACCTAATTAAGGCGCTCATTGGATAGGGGAGGGGGGCAAAAGTGCAGTGGAATGCTACTCCCAAGATACTAGGTGCGCATTCACACTTGAAGGTGCCACTCCCTCAAGCAAACACTACATAAACAAAAAAAATCACAGAAAAAACTAAGATAAAAACATCCTGCACGATATGATACAAATTTGCGGATGTCCCTGGCCATATTATTGAAGAAAACCACAGAAATAAGATAATAATGCACTTATTAAAGCAGATGCAAGCACTATATATGGACTAAGTCCTCACTCTGATATGATAATGTCTGAGACACTCAGTCAATATATTTTGATCAAAACACATCTAAGCCCGCCTACCGAACGTCAAGGTGGTCTCAGGTCAGGCGGGTCCTACGCTAAACCTATCTAAGTCGTTGGGCTTCTATGTTCAGGAGCGCAGACGCCGCACATATGGTGTGCTGCTCCTAGTAACCTCCATGTGCATCAAGCAACCCGCCTGACCTGAGACCACCTTGACGTTCGGTAGGTGGGCTTAGATGTGTTTTGATCAAAATATATTGACTGAGTGTCTCAGACATTATCATATCAGAGTGAGGCGTGCTGGCCATGAAGTTGGGTGAGGATTGCTGAGTTATGGCCACTTACTTCATAACAATACAATCTAAATGTAATAATCTGATAGGCTCTGTGTGGGGAACACAAAATTGCCAGTTTTAGGCATAAAAAGCATCTACCACCTCATCTGTGAGGCGGTAGAGACTAAAGGACAAATCAATCACAGTGGAGTGAGTAGGGGTAATGGGAACCTGAGCCGACAAGGTATGTGTGTGTTGGGCACGATGTGGGTGTTAGAAACTGTGGCTTCATTAACAGCATGTAGGTCATGTACCATCCAATGGTGAGTGGTTTGCTTTTCTCAGCTTCTGGGAGTACTGATACAAACATGGACCAGGGAATTTTATCACTAATGGCCAAAAAGTTCCTGGTCGTTGAGAGCACCTGTAAGCTTCACTGTGCCGTCCTCCTGACGTGAAATACCAACATGTACTTTTGCAAACAAATCTGCACCTAGGAGGCAACAAGGGGCGTTACCACTGACCTGCAAACGGGCAAGTGCATCTTGGTTAGGGGCAAATCTAATATAAATGGTTTCTGTTGAAAAAAGGGAGCGTACTACTTTCCCATCAACTTCTACCCAAAGACTGGTGTCCTTGGAGAGTAAATCAGGGGAGGCCATGTTTGCTGTGCACAACTGTCTTGGCTGCTCCAGTATCAATCAAAAACGGGATTACTTCTTTATCACCCAGAGTGAGGGATATCATTGGGCCAGACTGAATCTGCTAAAAATGTTTAAAAGTAGAGCTGATACTGGATTTCCTGTTTCCTAATCTTGATCTAACTCCACCCCCCCCCCCCTCACCTGTCTTTGTGTTCTCCTTATGACAAAAAAAACATGGGTGTCTGTGGGGACGGACAGTGATTCGGGCATGGTCAACATAGAATACAATCCTCTTGTGTGGTGTGGATGAGGAGTACCACACACACCACAACACTCTCTCTTCTGGTATCTGGGTCCCACAGACTCTGCAGGCCCACCATAGGGTGGCAGACTTACTTTTCCCTCACTTCAATGAGGCGTTTGACATCAGGGCTGAAGCAATGCCAAAGGAGCACTACCTATGGTTGGCACCACTGAACCACCCAATGCCGCTTGATGTTACTCTGCATTTTGGCTTACAGAAGTATCCAACTTTTCCTATCGCAGAATTAATAGACTGGAAAACAAAACAGGACTTATCATCTTCCATGGCAGTGTCTTATAACCAAGGGATGGGCACTAGGGCTGTCGTTGTCTGTAACGTCCACCTCTATCCTCATCCCTCCTCTCTGAGTCATCTAAGTCCACCCCTTTCAGTCGGATGCTGCGGTCCTCCTTTTGTCAGTCAGTAATCTGCCAGCTGTCCATTAGAACAGAGCTCTGATGTTTAGAACAACACTTAACATGTAACATGTAACTTCAAACATTGAAACAAACAGATCTGACAATACAGACATGAACACACAAAGGGCCCATAAGAAACATTTCATTGACTTCAATTTAAAAATAAAATAAATAAATAAAAATGTACAGCTTGATCAATGCTGTTGGCACCAATAAAAACCCAAAACTTCCAAGAAAAATAAAATAAAATACTCAATGCGCATATTATAAAAAAAATAAATAAAAAAATATCGTACTCCACACGCATTCATTTTTCCATGTACTCATTTTCATTAACAGTCCATAATCAGTCTTCACACATATTCGCCTCAATTTCAACTCAAAGCCACACCCATTCACATTCCACTGAATCATTTATGTTTTCCAACCCACATTGTTTCATCCCAAAACTTGCAGCACAGACAAACACAGCTTTCCTGGAAACAGATAGCCACACCACACCCAGAATTGCTGATGGTCTGTCGCTGTAAGACAATATACATGTTATAACCATACATTTTGTTAAAAGCTGGATTCCCACAGTACCCTACTTGGGCAAGATGGAAGATTATTGAACAATTTTTATTTTACTTCTATAATAATATTACACATATAACATCACTTACTCTGCATGATGCCTTGCCTGTCTTATCTCAGGAATATTCAGGCAGGGGAAGTAAAGCAATCCATCACAGGACGCTCAACCGTCCTAAATATTCCTCAAACTTTTACTCATTGGAATTTACAGCAGATGTGGTGGGGGAAGGGATACCACATGGCAACTTCTTTGTTCTCTATAGGATTCAAAATCCTCCATCTTGTAATAAGAAATGCTACACATTTCTCCATCTTTCAATTTCTCTCAGTTACTTCCATGGACACTTTAAACCATAACTCAGTATGCACCAGTCTATTATTATTATTCAACCAACTTCTCTTTTCCTTCAATACACATATCCATTTACTGACCATTTTATATCATTAGGGCAACAAAACTTAACCAGTTCATTTCGGAACATTTAACACAAGCGCCTTTCTGATTGCAGACACTGGGGCACTTTCTTTCTTGCTAATGCCATCAATTAACATTCTGGCACTGCTCTGTTTTCTCACTCATTAGACCCCCCCCCCCCCCCCCTCAAAATCACGGGAGTTCGCTCTAACTTCACAGTTTCTTACAGATCTTCATCCCTGTTGCTAGCTGGGCGACCTCTGTCCGGGGCCACACTTCTCTAACATTCTTTTTCACATTTTAACTTTCAATTCTTAATATCACATCCTATAATTTCCCTCTTCCCTCGCTACTAGCTAGGGGCTGTATTTTCTCTTTCTTCATAATACTGGGACTGACCCATATCAACAACAGTATTTCAGACTGACACACACACAAAACAGAGGAGTGATCAGCACCTTTAACCCTTTCCTCTGCAGACAAAGGATTCACCCTCCCCTCTGGTTGGCTCAAATCTGACTATCACATCTGACTAGTCAGCTGGGACTCCCCGCACGTCTTCCCCAAGACCAGGGGTCAGGCGGGCTCTGTCGCGTCTTCCTGGGGTCAGGTCAGGTAGAGAATATCACCACAGTCTTCCCTTATCAAAAGGATCTAAGGATCATACGGCTCTACCGTCTTTCTGAGGTCAGGTCAGGTGGAGAATATCTCCGCAGTCTTCCCTTATCTCAAGGATCTAAAGATCATACGACTCCACGCGTCTCCCTGCCAGGTCAGCCGGAGTTTACTTTGTCCCACACCTCAGCACTACAGCGCCCCCTTCCCAACCAGGAGGTTACAGTCCCCTCCCTTTGTCTGTGGTCTTACTGTCTGTGCTCAACTCACTCCTCACATAAATCACAGACACACACAAAACATATACACACCAGAGTGATCTATCAATTCAGATTATGGTTCTATGGACCCCAGGCTTTCAGCATATTAGCCGACTACTATACTTACATGGGTACCACCTCACAGCAGACTAGGCCAACATGAAGGGACGAACTAAATGGCAGAAAGGCGGGTAAGAGTATTCTTACCGTTCTATTAAAGCCGGCCATCTCCTCTCTGCCGTTCGTCAAGTCCTGGGGCCTCTTGTGTGTCGGCTGTTTATGCTCCCTTCGCCTTGGGGTCCCATCTGGGGTGCTATTTGTTGAAACCGCCCTAAATTACAGCATTTAAAGGGTTTCTACCACTTGAATATCACATATTTGGTGTTCAGACACTAGCGATTTGCTAGTGTCTGTTCTTGCCTACAAGCTAATTATCACATTAATCCGGGCTGCCGATACCTCAAAAAAAGCACTTATATCTTTATGCAAATGAGCCTCTAGGTGCTATGCAGGCGTTTTTCTAAGCACCTAGAGGCTCCGTCTACCTTGCAGTTTGCCGCCCAGCGCCTCGCTCCAGCACGCCCATCTCTCACTGTAATCGATCCTCCCCCTGCTTCAGCCTTCCGAAATCCCGCGCCTGCGCCGTCCGTCGCGGCATTCGGAGGCATTCGGCGCAGGCGCAGTCAATGTCTGACCGCTCCCTGCTCAGACATTTCAACTGCGCCTGCGCCGATGACGTCACAGAGCTCCGTGGGACAGACGAAGCCCAGCAGCAAGCGGTCAGACATTGACTGCGCCTGCGCCGAATGCCGCGACGGACGGCGCAGGCGCGGGATTTCGGAAGGCTGAAGCAGGGGGAGGATCGATTACAGTGAGAGATGGGCGTGCTGGAGCGAGGCGCAGGGCGGCAAAATGCAAGGTAGACGGAGCCTCTAGGTGCTTAGAAAAACGCCTGCATAGCACCTAGAGGCTCATTTGCATAAAGATATAAGTGCTTTTTTTGAGGTATCGGCAGCCCGGATTAATGTGATAATTAGCTTGTAGGCAAGAACAGACACTAGCGAATCGCTAGTGTCTGAACACCAAATATGTGATATTCAAGTGGTAGAAACCCTTTAAGATACACTCTGGTGTTCCAAATGTACCCCCCCCAGGGGTTAATATCCACGCGTGGCTGAGAAACTAGACACTGACACAGAAGTTGGTCAAAGCAATCTCTAACTTTTATTACATGGGGTAAGCGTATATACATCTTCAGAAGAGGGCAGTCCTCACTGAGGCTTAAAACATTGTTTCATTGGTCAAAAAGGAAGAAGAGATAAGAGAAAGGAGATAGCATCCTGGCTTCTGCGCACTGGGTCCTACTTTGGAATGTGAACTAATGTAAACATCTGGTTACCATTGCCATTTTGTAATGGAGTTTATTCTAACAAGAATACTGCCTATGTCATATGTGACACTTCAAAGAGGTGCTTCTCTATAGGCAGTGAATAATATATATATCATCAAGCCATATGAGTGGCTTACGCATTCCACCACACTCTATGGGACACCTGTAGAAAGATGAGAAATCAGACACTCTTCACAGCACAGCTCTTTGCCCCCTCTCCCTTCTCCAGCTTGAGACAAAGAGAGAGGTGTGGGAGGAAGGCACTTGGAAAAGAAAAAGTTAACTCATTACAGTCCTAGATATACAAAATATAGAATAAAATTCGCACATCTTTAACAGGGGTGTGTACTATACCTGGTCCTGGAGTCTAGGAGGGAGTGGCCTCAATTCCCGCCGCAGCAGTGTCTGAGACTGACTGAGAGTGTCAGTCTCACTGCTGCCAGCCTGTGCCTCAGCTCAGCCTGCCTGTGCTGTGGTGGGACCGGTGACCGGTCCGAGTCTGACCCTTCTCCAGTTTGCTCCCTCCTCCTCAACTGGTCAGTGGTCTCCACTCCGCTCCGGCGTCCACTCCACTGTCTCCAGTCCTGCCTCTGTGCCTGTGCCTGCAGCTGCCAAGAGCCTGCTGTAACAGCTGCCCTGTTTCTGTGTGCCTCAGTGTGCCTCAGTCTAAAAGTAAGTGATTAATTGAAAAAGAATTGTTAGAACTTAGAACTCGTATCGTGATGATGTCGGATCCGTCCTGCTGCTATTTTGCTGGACCGCTGCTCCGTCCCCATTGACTATAATGGGGATGGGGGCGCAGCTCTGGCGCAGCTCATGGCGGTGGGAGATCTAGGATGGGTGTTCGGGTGGGAGCTCTTGAAGGGGTGGTGGGAGGCCTGATAGATATGTGGGGTGGGAGATGGGGGGGGGCATGAAATTGTTTTGCTATGGGGCCCATGCATTTCTAGCTACGCCCCTGCAGTTATCCCATAAAAAGTATTTCTATGCAAGAAATACTGTAGGAAATTTCATGCAAAATTATACTGTTTGGTCTTTGATATTACATTTTCGACACCGATGGCGCCACGTGCTGTTTATGCTTCTGGTCCACCTTCTCCTGTAATCAAAAGTGGGCTAACATGCTCAGTAGCTTCCCTGCTTCCAGTGCTGGAGTAGTAATCTCAGTGAAACAGGTGAAGAAGCCCAGACACCTTTAATTCATTCATCCCTGCTTCTAAATTCAAAGAAATATATAACTATTTCTCTCTGGACAGTGTAAATATATATATATATATATATATATATATGCATATATATATATATATATATATATATATACTCTAGGAAAAATGAGCGGCACTCCAGAAGTAAAAATGGTGAACCCTTTATTCACACCAGTGGTGCAACGTTTCGGCTCAAATCGCGAGCCTTCCTCAAGCAAAGAAACAACTCAAATGACAGTGATTATATAAGGGATACAAAACATGTGATCACAATTGAGTGGGTGTGTCCAACAATTCATGAGATACATAAAAGGTAATTGAATACACATCATATTGATCAATATAACAAAAGTGGGAGGGCTGATCATCATAGAAGACAGTGATAAAAATAAAATATAAAGCTATGCACGGATCAGGTACATAAATATAATCAAGTGATGTGCGAACAATGTACATAAATTTTTGGGGGGAGGAGCAACGGAGTAATAGTGCAGAACATACCGATACAGTAAGGAGGCTCAGAAAGACAACACAAGCATCCTCCTCTGGTGTGGAGCAGTCTTTTTTAGAGAAGGGCCCACAGCAACCGGAGAGACGCGGCGACGCATTAGGAGAGGTGGCCGTAGACACAGGAGGGCCGGTTGGAGCACGCAGCAGCAAGACCAGGTCGATGGCAATGAAGTCCGCTCCAGGAAAGAAGAAGTGACTGTTGTCAATTTATCCTCTAAGGAATTGACTCCCACTCAAGTGAGTGTCTTGTCCAAAGGATTTTCTTTCTGTCCTAGCGCACCAGTTGATTGGTTCGATATAGAATCTAACCTATTCTCTTTTTTTCGGCGAATTAAACTGAAGATCTGGTTCCACAAGAAGAATACTATTGTGAGACCCCAGATGAGTGATTTTACCCTGGGTTCTCTCAATTTATTCTCCAAAAGTAATTTTGTACCGTTTATCAATGAGCCGTCTGTTGATGCCTACATCAGTGCTGTGAGACAGGGAATCTCTGAGCTCAGGCTGTCCTCTCAAGGGAAGCCTGATTTCAGATATCCCAATCTGACCACCATTGAGATAGAAGCCTTAGAGTCTCTCAGATCCGACCCCACCCTCACTCTCAAACCCGCTGACAAGGGGGGTGCGGTCGTGGTGATGGACACCATCAAATATGTACAAGAAATCATGCGTCAATTGAATGATCCACAGGTGTATAGGATTTTAGATTCTGACCCCAAGTTCATGATAGCGGATATCATCCGCCGCTGTCTTAGGGAGGCTCTGACCGCTGGTATCATCGATGGGGGTCTTAGTGATTTTCTTGAGGTAGCACATCCGGTCACTCCGGTGATCTATGTGCTGCCCAAGATTCACAAGACCCTCATCGATCCCCCGGGACGACCTATCGTCTCGGGCTCTGATTCTATCTTCAGCGGCATAGCCATATTCCTAGACAAAGCTTTGCGGGAATTCTCCATAGGGGGGTCATCCTATATTCAAGACACTTCAGAATTTTTGTTTAAATTACAAAGTGTTGAGTTAACTCATGTGTCCTCAGTGATACTCGCTTCGTTTGACGTTACTTCGTTATACACGTCAATTGTACATGATAGGGGCCTCAGGGCGGTGGAGAAAATGTTGAGGACATCAGCTTACACTCCTCAAGCTTCTGAATTCATCATTGATTTACTGAAGATTGTACTAAAATATAATTATTTTCTTTTCAGGGACGTGTTTTATTTGCAAGAACGTGGTGTGGCCATGGGGTCCCACGTGGCCCCCACGTACGCAAATATTTTCATGCGGTGCTTTGAGGAGGATGTCGTCTATCTATCCCACCACTTCAGCCATGTGCTGAGGTGGTGGCGATATATCGACGACATCTTCCTCATTTGGACAGGATCCGAGACTGACCTGGTTGGGTTTCATGACTTTTTGAATAGTCATGATCCTGATCTTCAGTTCACCCTCATCCATTCTCGTACTGAGATCCAGTTTTTGGACACACGAGTAGTGTTCAACGAGGGTGTGTTGCATACCGAGTTGTACACTAAACCTACGGATACCAACACGTTCTTGTGTTACAACAGCTCACACCCTCGGAGAATGATCCGGTCGCTACCCTTCTCACAATTTCTCCGCGCCAAACGGGTTGTCTCTGATGAGAGCAAGCTTGATGCGACTTTGAATTCCATGGCAGTGAGGTTTCAAGATAGGGGTTACCCGAAGCCACTGTTGAACGAACACATGGACAGAGTACGCATGCTCGATAGGACTGAATTACTGACCAAACGAGATACTGTCCAGAAAAAGGCCAGGATTCCGTTTGTTTCAGTATACACTGAACTCAGTCCCAAAATAAATAGGATATTGAATAAACATTGGGGACTGTTGGGTACATGCTTCAAAGATATCCCTGAGTTCTCATGTCCACCAATGTCATCATACCGCCGATCACGGAATTTACGCGATCAGTTAGTCAAGGCTGACCTTGGCCCCAGGGGATCTTTGAAGCAAACCAAATTGACCCAGTCTGGCTTAGGTTGTTTTCCCTGCCTAAACTGCGTCAATTGCAGGTATATCCGCAAGGGGAGGTATTTTATACACCCTAATACCGGTGTATCCTATGCCATCTCATTTCATCTAACTTGTGATTCTAATCATGTCATCTATGTGTTATCTTGCCCATGCAAGTTATTGTATGTGGGTGAGACCACAACTGAATTGAAGACCCGCCTCAACAATCACCGCCTCAGTATACGCAAAAAACGGCTGGATTTGCCTTTAGCGAAACACTTTACTGAGGCTAAACACAAAGAAGGAGACTTGAGGTGTTGGATCCTGGATCATATACCCCAGCCTCGGCGAGGGGGGGATAGATCCAGGATACTGAAACGCAGAGAATTGAGTTGGATCCACAAGCTGGATAGCTTGAAGCCTAAGGGCCTGAACGCTGATTACAACTTTGGGGATGTTATGTGAGGCTGGTTTGCCCTCGTGCCATTGCTCGATATTGTCATGTATCATTGTGTACACACGTTGAGAGTTATACAACTCATGATTCTCCCATTTTAATACTTTTTCTCTTTTTTCTAGATCACTTTCACTCTGCACTATGGGGTCTGGAACATATGGTCGGAGTATATGCAGCATACCACGGAAGGGGTTCACTCCATGATATTTATATTTTATGTTTATGTTTTGTTTGGTTCTGTTACTGGCAGGCATGGCTCACACCGTATTTTTGACACCCCACTATTATCCCCCCTTTCTTTTTGGTATTGGGAGCTGGTCGGTACGCGCCTTTGCAGCACCTGTGAACCATACAGAGGAGATCCCTCTGGGGCATGATGGGGGGTATAGACACCCGGCGTTATCCTCGCAGATACTGCGGTTACCGCAGTTGCGTTGGATTTACTGCCAGGAGGTGGTACATGGGTATCCTGTATAATTAGGATCCCCAGTGCCCTTGTTTAACCCCTTATGCCCGTTCTTGTCTTTGGTTGGGTGTGATACGCATAGTGTGGCTTTATGGGCAGCTCTCCAATAACCAAGATGGCGCATTTAGCTCGATTCTCCACTGAGCATGCGCACAGGATCACACATCGTGTGCCTTCAGGATGACGTCCGCAATGACGTGGGGCAGCCGGCGCATTGTGCTGACGCACAGCATCTCTGGTCAGCTGAGCGCCTGCGATTGGTGTACAGCCACGCCTGCGCAGGAAGACATTCACAACGCCGACTCCACGGCACATCATGAGCCTCCTTACTGTATCGGTATGTTCTGCACTATTACTCCGTTGCTCCTCCCCCCAAAAATTTATGTACATTGTTCGCACATCACTTGATTATATTTATGTACCTGATCCGTGCATAGCTTTATATTTTATTTTTATCACTGTCTTCTATGATGATCAGCCCTCCCACTTTTGTTATAGTGATCAATATGATGTGTATTCAATTACCTTTTATGTATCTCATGAATTGTTGGACACACCCACTCAATTGTGATCACATGTTTTGTATCCCTTATATAATCACTGTCATTTGAGTTGTTTCTTTGCTTGAGGAAGGCTCGCGATTTGAGCCGAAACGTTGCACCACTGGTGTGAATAAAGGGTTCACCATTTTTACTTCTGGAGTGCCGCTCATTTTTCCTAGAATATTCACCAGGGAAGTCAGTCCATTCCCTTTGGGACGTGCACCCGCTTTCTCACTTGGGAGCCAGTGCCGCCATTTTTCTTCATTATATATATATATATATATATATATATATATATAGATATATACAGTACAGACCAAAAGTTTGGACACACCTTCTCATTCAAAGAGTTTCCTTTATTTTCATGACTATGAAAATTGTAGATTCACACTGAAGGCATCAAAACTATGAATTAACACATGTGGAATTATATACATAACAAAAAAGTGTGAAACAACTGAAAATATGTCATATTCTAGGTTCTTCAAAGTAGCCACCTTTTGCTTTGATTACGGCTTTGCACACTCTTGGCATTCTCTTGATGAGCTTCAAGAGGTAGTCATCTGAAATGGTTTTCACTTCACAGGTGTGCCCTGTCAGGTTTAATAAGTGGGATTTCTTGCCTTATAAATGGGGTTGGGATCATCAGTTGCGTTGTGGAGAAGTCAGGTGGATACACAGCTGATAGTCCTACTGAATAGACTGTTAGAATTTGTATTATGGCAAGAAAAAAGTAGCTAAGTAAAGAAAAACGAGTGGCCATCATTACTTTAAGAAATGAAGGTCAGTCAGTCTGAAAAATTGGGAAAACTTTGAAAGTGTCCCCAAGTGCAGTCACAAAAACCATCAAGCGCTACAAAGAAACTGTCTCACATGCGGACCGCCCCAAGAAAGGAAGACCAAGAGTCACCTCTGCTGCGGAGGATAAGTTCATCCGAGTCACCAGCCTCAGAAATCGCAGGTTAACAGCAGCTCAGATTAGAGTCCAGGTCAATGCCACACAGAGTTCTAGCAGCAGACGCATCTCTAGAACAACTGTTAAGAGGAGACTGTGTGAATCAGGCCTTCATGGTAGAATATCTGCTAAGAAACCACTGCTAAGGACAGGCAACAAGCAGAAGAGACTTGTTTGGGCTAAAGAACACAAGGAATGGACATTAGACCAGTGGAAATCTGTGCTTTGGTCTGATGAGTCCAAATTTGAGATCTTTGGTTCCAACCACTGTGTCTTTGTGCAACGCAGAAAAGGTGAACGGATGGACTCTACATGCCTGGTTCCCACCGTAATGCATGGAGGAGGAGGTGTGATGGTGTGGGGGTGCTTTGCTGGTGACACTGTTGGGGATTTATTCAAAATTGAAGGCATACTGAACCAGCATGGCTACCACAGCATCTTGCAGCGGCATGCTATTCCATCCGGTTTGCGTTTAGTTGGACCATCATTTATTTTTCAACAGGACAATGACCCCAAACACACCTCCAGGCTGTGTAAGGGCTATTTGACCATGAAGGAGAGTGATGGGGTGCTGCGCCAGATGACCTGGCCTCCACAGTCACCGGATCTGAACCCAATCGAGATGGTTTGGGGTGAGCTGGACCACAGAGTGAAGGCAAAAGGGCCAACAAGTGCTAAGCATCTCTGGGAACTCCTTCAAGACTGTTGGAAGACCATTTCAGGTGACTACCTCTTGAACCTCATCAAGAGAATGCCAAGAGTGTGCAAAGCAGTAATCAAAGCAAAAGGTGGCTACTTTGAAGAACCTAGAATATTACATATTTTCAGTTGTTTCACACTTTTTTGTTATGTATATAATCCCACATGTGTTAATTCATAGTTTTGATGCCTTCAGTGTGAATCTACAATTTTCATAGTCATGAAAATAAAGAAAACTCTTTGAATGAGAAGGTGTGTCGAAACTTTTGGTCTCTACTGTATATATATATATATATATATATAAGTACTAGACCAGTATTTATCGTCATGGTGGTCAAACAGTGCTAAACACCATTGGCCACCATGACGATAAATACTGATATAAAGACACACACACACACAACGACCCTCATATATTAGCAGTTTTAACCTGCTTCTTTTTTGGGGGAGGGAAAGTTCTTTACTTGTCTCTTTTTTATACCATTTTTTTAACTAATAAAAACTGTATTTTAACATTGATATAAATAAAAATTAATTTGTGAATATTATGATGATTTGCTGCCCACCAACAGATAGATTAAAAAAAATATAGCCTCATGCACATCACTGTCCGCAAACTGTGCATCTGCAAAATACAGATGCGGTGTGGTCCACATTTTACTAACAAGTATAGGATATGTTATATCTTTTGAGAAACGAACATATGGGAGCGGAAAGCATATTGTATCCATACATCTCTTCTGCAAAAGACAGAAACAGATCTGCAACACAATGCGGCATACACATGGAACACATCTGTGTTTTCCAGATCTACGGTTTATGTAAAACCCACTTCACATAAGAAATTCACCGCAATTAAAACTAGCATTTAACTAGAGGTGGGACAAATCCAATTTATTTCGGATCCGAATCCGAATCTGAATCCGAAAAGATTCTCTAATATATTTAATCTTTCGAATCCTACGAGCCAAACGGATCCGTCCAGACTTACAATGTAAGTCAATGGGGACGGATCCGTTTGAAGTTGACACAATATGGCTCAATTTCAAATGGATCCGTCCCCCATTGACTTTCAATGTAAAGTCTTGACGGATCCGTCTGACTAACTTTCACACTTAGAATTCTTTCTGAAATATAATGCAGACGGATCCGTTCTGAACGGATCCCATCGTCTGCATTATAGGAGCAGATCCGTCTGTTCAGACACCAGACGGATCCGCTCCGAATGCAAGTGTGAAAGTAGCCTAAAAGATCCAAAATATTAATATACAAACAATAGCAACGGACGCACCAATATATGCATAAACAGATGCGACCTATAACTGCCCACAAAACAATGCAGAACACAGTAACAAATGACATGAGAGAGGATAGACACTATAGAGACAGGGCTACTGGGACTCTGTCCCTATGTGTCCCTGGAAAACTCTCTGTATTAATACTCCCTCTCTAATTTACCCTTAATGTCCCTGTCACGGATGATGTTGCAGATAGCTGGAACTTATAAATAAACATCCGACTGGCTTGATCCCAAACTAAGGAGCATATGAGTGAGCCCTATAAAACCCTAAGAGCTCTCCCTCACTGCTATGCCCATGCAAGGGTCTGAATGGTAGACGATTGCATGCCCACGTACCTAAGACTGTGTGACACCTGAAGACCCTAAAATAATGAGAGGACACGACCACCAGCTCCATGCACTTAATACGGACGGAGTCAGGGTCACCTAGACTCAAGCCAGCAAGGAGACACAAATAAATAAAAATACTTATCTTAGCAAACAGCAGCAACAGCCTCCAGCAGTGAACACCTCATCTAGGAAGTAGTATAAACCACAATTAGTCTAAATAGGTGACACCTGGGAGAAGGAAAGTATATGACAAAGTGAAACCATAACAAAGAACGTCATGCAAGAGGTAGAGAAGAACGTCTGCCAGACCTTCTCACAGAACTGGCGGTGACAGTACCCCTCCCTCTACGGGTATACTCCGGACACAGAGCCCACCTTCTCAGGATAAGGATAAGACCTATGGAAAGCCCTGATGAGACGAGTGGCCTTAATGTCTGCCATTGGGACCACATCCTCTCCTCAGGACCATAACCCTCCCAATGAACGAGGTACTGGAGAGAACCACGGATAATGTGAGAATCCACAATCCTAGAGACCTGAAATTCAAGATTGCCATCAAAAAAATCGGAGGCAAAGAGGAGGGTACAGTGGGTTGGACATAAGGTTTTAATAGGGACCTGTGAAAAACATTATGGATCTTCCAAGTCTGAGGAAGATCAAGATGGAAGGCAACGGGATTGATGACAGACAAGATCTTGTAAGGCCCAATAAACCTAGGAGCCAACTTCCAGGAGGGAACCTTCAGTTTGATATTCTTTGTAGACAACCACACCAGATCACCCACATTCAGGTCCGGACCAGGCACACGTCTCTTATCCGCCACACACTTATATCTCTCACTCATCCTCTTCAGATAACCCTGAATCTTTTGCAAAATAAATGACAAAGACGAGGAAAATCTCTCTACATCAGGTAAACCAGAAGACCCTTCTCCAGAGAATGTCCCAAACAACGGATGAAACCCATATGCACCAAAAAATTGTAACTTATCAGAGGACTCCTGGCGACGGTTATTTAAAGCAAACTCAGCGAGGGACAAAAAAGAATACCAATCCTCCTGATTCTCCGCCACAATACAGCACAGATATGTCTCCAGATTATGATTGACGTTTTCGGTCTGACCATTCGACTGCGGGTGAAAAGCAGAAGAGAACGACAACCGAATCCCTAAGCGAGAACAGAAGGCCTTCCAGAATCTGGAAACAAATTGCGTGCCCCTATCAGAAACGATGTCTGAAGGAATGCCATGCAATTTACCAATGTGATCAACAAACGCTTGCGCCAGTGTCTTAGCACTGGATAACCCAGGAAAAGGAATGAAATGCGCCATTTTGCTAAAACGGTCCACTACCACCAGAATCACAGTCTTCCCTCAGGAACGAGGCTGGTCCGTAATGAAGTCCATGGACAGATGTGTCCAAGGACGGAAAGGAATGGGTAAGGGGAAGAGAGAACCCGATGGCCGTGAATGAGGGACTTTGGCACGAGCGCAAGTCTCGCAGGCTGCCACAAAACCCTCAACCGACTTACGAAGCGCAGGCCACCAGAATCTCCGAGCGATGAGATCCAGTGTGGCTCTTGCCCCCGGGTGCCCAGCAAGGACCGTATCGTGGTGTTCACTTAAAAATCTTGTGTCTTAAAGCGAGAGGCACAAACAACCTCCCAGGAGGACAAAGATCAGGAGCCTCTGACTGGGCTGCCTGCACCTCTGCCTCCAATTCAGAAAAGAGAGGAGAGACCACCACACCTTCAGCCAAAATGGGACCCGGGTCTTCAAAGTTCCCCCCTCCTGGAAAACAACGTGACAGGGCATCCGCCTTCACATTTTTAACCCCAGGGTGGAACGTGACAACAAAATTAAGCCTAGAAAAGAACAAAGACCATCTGGCCTGTCTCGGGTTCAGACGCTTGGCCGATTCCAAGTAGGCCATATTCTTATGGTCGGTAAACACGGCAATAGGGTGTCTGGCTCCCTATAACCAATGGCGCCATTCCTCAAAAGCTAATTTGATGGCCAACAACTCCCTATGTCCCACATCGTAATTTCTCTCTGCAGAGGAGAGTTTCCTTGAGAAAAAGGCACCCGGTCGCCATTTGGCAGGAGAGGGACCCTGAGATAAGACCGCACCCACACCCACCTCAGAAGCATCTACCTCAACAATAAAAGGTAGAGAGACATCAGGTTGTACCAAAATGGGAGCGGAAGCAAAACTCTCTTTAATACTAGAAAAGGCTTTAAGTGCATCTACCGACCACAAGGAAAAATCTACCCCCTTTTTAGTCATATCAGTGAGTGGTTTAACAACAGAGGAATAATTCAAAATGAACTTTCTGTAATAATTGGCAAAACCCAAAAACCACCTCAGCGCCTTCTGATTCTCAGGAAGCTCCCAATCAAGCACAGCGCGGACCTTCTCAGGGTCCATGCGAAAACCAGAAGCGGAGAGAAGAAAACCAAGAAATTGAATCTCCAGAACCGCAAACACACATTTTTCCAGTTTAGCGTATAATGTATTCTCCCACAGAATCAGCAAGACCTGACGTAGGTGGTCCCAATGAGTCTTGAAATTTAGGAGAAAAAATCTAAATGTCATCTAGATACACCGGTACAAATTTCCCCATTAAATGTTTAAAAATGCTGTTCACAAAATGTTGGAAGACGGCCGGAGCATTCATCAAACCAAAGGGAATAACCAAATTCTCTAAATGACCCTCAGGGTATCACGGTGGACAAGCACTCAGACACACAGAAAAACCAACAACCAGGCTCTGGGCGAGAAGCAGGGGAAGGGTCACCTCCTAGCTAATCCCTGATCTCTCTCCCTGCACTGCTCAGCCCACAGGCAGACCTTGGTGGTAGGAATGCTGTGTCCTCATGCCTGGGCTAATACACCCTAAATTCCCTGAGATGGTGAAAAGGGGAAATAGGAGCAGCCTGCTCACACAGAACCTGGATGGGAGAGATTATACAAACACAACTAAAACAGCAAACAACAAAAACAGAAACCACACTTATCTTATCTTATTGAGAGTCATTTAAACTAATGACCCCACCCAGTGCACCTGATGGGAGGCGGATACAGCACGACTCCAAAACAAACACTAAACATGTGCTACTATTCTGGCCGACCTCCGCACGTAGTCAGAGCCGGGCATGACACAGGGGTATTGAAGGCAGTCTTCCATTCGTCACCTTCCCTGACCCTGACTAGGTTGTATGCCCCTCTTAAATCCAACTTAGAAAAAACTTTAGCCCCAGCAATCTGGTTAAACAGGTCCGGGATCAGAGGAAGCGGATATGGGTCACGAATTGTGATATGGTTCAGCTCCCTGAAATCCAGACAAGGTCTTAAAGAACCATCTTTTTTCATAACAAAAAAAAAAAAAACAGCTGCAACAGGTGACTTCGAGGGTCGGATGTATCCCTTTATCAGGCTCTCAGAGATATAAGTAAGCATGGTGACTCTTTCAGGTTGGGAGAGATTGTATAAACGTGATTTTGGCAGCTTGGCGCCTGGGGTGAGATTAATAGGGCAGTCGTACTCCCGGTGAGGGGGCAACTCCTGGACGCCACTCTCGGAAAACACATCAGAAAATTTAGAAAGAAAAGATGGTACAGTCCTGGTAGAAACCTCTGAAAGAGACGCCATGAGGCAATTCTCTCGGCAAAACTCAATCCAACCATTTATTTGCCTTGCTTGCCAATCAATGGTGGGGTTATGTTTAGTGAGCCAGGGTAGCCCCAACACTAGAGGAGTAGTTAATCCGTCTAGAACGAAACATGACATATCCTCAACATAAGTGTCAGCCACAGTCAAACGGATATTGTGAACTATGCCCTTTAACAATCTTTGAGAAAGTGGAGAAGAATTGATAGCAAAAACAGGTATATCCTTTTCCAAAGTGCATACCTGGAAACCATGCTATTATTGCAAATTGATTATCAATTAGATTTACAGCTGCTCCACTATCTACAAAAATCTCACAAACAATGTTCTTGCTGTCTAGCGCCACCCTGGCAGGTGGGAGAAAACGGGAACTACAAGCAAACGGCAAACCTTCAATTTCCGCATCAACCTTGCCAAACGTAGCAAATGGAAAGTTTTTTAGAGGTTTTTTTCTTTTTGTTTTTCTTTTATTACCCTCAGAAAACTCCATGAATCTCCTAGAGGGGCAAACATTAGCCAAATGATTTATACCCCCACAACAGAAACAAACCCTCCTCTGAGAGCTGAATCCTCTACTATCAGAGGCAAGCAAACCCAGCTGCATGGCCTCCTCCTCAGAGGTGATTGAGAGAGACTGAGACCCCTGCACACTGAATGAGACAGCCCCACTGTCCTTGGGCTGAATATGACAGGAAGGAGTAGTCTCCTCTCTCTCTCTAAGACGCCTGTCAATATGAACAGCTAGAGACATGACAGACTCTACAGAGGCTGGTCTCTCATGAAAAGCAAATGCATCTTTCAGTCTTTCCGAAAGACCATGGCAAAATTGACTTCGGAGTGCAGCATCATTCCAACCTGTATCAGCTGCCCATCTCCGAAATTCAGAACAATATATCTCTGCGGACTGTTTACCCTGGCATAAAAGACGCAGTTTAGATTCAGCCAGAGCAATACGATCCAGGTCATAACATATCTGCCCCAGGGCTACAACAAATTCATCCACCGATCAGAGGGGCCGTGCCCCTACCGGCAGCAAAAAGGCCCAAGACTGAGCGTTTTCCTTGAGCAGCGAGATGATGATCCCCACCCTCTGCTCCTCATCACCAGAGGAATGGGGAAGTAGGCGAAAATTGAGTTTGCAAGCCTCTCAAAAGCAAACAAAATTCTCACTACACCCGGAGAATATATCCAGAATCGAGATCTTAGGCTCGGAACAAACTCCATGAACGCCAGCAAAACCGGTCTGCTACCTCCAGTGAAAGACCTTGCATGCGGTCAATCAAGGTTGAAACCAGATCCATGCTTAAGATGGTTATGGCGGTTTATAATGTCACGGATGATGTTGCAGATAGCTGGAACTTATAAATAAACATCCGACTGGCTTGATCCAAAACTAAGGAGCATATGGGTGAGCCCTATAAAACCCTAAGAGCTCTCCCTCACTGCTATGCCCATGCAAGGGTCTGAATAGTAGACGATTGCATGCCCACGTACCTAAAGATTGTGTGACACCTGAAGACCCTATAATAGTGAGAGGACACAACCACCGGCTCCCTAAACTTAATACGGACGGAGTCAGGGTCACCTAGAATCAAGCCAGCAAGGAGACACAAATAAACAAAAAGACTTATCTTAGCAAACAGCAGCAGCCTCCAGCAGTGAACACCTCATCCAGGAAGTAGTATAAACCGCAAAGTGAGTCAGTATGGGAGGGAAAATAAAGGGAGACAATTAGTCTAAATAGGTGACACCTGGGAGAAGGAAAGGAGATGACAAAGTGAAACCAAAACAAAGAACGTCATGCAAGAGGTAGAGAAGAACGTCTGCCAGACCTTCTCACAGAACTGGCGGTGACAGTCCCTCCACTAGGCGACAGTGACTGACCAGTTTTGTCAAGTGATAAGGAAACAGAAAGGGCAAATATAAAATTTTTATCAAAGTGACTCAATAGTCCCAAGTATAAATCAGCATAGTTGTCCCTTGTTCCAACGCGTTTCATTGACATCTGCCAACTCATCAGGGGACCAATCTACATGGTAATTAAATCTTGCTGTAAATGCCTCTTTAAAGCTGTTAGGAATTAGTCATATCCAAAATACACATCAAAAATACATGAAAAATACACATAGGCTACTTAGCTCTCCAGTGGTGACCTATAGTGGTACAACTGTAGTCATACTGGCAATCCTGCATGCGGCAGCACCTGTGAGTAGCATCCTGCAGGGGCAGCAACATTGTGAGTGTCTGGAAGCTCAATTTAAACCCCTGCCAGACGCTCAACATATGCCTCTTAACATCACATGACTCGCCACAGAGCCGATCATGTGACAAGTCAGATGACAAAAAAGCGTCACATGGTTGGATGAGGCTGGTCTGAGGGCATCACCTTCAATTGCAGCGATGTCTCCTCTTTGATGCCTTAGGTGCTTGGAGGCTAGGCGGAACGGTGGGAGGGGACTGAACCAAAGGTCCCCTTCCATTGAGTACCCATCTAGTTTAATTGATATGTGCGGCGCTGGAGCAGTATAGCCATGCGCACTAGCGACTAAGGAGTAAACCGACAGGTCCTATTTTAAAGTTATTCAGTATTAAAATAAATTTACTTATTTGTGGCAAAGGTTAGTAAAGAAGGGGCATAAATGAAAATATCTGCTGCTAGACTATCTACCAGTAACTACCCAGCAATGCTGTCATAATACATAGAATTTCAAGAAATCAGTTTTGCAAGTCATTGGCTTGTTCTTTGAAATCCCTTAATGAGGAACAATTCCTTCATATCCTGAGGTACTGTCCCACCGGGATACCTTTCCTGAGACGCAAAGGATGATGGCTCTTCCAATTAAAAAATGAATTGGTGGCCATTGGTTTGCGAAAAGTTTTGGTCTTAATTTCCCCTCTGGAATCTCGGCTGATCTCTATATCCAAAAATGGAAGGACATTGACCTGAAAATCAAATGTGAACCTCATACCAATGTCGTTTATATTGAGTTAATGAACAAACTCAATGAAATCCTGTTTACTACCCTTCCAAACAAGAAAATATAATCGATAAACTTGTTCCACGTTGCTACTTCCGTAGTGAACCTGCTGGGTACATCTCCAAAGACAATGCTCCTCTCCCACCAGCCCAGGAACAAATTGGCGTACGATGGGGAAAAAAAAACTCCCCATCGCCGTACCCCTGAGCTGGTGGAAGAAGAAATCACTAAAAAAGAAAATAATTTGTTGTCAAAGTGAAGTCCAATAATTGGAGTATCTATTTGTTATGGGCTTAAAATTGACAGCCTCTCATGTTAAGGAATATCTCAATACAGAGATAACACCCCCCAAAACACCCCCCAAAAACTACTCGTAAATAGAAACTAAGTGAAAAGAAAGGGGTAGTAACGTTTTAAAACCTAACTTTTATTAGGATTATTAAGAGTCCCAGTGGTGGGAGGAGAACCCCTACCAGACAAACTAAACACAAAACAACAGAGGACCTGAAGTAACAGTTCACCTGATGGTCAGATACCCGTTCACGTCTCCGAATATAACCGGAGGTGGACTATGTGACCAATAGACGTATAACAAAACAAGAGACCGTAGCTGGTGTGCCTTGGTCCACAGACATGCCATGCGGCACATATAAGGGTTGGTCTTACTGGTGGTGGACGAAAGGACCCGAAGGTTCTCACGTGTGGATGCGTCCTCCAGTTGGTGGTCACTTTGTACAGGAGGGCCACAGGTAGGAGTCTGTCCCTGGTACTGCCCTACTTGGCCTAGCAAGCCCTAAAGTGCCTCCTAACACGGGGTCCTATCCCCGCAAGGGGTGGCCCCGTCCGGAACCTTGCCCTGGAATAGAGGACCCTAGATGACCCTGTCAGTACAGGGAGATGGCCCTATATGTTTTTAAACCCGGGTAAGGCTATTAATATGGGGAGATCTTGTCAAAGGCCAAAACAGAAAAACTCATCAGCAGTGAGGAATTTGAATTCCTGTATCCAGCGCACCCTATAATGGCCACATTCTACTGCCTACCCAAGGTCCATAAGGGTACCCTGCCCCTTCGGGGCCGGCCGATTGTATCAGGGGTAGGCAGTTTACTGCAAAACTGCGGGATATATGTGGATCGCATATTGGGCCCATTTGTGCAGTCCCTTCCATCGTACGTGAGAGACACAGGCGACCTTCTCTCTAAACTTGAGCACCTCAACCTAGAGCCCAGCTGGTTCTTGGCATCAATTGATGTCGAGGCCCTGTATTAATCTATCCCCCACGACAAGGGTTTAACAGCCACCGCACACTACCTGAGGGCCAGGGGAATACAATTTTCAGCGCACAACGAACTGGTCCTCCATCTTCTGCGTTTCGTACTTACCAGCAATTGCTTCTTCTTTGACGGTCGTATATACCACCAGCTCAGGGGCACCGCGATGGGCAGCTCCTGCGCACCATCGTACGCTAACCTGCTCCTGGGCTGGTGGGAAGAGACCATTGTTTTTGGCGATGTGCCCGGTTGGTACACGGAGTTTATCGTCCTCTGGGCCCGCTACATAGATGACATTTTCATCCTGTGGAGCGGCTCAGAGGACGATTTCAGTAGGCTGGTGGAGGAACTTAATAACAATGGTATTAACCTAAGATTCACTTCAGTCATCGTACGCAACAACCTCCCATTTCTGGATCTATGTATATCCAGGGATACAAAAGGGGGTTTGCAGACCACCATATATCGAAAGGAGACCTCAACTAATTCGCTGCTCCGATGGGACAGTTGCCATCCAGTCCCTTTGAAACGGGGGATTCCCGTTGGCCAGTACCTGCGGCTCAAATGCAACTGCTCGGACCAACGGGAATTCACACGTCAGGCCAAGGAGCTGAGAGAACGTTTCTTAGCACGGGGATATCCAGACAATACACTTAGACAGGCCTACCAGCGAGTACGACAGACATCACATACCAGACTGCTACATCCGACCGCGGACCAGAAACCCAAGTCACAAAACACACTTAGGATCATAGGTACATTCGATACAGCGGCTACACAAATTAAAGAAATTCTTGGACGGAACTGGGGCACGCTTCTGATGGACCCAGACCTGGCCGATGTGGTCAGCCCCCACCCATCAGTCACTTATAGGAGAGGGACCAACTTAAGAGACCGTTTCGTCCACAGCCACTACAATCCCCCTAAGAAAAATACGTGGCTGCACGGACCGGTCAGTGGGTGTTTCAAGTGCGGTCGTTGCACTTTTTGTGAATTTGTCACACAGTGCAAGTCCATTATTCTCGACCCCACGGGCTTTACCCACTATATACGGAACTTCAATTGTCGCACCGCAGGGGTTATCTACCTGCTTACCTGCGAGTGCGGTCTGAGATATGTGGGTAAGACCCGTAGGGAATTGAGGGTACGCATAGGTGAACATATGGGCGACATCCGCAACAACAGGGACACTTCGGTGGCAAGACATGTTCACTCCGCACATGGGGGACTGGTATCAGCTGTAACCTTCTTGGTTTTAGAACAAATCAGGAAGCCACTTCGAGGGGAAGACTGGGACAAAAAGATCCTCCAGAGAGAATGCTGGTGGATTTTTAAATTAAAAACCACACAACCCCTAGGTCTTAATGACCAACTGCAATTTTGATGTTTCCTGTGACCCATGCGACCCATGCGTATCACAATTTACCTCTCACATCCACCATAAATTAGGGTGTCCCCTTCCCTCTCCATACGCCAATGGTCCCTAATTAAACCCAGACGTAGTCACCACCCCCTATGATCATGCTGCGGGCTTCACCTTGTCTCCCCACCTGTAGCTGGGTGTTAAGGAGGGTTTTCACCGTCCCTGTTCTCACTTCCCACCCCCTAATGTGTTATAAGGGACCCTCCATGACACCTTGTTATGTGCCGTACCCCACACTTTCATCTTATGTTATCTGCTCCATTAATGGGTCACCCTAGGTTTGATTGCAAAAGGGAGTAGACACCTATACAGGTCTCCTCCCAAATTATAACCACCAGTGGCCATCAGCCACTATCTCTCCAAATTGATGGTTAGCGGTTACCACGATTGGGTAACTCTCTTCCGTGACTCAAACCTGCCCACTAAGCCCCTGCCAGGTCCCGTGCTGGAGGGGATGGATCTTGTCCTCCCCAGCACAGGCAGTGTGCAGTCGCAGGAGCAAGAAGTATTTACTTGTAAACCGGCTCCTCCCACACTAGCCTCCTTACTTGGACAGCTGCTGCGGCGCTCCGCTACGACCACGCCCCCATGTTATGACGTACATTGGGTGTCACTATGTGGGCGGGGCTGCGCGGCGCCACGGCTGCCCTCCCTGGCAACGGAGCATGCGCAGGGGGTGATGCGGCTGGCCGCATCACGTGACATATACCAAACCACGTGAGCAGTGGCCGCACCTACCACGCATTCGTCCGACCAACTTGCCCCTACATTTAAACTACACAGCGCGCGTACAAGAGCTGTCAGACGCCGGCTGTCGGTTCGGTACGTGCATCTATCCTGCCGTACCCCACACAAGCCTTTAGACCTTCAGGCCAAACAGTAAGTAACCTGACTTGGCATGCCAATGTTTTGAGTGTAGTGTATGTATGTACCTGACTGTACCCCCATCGATGTCCTTTACTTTTTAGGTACCTGGGTCATTCTGGACTATCAAGTCCCGGTCAGCCTGCGCCATTCAATACCCACAACCCCCCCCCCCCCCGCATCTGCTATAACCATACAGATGGACTGAGAGTGGGGGCTCACATCCTACCTTATACCCCTGTCCCCTGATGATTTAAGGGGGTTTTTAATAGGTAGTGACTTCTATTCCCTTACTGTTGGATGAACCTTATTGGATATTCTCTTCAATGAAACGCGTAGGGACTCAGAGTATATCCCCACACAAGCCTGGGATCCAGAGCTTGTTTCCTTTGTTACCCCCATATTAATAGCCTTACCCGGGTTTAAAAACATATAGGGCCATCTCCCTGTACTGACAGGGTCATCTAGGGTCCTCTATTCCAGGGCAAGGTTCCGGACGGGGCCACCCCTTGCGGGGATAGGAGCCCGTGCTAGGAGGCACTTTAGGGCTTGCTAGGCCAAGTGGGGCAGTACCAGGGACAGACTCCTCCCTGTGGCCCTCCTGTACAAAGTGACCACCAACTGGAGGACGCATCCACATGTGAGAACACTTTCTCCAGGGTTCCGGACCTTCGTGTCCTTTCGTCCACCATCGGTAAGACCAACCCTTATATGTGCCGCATGGCATGCCTGTAGACCACGGCACACCAGCTACTGTCTCTTGTTTTGTTATACGTCTATTGGTCACATAGTCCACCTCCGGATATATTCGGAGACGTGAACGGGTATCTGACCATCAGGTGACCTGTTACTTCAGTTCCTCTGTTGTTTTGTGTTTTGTTTGTCTGGTAGGGGTTCTCCTCCCACCACTGGGACTCTTAATAATCCTAATAAAAGTTAGGTTTTAAAACATTACTACCCCTTTCTTTTCACTTAAGGAATATCTCAACAGCCCTAAAAGCCAAGTGATGCGGTATGGAGGAAAAAAGCACCTCCACGTGAATGGATGCAAATGACATCCCCTCCTCCAGTAAAATATCTTCAATTCAGCCTGGCAGATCACTGGTATCTATGATATATGAGGGCAAAGTCTTTACAAAAGGTGTCAAAATCTGATCGATATAGATTCCTACATTTTGACTCAAACTGTTTACACCTGACACAATTGGACAGCCCTTAAGGGGGGAAATCCCCTTATGTATTTTCAGTAAACTGTAAAAAGTAGCCACAGTAGGATGTTTTGTATACATAAATTCTAATTCCTCTTGCCAGGAGCAATATGTCAAACAATCTCCTCTGATACAATGTCGTAGGGTCAGAGGAAAGTTTCTCATACATCTCTTTGTCATTTAGCAGGTCGAGGCACATCTTTTTGTATTAAGATGTTTCCATAATAACAATATTACCTCCTTTATCGGACGGTTTTATTGTTATTTAAAAATCCTGTTCTAAATTGCAAAGTGCTAGATATTCCAATCTAGAACAGTTAAAGCATGGTTTATCAAGTGTCATTGTCTCCAATTCTTGCGAGACCTGCATAACAAAGGCATCTATACACGTGGGATCACTTGAAGGAGGCATTTTAGCACTTTTATTTTTCAGGTTTGTGATTGGGCCCTTGCCTTCCTGTGGTCTACAATCACTTAGACTACAAAGTAGCTGGACATTCTGAAGGATGTCTGATGGAATCCCCAACTCTTTGCTTTCACGTTTAGTTTTTAAGGTGAAGAATTTGTGCCACCTCAATTTCCGCGCAAAAAGAATAATATCTTTTATCCAATTAAATAAATTGAAAGTAGAGGTGGGGACAAAGGATAGTTCTCTAGTTAAAATCATCTTTTCTGTTTCTTCTAGAGGCTTTGGGAGAGATTTATAATCTGCCCCTGTTGTTGTGATGCTGGGGTCCAGTAGTGGTGGGGGTGACCTGTGTTGGTTGCGATTTTGCAGTTTGTAGAGACCACTTTGTTCTAAAAAACTATTGGTGTCCCCCCATCCTCTACATCTGTAGCGTCCTCTACCCATTCCTCTCTTTCCCCCCTCTTTGTCAGTTTCAGAAGCCTCTGTATCACTGGATGTTATATCTGAGTCTTGTGGTTTTTTATAATAGAGTGAACCACGTTCTATACTGGTATAGACGCGGTTCTCCTTAAAGTCCTGGAGATCCCTATTGAATTGGCGGTGTTTGCACTCCTTAAGATGAAACTGGAACTTATTAATTGTATTTTTAAGTTGGAGTTCTTTGTTTGGAAAATCTTCTTACTGTCTGAATATCTGTTAACTCAATCTGTTCTTTAAATTCAATTTAATTGATTCTCTAATGTGGCAAGGTTGTTTTTCTCCTCTTCCAGCAGGACATGCATGAAGCGCAATGAACTGTGTGTGGCTTCAAGCTCCCATTTATTCATTAGGGACGTACTCCTGCATCTCCTAGCTGGAATGAGGGTAATCCTCAAACCCCTTGGAACAATCTGATGTTTGATTTTTCCAAAGACCGTACCTTCCCCCCAATGTAATGGGGTCCTTGTAGATCTTAAAAGGCTGTTTTGAAAGTGGGTACCAAAGTTTTTTCAGAGAAAACCCTCTTCCACCTCAGTAAGCCATTGATATCTGTCTATTCCAGTTGATAGAAAACCTGTCATACCCTTAATAATAAAAAGTACATGACTATAGCAACTGGGTCATGTGTTCTCTTACTTTCCACGGTTTATGTACCATATAATGATTACGATCATATGCATGAGACCTTAGTGAGTAAAAAATAAATAAAAAATGTATTAAATTAATGTGATAACCTTTTTAATCCCTACCTGCCCAGCACCGTACCACCTATGGTGCTAGACAGGTCTTTAATCTTCTCAGGACCGCTGCATGCAGGATTGCGTCCTGGTAGCGGCCCTGTTGTTCCTCCTGGACGCGGCGATGCATCACAGCGTCTGATATACCTGCTACCTGGTCCTCTGGTGGTCCCTTTTGCTTGGATCGACCACCAGAGGACACAGGCAGCTCTGTAATAAGTAGCACCAAGCACCACACTACACCCCCCGTCACTTATTAACCCCTTATTAACCCCTGATCACCCCCCTCTCCTTGATCACCCCCCTGTAAGGCTCCATTCAGACATCCACAAAACACGGACACCGCGGATCTGCAAAACACAGACACGGGCAATGTGCTTTCCGCATTTTGCGGATCCGCACATTGCCAGAACTATATAGAAAATGCCTTTTCTTGTCCGCAATTGCAGACAAGAATAGGACATGTTCTATAGGCTCTACAAAAAATGCAGTGTTCGCCCGATCAGGCCTGATCTTGTGCGCACACTTGCGTTGAGTCCGTCCCACCGCAGTGACAGAATTATTATTTTTTTATGATCACTGCAAAAACACCGTAATATCGCTGCGGCGCTATAAAGATCACTTTAGAGGGGCATGGCGACTTCATAGAAGATTTTTTTTTTGCACAAGTTAGCAGAAATTATTTTTTCTTTTTTCAGTTTTTTCTTACAAAGTCTCATATTCCACTAACTTGTGACAAAAAATAAAATCTCACATGAACTCACCATACCCCTCAAAATACACCCCAAAACACATTGCCCTACTTCTTCTGAGTACGGTGATACCACATGTGTTACACTTTTTTGCAGCCTAGGTGCGCAAAGGGGCCCAAATTCTAAAGAGCACCTTTAGGATTTCAGAGGGCATTTTTTAAGCATTTGGATTCCAAACTACTTCTCATGCTTTAGGTCCCCTAAAAAAAGTGACCCAATTTTGGAAAGAAGACACCACAAGGTATTTTATTTTTTGTCACAAGTTAGTGGAATATGAGACTTTGTAAGAAAAAAATAAAAAAATAAAAATATATCATTTTCCGCTAACTTGTGACAAAAATTAAAAACTTCCATGAACTCACTATGCCCATCAGCGAATACTTTAGGGTGTCTACTTTCCGAAATAGGGTCATTTGTGGGGTGTTTCTACTGTCTGGGCATTGTAGAACCTCAGGAAACATGAAAGGTACTCAGAAAGTCAAAGTGCGTAAATTCACATTTTTGCTCCATAGTTTATAAACTATAACTTTTCCCCAAACCAATAAATATACACTTATTGCATTTTTTTTTAATCAAAGACATGAAGAACAATAAATTTAGAGAAAAATTTATATAGAAATGTAGTTTTAATTGAAAAATTTTACAACCTAAAGTTAAAAATGTCGTTTTTTGCAAACATTTCGGTCAATTTCGATTAATATAAAATAAAAAAAAGTTAAAATGTCAGCAGCAATGAAATACCACCAAATGAAAGCTCTATTAGTGAGAAGAAAAGGAAGCAAAATTCATTTGGGTGGTAAATTGTATGACCGAGCAATAAACCGTGAAAGTAGTGTAGTGCAATTGTAAAAAGTGGTCTGGTCATTAAGGGGGTTTAAAAAAATCACAGCTAAGACGATATCCCGTCAGAGGGAGTGATAACCACAGGTGGTGTATATGTATAATTAATGTAATCACAGGGTACAACCTCTTATAAAACATAGCCTTTAATCTAATTTACACATAAAATAACAAACTCCCACAGACAAACATAGAAAAAGAACAAAAAAAGAAATAACCATGACGACATAAGGGATAAAACTGTAACGTCCGATGGCATAGGTCAATGATAGACGGGGTGGACAGTCATGGATTCTGATCTGTCCCTGTACCTAGCCCTAGACTCGACACCCCTGCCTATGAACGGAATAGCCGCGCTGATAAGGACGATCCCATGTTCTGGAACCTCCTAGTGGGTCCTAAATTGACCCTATGATGTTGGCGAGTCCCTAAATCGGGGCTTACTCTAGGTACGCAGAACAAAAAAGAAAATTATAAATTACAGTATGAAGAGCAATGGACCACCCACACTCATGGATGCTGCGTCTGTGGGTGGACAAATGCTTGAAATGTTACGTTATGGAGGGTACAAAGACAACCACATGTGTGATTATCTATGAATATATATATCATCAGGTAAACGATGTTAATGTGTAACATTCACACACCAAGATTATTAATATGTGATGTTCATACACCAATAATTGCCGTACACATTTGTACATGCGGATGTACACTCACCTAAAGAATTATTAGGAACATCATACTAATACGGTGTTGGACCCCCTTTTGCCTTCAGAACTGCCTTAATTCTACGTGGCATTGATTCAACAAGGTGCTGATAGCATTCTTTACAAATGTTGGCCCATATTGTTAGGATAGCATCTTACAGTTGAAGGAGATTTGAGGGATGCACATCCAGGGCACGAAGCTCCTGTTCCACCACATCCCAAAGATGCTCTATTGGGTTGAGATCTGGTGACTGTGGGGCCCATTTTAGTACAGTGAACTCATTGTCATGTTCAAGAAACTATTTTTCCAGTCTTCAAAAGTCCCATTTTGGTGAGCTCGTGCAAATTGTAGCCTCTTTTTCCTATTTGTAGTGGAGATGAGTGGTACCCGGTGGGGTCTTCTGCTGTTGTAGCCCATCCGCCTCAAGGTTGTGCGTGTTGTGGCTTCACAAATGCTTTGCTGCATACCTCGGTTGTAACGAGTGGTTATTTCAGTCCACGTTGCTCTTCTATCATCTTGATTGAAGAGCAAAATAATCAGACCGGCCCATCTGGCACCAACAACCATGCCACGCTCAAAATTGCTTAAATCACCTTTCTTTCCCATTCTGACATTCAGTTTGGAGTTCAGGAGATTGTCTTGACCAGGACCACAACCCTACATGCATTGAAGCAACTGCCATGTGATTGGTTGACTAGATAATCGCATTAATGAGAAATAGAATAGGTGTTCCTAATAATTCTTTAGGTGAGTGTATAGTCAAGATATATATACACGCTAGGCACCAGAGCACTGCCTCCTAGGTTGGTGGCATACAGTCAGGTTCCAAAGTCCCAATGCGTTTCACCCTAATTGATTGCCGGGTTCCTCAGGGGACATATTTTAGTACAATGCTATTTTTGGCATCAGTAAGAGGAGGCGAAGCAGTCAGCAGGGCCCTCAGTTATGATGACACAGTTTGACTAGATATTTTACTAGTCTACTAAGTTCAATCATTAAATAGCTTTAAAGGGTCAGATATAAAGACCGTATTAAAGGACCTTAGAGAGGCACATAGTGCATAAATCACTAGCCGTTGTAGGTATAGAGCATGAAGGTATCACCAGTGCAGCTCCCAAAAAGATATACAAGCTCATGCAAACAATGTGGATAATTATCCCAACGTGGATAATTGGAGTAACGACCTCTAGAGACAACCACACGTGTATGATGACATGTGTAATAATAATAACAAACAAGTAACCAGATACTACTTGCGTCTCCGGATACAGCCAGGGCGGCCCCAAACTGTCCGTGGGGTTAGCAGTATATCCACTATCACTCCAGCCGTAGCCCGTATACACACTATTGGGAGCAGAAAAGATAAACATTGTAAGCCAGATCAAGCCATCATGACCAACCTGTTACAGATGAGAAGAATACCCCAAGTCTCTGAAGGACTCATAGATAATGGTGCCTCACTGGTCCTGTGTGTGAGGTCGCCATGCAGAAAACACTATCCAGTTTAAATAGCCCGCACTCCCTTCTTGGTGGGAGGAGCCGGCTGCCTTCAGCCTATCTCTGTTCCGGCTTTAGTTGGGCGTGGACCTATGATGTAAGGTTCTCAGTGACGCCCATAATGGGCATGGTTGCATCTCTGAGTCAATAGGGTAACTCCCATAATAGATCTATTCCTGTGCCGTGTGCCGTCATGTCACGCCCACAATGCGCGTACCCCATTAATCTAGGCGGTCATGTGACATCCACAGCCGGTGTCAGGGCTGTCCCTGATGACGTCACCGGCATACCCGATCACATGGCTTTACAGGTATCACGTCATCAGCCGGTGTCAAGGCCGTGCCTGATGACGTTGCCGGTCGCCTCCAATCATGTGGCTAAGTAAGCTCAGTGTGAAGTGATTGGATGCTTGCGGCGCACCTCTTATTGACGTGACAGCCATCCGGTCCGGTGAGATGAATAAAGCATTGTCATAATACATTTAAAAGGACCCAGTATGGATGCGCAAGCCATAACCTACAGATGAAAACAAATTTGCATGTTATCAGTGCGCCGACCAAGAATCAGATTTAGTGTAAATAAATAAATGGGGACAGTTCATAGGACAGACCATGACTATTTGACCACGGTACAAACAGGGTATACAATTATGGGAGGAGATAGTGTTCATAAGATAGATATCCTGCAGGCTTAATAAAGCTATTAATGAATTCTATGTCATATCTTTGTGAATAGAATTGATAATTTATACATATAAATTGATTCATATATGGGGTAGATCAAAGCAAAGCAGTGATGGGGATGGCCACAAATGTGCTTAAATATACATGTCAGCCCCATATTAGATAGTATCTGGCTGGCTATAGGAAACAGGAATAGTCGATATTTTCGTTCAGTCCTGCAGGTGACATTGTGTTCAACATGTGTATCCATTTTGACTCTTTTTGTCTCAGGGTGGTGTCAATGTCTCCTCCCCTAATGGAATGTTTTATTGTTTCTATCATGGAGAAGCTTATTGTTTTCAAGTCTCCTCCGTGTTTAAGAACCACATGCCTATACAGAGGCTTATCACGCTTGTGGCGAATGTCACCGACATGTTCCAGGATCCTCTTCTTAAATGCTCTACATGTTTTACCAATGTATCTGAGGCCACATTTACACTGGGCAAATTACGGGTCATATATACATGGTTTTGTTCAGCATTTGTGAAGAACTGTCCTACTGTTATGAAGGAACAGGCCTTACATTTTCCACACCTATAGGTCCCATTTCTCCTATCTGTTAACCAAGTACACGGAGGCGGGGTTGGTTCAAAGTGGCTGTGTAGCAGCTGATCCCCTATGCTGCGACCCAGTCTAAAGGTGATTGAAGGATGCTCCGGGAGAAGGTCAGTCAGGTCGGGGTCAGACTTGATCAGTGACCAGTAGCGCCCAATTATCTGACAAATCTGATTAGATTCAGTGTCGTATGTGCCTATAATTCTAATAACATCCTCTGACGCTTTACCTTTCCCTATAGAGTGGATTAGTGCTGATCTGTCAAGGGATCCAGCATGGCTCCATGCCTCATAGAGACAGTCGTCCGAATACCCTCTCTGTTTAAACCGATGGAACAGAGTGCTAGCTTGTTTGTCGAATTCAGTTGAGTCGGAACAGTTTCTGCTTATCCGCAGAAACTGTCCTTTAGGGATACCCTTTTTAAGCGGCTTGGGGTGAAAACTCTCCCACCTCAATAGGCTGTTAATTGAGGTTTGTTTACGGAACAATGTGGTTGTTAAGGTGAAATTCATGTTCTTACTGATCTGTAGGTCAAGAAAGTTAATTTATCTGGATTGTAATTCATAGGTAAAAAACAGACCGATGTGATTAATGTTCAGGTCCTTCATGAACCCATCAAATTCTTCTGGGGTGCCTGACCAGAATAACAGAATATCATCGATGAATATTTTATGGTTATCTTTGCATCCCTTCCGTCAATACAATGGTGTCCTCCCACCAGCCCAGGAGCAAATTGGCGTAGGTTGGCGCACAAGGGCTTCCCATCGCCGTGCCCCTGAGCTGGTGGTAAAAGCGACCATTGAACACAAAGTAATTGTGATTCAAAGCAAAATCTAGGAGTCTGATCACAAAATGGTTGTGATCCTTGAGGTCGGTTGATCTGGTAGCTAAAAAGTATTTGATCGCTGCCAGGCCCTTATTGTGTGGAATTGAGGTATAAAGAGCTTCCACATCAATAGAGGCTAGCCAAACACCTGGATCCAATGAGATGCCATCTATGCGTTTCAGCAGATCATTTGTGTCACGAAGATATGAGGGTAGAGACATTACAAATGGGCATAATATCTTGTCTATATAGGTGCCTACGTGCTCCGTTAGGCTCCCAATCCCAGATACAATTGGACATGCCCTTGTGGATCTTAGGGAGACAGTAGAAGGTTGCTACCCAGGGATATGGTGATCCTAGGTAGTCACATTCCCGTCGGTCAATGAGTGTCCCCTCAAGGGCCTTCTGTAGAATCCGGGATAGTTCCTTCGCATAAACCTGAGTTAGGTCCAGCTTCAGTAACTGGACCTATCAGACAGGAGGGACATGCACATGTCACAGTATTGCTCACTGGACATAACCACAACGTTCCCCCCTTTGTCCGAAGGTTTAAATATAAGTTGTTTATTGGTGCTCAGGTCGCGTAATGTTTCCATTTCCCTTTGTGTGTAGTTCTTTATGCTGCCCGCTTGTGTGGGTGCCATATTCCCTAAGTCCCTAGTCACTGACCTAAGAAATAGATCAATGTGGGCCTCACCCAGTGTTTCAGGAGGCAACCTAGTACTCTTGTTTCTGAGGCGCGTAAATGGGCCTTGACCCGGAGGACAATCATTATCGTCCAATAGATCCATTAGGGCATCGTAGCCCATAAGGTCACTTGGTTCGAGTCCGAGTTCAAGGCTCATCTTTTTGTCGGAGGTGCAAAATAACTTGCGCCACCTTAATTTTCTCACAAACAGATGGAGATCCTTTTTCCAGTCAAAAAGACAGAAGCGGGTGGTTGGCACAAATGACAATCCTTTACTCAATAATTTCTGTTCAACCTCTGATAGGTCTATCCCAGATAAATTAAGAATCACAGGTTGAGCCTCAGATAAGGTCAGTGTTTTTTCAAGGGTTGGGACTGTGTTTGAGTGCGATCCCTCAAAATGTAGGTATTGGGCGGAGGTGGGCCTAAAAAAGAATTGTTTACAACAGGTGAGGTACCAGATGAAGAGGCAGTATCTGACAGGATTGCCCCACTTGGGGCCATCGTTAACCTGTTTGTTGGTTCTTGGTCGGCGGGAGTTTCTGTCCTTATAGTTTGAAGGGAGGGGGCCTGTGTTCCCCATGACGCCCCAGACCTTTGGCCAGTAGGTACGTAGCCTCTTGTCTGAGATCTCTGATTGTATTGTCCTCTCCCTCTGCCTCGGCCCCTGCCCCTCCAGTTCCCTCGACGTCTAGAATATTGATGTTGTTGGGACTGATGATAATCCAGATCTGAGCTTTCAGCCTCAGAGGCCGAGCCCTCACTGGCGGAGACTTTTTCGGTAGACTGTATTACTGTATACGCTGTTTTGTTTCTAAAGTCCGATAAATCTTTAATAAATTGTCGGTGTTTGCGTTCTACGAGGTTAGATTTAAACCTCCCTATATTGGTTTGTAATTCGGTTTCTTTTTTTTAGAAAACTCTGGGTGGTCCTTAAACCCCAGGGCTATCTCCACCTGAGCATTTAATGATCTCTCAACAGTCTCCAAATTAACCCGCTCCTGATCCAACAATAATCGCATAAGACGTAGAGAGCTCTCTATTATCTCACCCTCCCACCTGGTCAGTAATTCTGGGGTACAAATGTGCGGTGCTGGTTTTAGATAGATCCGTAGGCCTCTAGGTATAATGGAATTCCTGATATAATTGTCCAGGGACTGGACCTCCCACCAGGATTTCTGATATTCCTTGTGAATCTCATAGAGGTCCTTGAAAGTAGTTTTAATTGATGGAGCAACAATATTAGTGCCCGTCAGCTCTTTCTCAGAAAATATTTCATTAGTTTCTAGGAGCCATTTTTTGATGGCTAATTGTATGCTAAGGAAGCCAGCCATATCACTGCATGAGGTAAACTCACGAACAATATCATAAATGTTTAAATTAAAAAAATCACAGCTAAGACGATATCCCGTCAGGGGGAGTGATAACCACAGGTGGTGTACATGTATAATTAATGTAATCACAGGGTGCAACCTGTTATAAAACGTAGCCTTTAATCTAATTTACACATAAAATAACAAACTCCCACAGACAAACATAGAAAAAGAACAAAAAAATATATAAACATGACGACATAAGGGATAATACTGTAACGTCCGATGGCATAGGTCAATGATAGACGGGGTGGACAGTCATGGATTCTGATCTGTCCCTGTACCTAGCCCTAGACTCGACACCCCTGCCTATGAACGGAATAGCTGCCCTGATAAGGACGATCCCGTGTTCTGGAACCTCCTAGTGGGTCCTAAATTGACCCTATGATGTTGGCGAGTCCCTAAATCGGGGCCTACTCTAGGTACGCAGAACAAAAAAGAAAATTCTAAATTACAGTATGAAGAGCAATGGACCACCCACACTCATGGATGCTGCGTCTGTGGGTGGACAAATGCTTGAAATGTTACGTCATGGATGGTACAAAGACAACCACATGTGTGATTATCTATGAATATATATATAATCAGGTAAACGATGTTAATGTGTAACATTCACACACCAAGATTATTAATATGTGATGTTCATACACCAAGAATTGCCGTACACATTTGTACATGCGGATGTATAGTCAAGATATACAAACCGGATTCCAAAAAAGTTGGGACACTAAACAAATTGTGAATAAAAACTGAATGCAATGATGTGGAGATGGCAAATGTCAATATTTTATTTGTAATAGAACGTAGATGACAGATCAAACGTTTAATCCGAGTAAATGTATATTTTTAAAGGAAAAATACGTTGATTCAAATTTTCATGGTGTCAACAAATCCCCAAAAAGTTGGGACAAGTAGCAATAAGAGGCAGGAAAAAGTAAATTTGAGCATAACGAAGAGCTAGAAGACCAATTAACACTAATTAGGTCAATTGGCAGCATGATTGGGTATAAAAAGAACTTCTCAGAGTGGCAGTGTCTCTCAGAAGCCAAGATTGGTAGAGGATCACCAATTCTCACAATGTTGCGCAGAAAGATAGTGGAGCAATATCAGAAAGGTGTTACCCAGCGAAAAATTGCAAAGACTTTGCATCTATCATCATCAACTGTGCATAACATCATCCGAAGATTCAGAGAATCTGGAACAATCTCTGTGCGTAAGGGTCAAGGCCGTAAAACCATACTGGATGCCCGTGATCTCCGGGCCCTTAAACGACACTGCACCACAAACAGGAATGCTACTGTAAAGGAAATCACAGAATGGGCTCAGGAATACTTCCAGAAACCATTGTCAGTGAACACAATCCACCGTGCCATCCGCCGTTGCCAGCTGAAACTCTACAGTGCAAAGAAGAAGCCATTTCTAAGCAAGATCCACAAGCTCAGGCGTTTTCACTGGGCCAGGGATCATTTAAAATGGAGTGTGGCAAAATGGAAGACTGTTCTGTGGTCAGACGAGTCACGATTCAAAGTTCTTTTTGGAAATCTGGGACGCCATGTCATCCGGACCAAAGAGCACAAGGACAACCCAAGTTGTTATCAACGCTCAGTTCAGAAGCCTGCATCTCTGATGGTATGGGGTTGCATGAGTGCGTGTGGCATGGGCAGCTTGCATGTCTGGAAAGGCACCATCAATGCAGAAAAATATATTCAGGTTCTAGAACAACATATGCTCCCATCCAGACGTCATCTCTTTCAGGGAAGACCCTGCATTTTTCAACAAGATAATGCCAGACCACATTCTGCATCAATCACAACATCATGGCTGCGTAGGAGAAGGATCTGGGTACTGAAATGGCCAGTCTGCAGTCCAGATCTTTCACTTATAGAGAACATTTGGCGCATCATAAAGAGGAAGGTGCAACAAAGAAGGCCCAAGACGATTGAACAGTTAGAGGCCTGTATTAGACAAGAATGGGAGAGCATTCCTATTTCTAAACTTGAGAAACTGGTCTCCTCGGTCCCCAGACATCTGTTGAGTGTTGTAAGAAGAAGGGGAGATGCCACACAGTGGTGAAAATGGCCTTGTCCCAACTTTTTGGGGATTTGTTGACACCATGAAATTCTGATTCAACATATTTTTCCCATAAAATTGTACATTTTCTCAGTTTAAACTTTTGTTCCGTGATTTATGTTCTATTCTGAATAAAATATTAGAAGTTGGCACCTCCACATCATTGCATTCAGTTTTTATTCACGATTTGTATAGTGTCCCAACTTTTTTGGAATCCGGTTTGTATATACACGCTAGGCACCAGAGCACTGCCTCCTAGGTTGGTGGAGGTACGCAGCATCCATGAGCGTACCTAGAGTAAGCCCCGATTTAGGGACTTGCCAACATCATAGGGTCTATTTAGGACCCACTAGGAGGTTCCAGAACACGGGATCGTCCTTATCAGGGCGGCTATTCCGTTCATAGGCAGGGGTGTCGAGTCTAGGGCTAGGTACAGGGACAGATCAGAATCCATAACAGGTGATGTTTGGTGTGAATAAACAGGATCGAGCAGCGGTGCCCTTAATGGAGTGGGTTCAATCTCCTCAATGTAAAATGAAAGTTTGGGAACGGGAACCGCGCTATATATTAACAGTTAATGAAAGTAGTTGGAAAAAAAGAACCATAAATATACTCAGCCGAGCTTCTACTCAGCTGCCGGCAGTGTCAATCACAGGTCCGTGCTTCACATAGAATGAGCCTGCTATCCACCTCCAGCCAGCCGTTTGATCTCCCCTTTGAATCACCAGCCGTGCACACCAAACCGGATCAGGATTACATATTCCAAATTTTCACATGCATATATGATTGCCCGACCCGGGTTTCGCTGTTAGCTTCGTCAGGGGCTGCGGTAACAAACACCGCCAAAGTCCATAAATATATAGCAACCTTTTGCCCCGGAACAGAAACGGACTTCCGTCGTTCCGTGACAGGTCAAACATTTGCATGCTTAAAACATATACAAAGTATTCAAAATACATAACACACATTATTTCCTTGCCTGAAATTGTATAAAACCATATCAAGATTCCATATCATTAAAATATAAATATAATAAATATTTAAAAAGTTCATATAAAATTTGTATAAAAATCCAGACAGCATATATTTAAATAAATTACACCATACATACAGATTTTATATCCCATTCAATATTGAGACCCTGTGGCTGCAGTGTGTTCAGTTCATAAATCCACTCGGCCTCCCTTTTATTAATTTGTGTAGCCGGGTTCCCCCCTCGCCAGTGACGTTTCACTAGTTCTACGCCACAAAATTTAAGGCCAGTGGGGTCCTTTTGGTGGAATTTTTTGTAATGCATCGAAACACTGTGGGTCTCCAGACCCTTTTTGATATTTCTAATGTGTTCCGCAATGCGGACCTTCAGTTTTCTCAATGTTCTACCGACATACTGCAGCCTCCGTCTAGACTGTCCACTCCGTCTATCATTGACCTATGCCATCGGTCGTTACAGTTTTATCCCTTATGTCGTCATGGTTATATCTTTTTTTGTTCTTTTTCTATGTTTGTCTGTGGGAGTTTGTTATTTTATGTGTAAATTAGATTAAAGGCTACGTTTTATAACAGGTTGTACCCTGTGATTACATTAAGGGGGTCTAAGCTAGGGGGGCTGAAGTGGTTAAAGATGTGGGTGCCATAGCCACTGGGTGCCTGCTGTTTTAATGTATACTTCTGATGCAACCATGGCATCTGAGAACTAAAAAAACTGGAAGCACACTCTCCTGGGCCTGCAACGGGGAAGCCGGATAGTGTGTGTGGCAGCTATGGCCCTCTTCAATGATCCGAGGCTGCCGCAGATTCTATTGAGACCCTACGCGTGCAGGGCTTCATAGGGACATAGCGTAATCCTCATAAACACCAATGCTAATATATTGGGGTCTATTAGAGAAGCAATCTAATGACTGCTTGTTCAAGTTCCATATGGGAACTTTTAAAAAGTGTAAAATATATGTTTTTTTTTTTTTTAAATAAAAAAATTCAAATAACCCTTTTTCCCTCAAAATAGATAAACAATACAAAAAAATTATGCACATTACTGTATACAAAAACGCCCATACTGTTAAAGTTTAAAAATATTTATCCTATACGACAAATGGCGACACGTAAAAAAAATTAAACATGGCCAATTTGCCACTTTTTTGGTTGCATTAACTCCCTCCAAAACTTTTATAGCAAGTGATCAAAAAGTCATACACCCCCCAAAATCAATTGAATGTACAGATCGCTGCATAAAAAATTTGCCCTCACACAGCTCCGTACATATACCATATTTTTCGCCCCATAACCCGAACATATCCCCATTTTCACCCAGGCAGCCCCCCTGACTTGAGCATCGGAGCAGTTCACGCTCCGATGCTCTCCTTTGCCCTGCTCTGAATCGCGCAGGGCAAAGGCATTTTTTAGAGGTCCGGTGATGAACCGGGCTCTCCATAGGGCTGCCAGTAAGAGACTTCCACCCAGCAGTGAGCCCGGTGACGTCACCGGCACTGATGGGCAGGCTTTAGCACTGCCCTAGCCTGTAAAATGGCTAGGGCAGCTCTAATGCCCGCCAATCAGAGCCGGTGACATCACCGAACACACTGCTGAGTGGAAGCATCTGCCTGGCAGTGTGTTAATGTAAATAAAAGAGCCCTTGCCCAGGGGGGCTGCCTGGGTGAAAATATGGGTATGTCTGGGTTCAGCCCTGAACCCGGAAAACCCCTTTAAAGATTCTGGATCAGAAGTAGACGACATGAAATGACTTCATAAAAGTTTTTCCAGAAAAATATCCACTTGATTTCATGTAATCATATAAAGTGTTAAAGGGCTATCCAAGAGTAACATACCTCACAACTTTAGAAAAGAATAAAGGCATGCTGCGGCAAATTTTCCTGCATTAGGCCACGCCTCTAACTAAACACCTAATGCCACACAGTCCCCTAAATGCCCCCACAGTAATTATTCCCCCTTTAGGCCACCACACAGTAGGTATGCCAGTATTGTGCCCCTTCACAGATTATGCCCAGATATGTGCCTCCTTCACAGTAGTTATGCCCAGATATGTGCCCCCTCACAGTAGCGATGCCCAGATATGTCCCCTCTCACAGTAATATGCCCATCTGTGCCCCCTCACAGTAGTTATGCCCAGATATATGCCCCCTCAAAGTAATATGCCCAGCTGTGCCCCCTCACAGTAAAATGCCCAGCTGTGCCCCCTCACAGTAATATGCTCAGCTGTGCCCCCTTGCAGTAATATGCCCAGTTGTAATCCCTTGCAGTAATATGCCCAGCTGTGCCCCCTCACAGTAATATGCCCAGCTGTGCCCCCTCACAGTAATATGCCCAGTTGTAACCCCTTGCAGTAATATGCCCAGTTGTGCCTCCCTCGTAGTAATATGCCAAGCTGTGCCCCCTCAGTGTAACATGCCCAGCTGTGCAGCCTCACTGTAATATGCCCAGTTGTGCCCCTCACTGTAATATGCCCAGTAAAGTGCCCCCTTCATCGGTAGTAAAAAAATAAAAATAAGCTGCGCATACCATGTTTTCCCAACAGCAGCAAAATCAACAGCAGGACACACCGAACTCCCGGACGGCATCACCCCGCACCGTTCCCTGCCCAGACTAGTAGTGTGGAGCTTCGGGTAAGATGGAGCAGGGAGCCGCCGGACAACTCTTGCTTCATCATTACAGGAAACTGTTTCTGCGTCCTATGGAAGCAGGGACAGCTGCCAAAAAGTGGCACATACCACCCCCTTACCGGGACTGCGTGACAGCTACTGAAATCCGGGACTGTTCTGCCGGATTTGGGAGGGTTGGGAGGTATGGAGTAAGACTTGCCAGAACCATCACACCCTTCATAGTATATGGGTCTGTGAAAGCCATGGATGCAACACAGATGCCATCTGTGTTTCACGGATCATTAGGAAGAGATGCTATAAAAATTATTTTTCAGCTGCACAGTGTCCGTGAAACACGGATGACGCATGGACAGCAAAAAACGCACACACGGATCCTTCATATACAGCTTCATGGAGGCATCACTGACCACCTTTTCACGTGTGAACGAGGCTTAACGCTCCCGGGCCGGCTCCTCCTCACCCTACCAAACTGGGAGCAATATCCGATGTTGGGGAAACACTTGACCTCTGCAGCTAATCACAGGCCACAGCGGTGACCTGCACGTATTCTACTTTGGGAGGTCTGTCTCAGGGTTCATGTATTCAAATGTATTTTACGTCCGCATTCGATTCTTTGCAGGTTGGATGTGGATCCATTCACTTTAATCCGGGCCATAAAAGATGCAGACAGCACGCAGTGTGCTGTCCGCATCTGTATGCCTGTTTTGTTCAATTAGCAAAAATGGGTTTCTGTAATCAGAAAAATCGTTATGTAGCTGACTGACATTAGCGATGTGCTAACCTCAGCAGAACATAGCTGTATGATTTTTAACTCCCTGCCTGCCGCCGTTCCCTCAAAATAAAGACTTTTATAATATGCTAATGAGCCTCTAGTTGCTAGTGGGGCATTGCTGCAGCACCTAGAGGCTCCGTCTTCTCACCATTTGGCACGCCCATGTCCAGTTGATTGACATCCTAGTTCTCCTCTGTGCACGTAAAATCCTGCGCCAGTGCAGTCCCGTTTAGTATTCGGCACAGGTGCAGTGAGTGAAGAACGCTCTCCTGCTGCCGGCTTCACTCACTGTGCCTGCGCCGAATACTAAATGGACGGCGCAGGCGCAGGATTTTACAGGCACAGAGGAGAACTAGGATGTCAATCAACTGGACATGGGCGTGCCAAATGGTGAGAAGACGGAGCCTCTAGGTGCTGTAGCAACACCCCACTAGCAACTAGAGGCTCATTAGCATATGATAAACATCTTTATTTGCAGCAGGCAGGGAGTTAAAAATCATACAGTTATGTTCTGCTGACATTAGCACATCGCTAATGTCAGCCAGCTACATAACGATTTTTCAGATTACAGAAACCCTTTTAACCCTTTCCCGATCCATGACATACTACCACGACATGGAAACCACTGCGTTCCCGCAATTTGACGTAATAGTACATCATGGTGATCGCGCGGGCACCAAAGCGGTGTGCGCACAATCACTGCAGGGGCCCGGCAGTCCCTGGCAGCCGGGCCCCTGCTGTATCCTCCGGCATCGCTTTAAAAGCCGATTTACCCCTTCTATGCCGCAGTCCGCGCTGACCGCGACATAGAAGGGGTTTGTGTCAGGTGAGTGAGCGCATCGAGTCTCTGCGCTCCTGTTGCGGGGACTCGATGTGTCAGAAGGCAGCCGATGCCGTGAGAGGCTGCCCAATGCCTTGCCCGGCATCAGGCTGGGTCCCCTAGGCAACCTGTTCATGTACTACTCACTGTAGTACACGAACAGGCAATGCATTACAATACAGATGTATTGTAATGCATTGCAGAGGGGATCAGACCCCCAAAAGTGAACATCAGTAATAAAGTAAAGAAAAAAAAGTAAAAAAAAAGTGTTTTTAATAAAATTAATAAAGTAATAAAATTAATAAAGTAAAAAAAGAAAAAAAAAAACGCCTTTTCCTTTTTTTATAATAAAAAACAGAACCCTCCCACACATATTAGGTATTGCCGCGTCCGTAATGACATGATCCACCCTGTCCGATAAACACCATTAAAAAAAATGGTGTAAAAAAAGCTATTTTTTGTCACCTTACATCACAAAAAGTGCAATACCAAGCGATCAAAAAGGCATATGTCCCACAAAATGGTATCAATTACACCGTCACCTCATCCCACAAAAAAATGAGCCCCTACCTAAGATAATCGCCCAAAAAATTTAAAAAATTTTGCTCTCAGAACATGGAAACACTAAGACATCATTTTTTTGTTTCAAAACTGCTATTATTGTGCTAAAGTGAAATACATAAAAAATATACATATTAGGTATCGCCACGTCCATAACAATCAGATCTATAAAAATATAACATGACCTAACCCCTCATGAAAAAATAAAAATAAAAACTGTGTAAAAAATAAAAAGCCATTTTTATCACCTTACATCACATAAATTGAAACACTAAGCGATCAAGGAGGCATATACCCCCCAAAATAGTACCAATCAAACCGCCATCTCATCCCGAAAAAAATGAGTCCTTACTTAAGACAATTTGTAAAAAAATAAAAAAGCTATGGCTTTCAGACTATGGATACACTCAAATATCATTATTTCGATTTCAAAACTGCTATTATTGTGTAAAACTTAAATAAATAAGAAAAAGTTGACACATTAGGTCTGTAACGATCTGCTCTATAACAAAGTCACATGACCTAATCCCTCAGGTAAACACTGTAAAAATAAATAATTAAAAACTGTGCCAAAACAACCAATTTTTGGTCCCCTTGCCCCATAAAGTGTAATAATGAATGATCAAAAACTCATATGTACCCAAAAATGGTACCAATAAACCTGCTCTATAAAAATAGCACTTGATCTAACCTGTCAAACGCTGACAAAACATACATTTTTTTGGTTACCTTGCCTCGCAAAAAACGTAATATAGAGCAATTAAAAATCATATGTTCCCTAAAATAGTACCAAAAAAACTGGCACCTTATCCCGTAGTTTCCAAAATGTGGTTACTTTTTTGAGTTTCTATAGTAGGGTTGCATCAGGGAGTCATCAAATGGGCCATGGCATCTAAAAACCAGTTCAGCTAAATCTGCCTTCCAAAAACCATATGGCGTTCCTTTCCTACTGCGCCCTGCCGCGTGGCCGTACAGCAGTTTACGATCGCGTGTGGGGTGTTTTTTGTAAATAGCAGAATCGGGGTAATAAATATTGAGTTTTATTTGGCTGTTAAACCTTGCTTTGCTACTGGAAAAAAATGGATTAAAATGTAAAATCTGCCCAAAAAGTTAAATTATGAAATGTAATCTCCATTTTCCATTAATTGTTGTGGAACACCTAAAGGGTTAACATAGTTTGTAAAATCAGTTTTGTATACCTTGAGGGGTGTAGTTTATAAAATAGGGTCATTTTTGGGTGGTTTCTATTATTATGTAAGTATTATCATTATTATGTAAGTATTATCATTATTATGTAAGCCTCACAAAGTGACTTCAGACCTGAACTGGTCCTTAACCCCTTTGGGACACAGGCTTATTTCACCTTAAAGGGGTTGTCCAGGTTCAGAGCTGAACCTGGACAGCCCTCCATTTTCACCCCGGCAGCCCCCCTGACATGAGCATCGGAGCAGTTCATGCTCCGATGCTCTCCTTTGCCCTGCGCTAAATTGCACAGGGCAAAGGCATTTTTCAGAGTTCCGGTGACATACCGGGCTCTCTATGGGGCTGACAGGAACCCCGGTGACTACACCGGCAATGATGGGCGGGATTTGGCTCTGCCCTAGCCAGTAAAACGGCAGTGTGTTATTGAAAACAAAAGAGCCCGTGCTCTGCGCGATATAGCGCAGGGCACTGGAGCGCATCGGAGCATGAGATGCTCCGATGCTAGGCTCAGGGGGGCTGCCGGGGTGAAAATAAGGCTCTGAACCCGGACAACCCCTTTAAGGACCAGGCAATGTTTTGCAAATCTGACCAGTGTCACTTTAAGTGGTGATAACTTTAAAAAGCTTTGGCTTATCCAAGCCATTGTGAGACTGTTTTTTTGTCACATATTTTACATCATAACACTGGTAAAATGAAGTTAAAAAAAATAATCATTTTTATTTATAAAAAAATACCAAATTTAGCAAAAATTTGTAAAACAATTGCAAATTTCCAAGTTTCAATTTCTCTACTTCTATAATACATAGTAATACCTCCAAAAATAGTTATTACTTTACATTCCCCATATGTCTACTTCATGTTTTCTGGGAATGATATTTCATTTTTTGGGGATGTTACAAGGCTTAGAAGTTTAGAAGCAAATCTTGAAATTTTTCAGAAATAAAAAAAAAAAAGTTTTTAGGGACCAGTTCAGGTCTAAAGTCATTTTGTGAGGCTTACATAATAGAAACCACCTAAAATTACCCTATTCTAGAAACTACACCCCTCAAGGTATTCAAAACTGATTTTACAAACTTTTACAAACGTCGTTAACCCTTTAGGTGTTCCACAAGAGTTAATGGCAAATGGAGATTACATTTCAGAATTTAGATTTTTGGCAAATCTTCCATTTTAACCAATTTTTTCCACTAACAAAGCAAGGGTTAACAGCCAAACAAGACTTTATCTTTATTGCCCTGACTCTGCCGTTTACAGAAACACCCCATATGTGGTCGTACACTACTGTACGGCCACACAGCGGGGCGTAGAGGGAAAGGTGCGCCATATGGTTTTTGGAAGGCAGAGTTTGCTGGACTGATTTTTTGAGACCATGTCCCATTTGAAGCCCCCCTGATGCACCCCTAGAGTAGAAACTCCATAAAAGTGACCCCATCTAAGAAACTACACCCCACAAGGTAAATCTGATTTTACGAACTTTGTTAACCCTTTAGGTGTTGCACAAGAGTTATTGGCAACTGGAGATGAAAGTAAAGGTGTTCAAAAGCTATTAGTGATACATGTCAGATTTGCAAAAAAATGACCTGGGGAGGAAGGTAAAAACAAGCCTGGGTTGAAGGGGTTAATATATGATAAAAAAACAAATGATGGTAAATGATTCTAAACATGCTCACCTTTGGTGCTTTCTGCATTTACTGACATATATTCCATACACACATACAGCTCTGTGGCAGGCATCTGACATACACAGCTCTACAGCTCAGCTGTATGTGGAATACAGCACACAGCTGTATCAAAAAGCTTGCTGACATTTCACACACAGCCTGTCTCCTCCTGACCATGTGACTGATCACATGGTCATGACGTCATTAAAGGTCTCCATCCCTGCAGGATGTACAATAACAAGCGTTCGTGAATGGAGTGCTGGGAGCTGGACAGCTGCTGCTGAGGCTGATGTAAGAACTGACGTATCCTGTGCTTGTAGACGGTTATTATGGATTCGTTTATTAATGAACACAATGTAGACTGCTGAGGCTGCATTGTCTACATAGATTAGATGGTTAGAAATCTGCATGTTTCTTCTCTGCCCGTAGATTACAATCTGTAATAACAACCCCACTGCATACTGCTATGGCAGCGCTCATCATGGCTGGGCTGATATGTTACTGCCGTCGCCAGAGAAAACAGCCTAACAGTGCCATGGCAGCTGTGACAGATCCGTAGACTTAGAATAGGGTACACTTTTCTTACTGTCAAAAAGCAACTGAATAGGAGAAGCTGCAAAGTTGTACCGAATCTTACACTGTCTGCTATATTCCATCTTGGCTGCTAAATCAGGCAGCTGATAATACCTTTGTATGAGAGATGTAACAGCTTAGAAATCCATCATTTGTTTCTTTGTCCCTTGTCTCCTCCACTACAGCTTTGTTTGCCATTACCTGAAGGCCAAGTAAGGGAAGGATAGAATTTCTGCTGCAATTCTTACAATAGATATCTTGAATTAAACTTTTTAAGAAACTATCTATAGCCGATACATTATTGCTGTAGGATATAAATATGCAAATTTGAACCTCATCTGCAGCCTTTAGTACCACTGCTTGAAGCGGCTTTCAAATCGAAGCTAAGTGGAATTTACCAAGCGCATATGTTGGACTTAAAGATGAAAGATATGTGCAGGATTTGTAGAAGGGAGCTTTGTGGAAATCAACGCAGATGGATTTTTCATACAACTGCTAAACAAAATCTTCAAGTGATATTATCTCATATTTTGGGTAAGGAGATCTTACGTGATGGCCATGCTGAATTTGTGTGCAGTAAGTGTGCATTTATGCTTGAACGTTTCTACCGTTTTGATACGGTTATAGCACGCATTGAAGCTCTCTCAATCGAACGCTTACAGAAGCTTCTTTCTGAAAAAAATAGACTTAAACACTGCCTAGCTAGCCTTTACAGAAAAAATAACAACGAAGAAGGTCAAGAAGCCAAGTCAGGAGAAGAAACTGTGGAGACTGCAAATCCTGTAGAAGTTCAATACTCATATTCAGCTCTTCTGCAGGAAGACTTTATTTATTCTGGATATGAAAGCTGGACTGAATTGGAGGAACCTAGCCAAGAAATTCAGTATTGTTCCCACAATGAGGGTACAGGAACTCTTCCAAGAAAATGTCATGGATGTTCTTCTTTGAGAGTGGCTGATGCTGACTATGAAGCGGTTTGCAAAGTGCCAAGGAGGGTAGCTCAGAACATCTCCTCTGGTCAGATGTCCACATGCAAAAGCACTTTAAATGAGCTAGTAACCATTCCTCAAACATCAGAAAATGAGGCTGCAAATGATAATGTTGTATCGGATGGAGATGGCTTGGAAAGATTGTCTTCACATTCTATTGAATCAATTCCAGATACCAAGGATCCTGGGTCTAACATACAAAAAGCTGAGGAAAAAGTAAAATCAGCCACTGAGAATCCAAAGTGTCATTGCACGTCATGCAACCTTTGTGTTAGCTCATGTGGATATGTAAGAAAATTAGATCTTGCACTTACTCTTCTTAAAATGTTTGACTACAAACCAGTTCAGAGTCCAAGAGGGAGTAAAATACCTGTTAAAAGCTGTTCAGTCATAAAATTAAACAGTACCCTCAACAGTGCTCAATCAAGAACCTCAAACACTGGTCTTGGTTTCCTGGACAGCATCATGGAATCACCTCCAAAAACACCTGAAGACTCCATTGCTGAAAATTCTAATCTTTATGAATTTTGGCACAATGTCTATGAAGATTATATTCCAATTTTCATTCAGGTATTTTCCTCCTTTATTCTCCTTTATATGAAAGAAATGTGTGATGATACCATCTGTGCAATTCTAAGGCCCAGATAAGAATACACATTTTATACACTTCTATATTCTAAAGTTAAAAAGTACTGAGTGTTTGAAATGTATTTAGAAGATTTGTATATTGATAGTATCCACCACCATGTTTATGCTAATTTGTATATAATTTGTTACCATACATTGCACTAAGAAGAACATTAGAAGGTATGGCCAGATTTGGCATATACTTGCATCATTTAGAATATTTACTTGTTTGCAATTATAGGAAATATGCTGCAGATTGGCAGCTGTGAAAACTCTGCAGAATATCAGCCAGGTCTGACTTTACTCTTAGGGCTGTTTCACACAAGCATATGCAGTCCGGAAATCACAGTCTGTGTGTGAGCCTGATCCTCCGTTCTGGACACTGTTTGTCTTGCAGGAGTGCACAGCATTATAATGATTTATAATGCTATGTGCCTCTGCACAACATTATTTCTACAGCATCATACTGACATAAAGCTGTCACTATGATTCTTGCACACAGTCGTGTGAAAAAACCCTAAAGCCTATTTCACACTTCAGTGATTTCGTCAGTTTTTGGTCAACAATTTTCATCAGTAGTTGTGAGCTAAAACCAGATCTGAGTCAATAAACACAGAACAGATGCAGATCTTTCCATTATACATATTCTCTGTGTAGGCTTCACTATTGGTTTTGACTCAAAAACACTGAACAAATCACTGAAGTGTGAACTAAACCTCTTATTAATAACAAGTATGAAAGCAATAAAGCATTTATGGGCATCCCTTATTATGGTTGCTAAAATGTACACATGCTCAGAGTTTAATTGGGTCAAGGAACTGCTGGTACACACACCGAGAGATAAATTGGCGCCTGTTAGGTCAGCAGTCCGTGCCAGTGCCACTGCCCCTAACCGCAGGCACAGGTGGCGGGCTCCCTCTTTTCCCTCCTGTCGTCCTGCTGACAAACATGGGCAGCAACTAGCTTAACTCTGTTACATATGTTCCATGCCAGAGTTTCCTTCCGGCTGGAGACCTGCATTAGTGTTGAAGCTTGCATGGGTGTGTCTCTCTTTACCTAAGAGGCAACACACACACGCCATCTGTCTCAGCAGCCTATGGCTGGATTGCAGCCTGAGCAACCTCAGTGTCTATTTCGCTGGACCACTGCTCCGTCCCCATTGACTATAAGGGGGATGTGGGCGGAGCTCCGGCGCAGCTCATTGCGGTGGGAGATCTAGGATGGGTGTTCGGGTGGGAGCTCTGGAAGGGGTGGTGGGAGGCCCGATAGATATGTGGGGGTGGGAGGGCCAATGAATTTTTTTTGCTATGGGGCCCATGCATTTCTAGCTACGCCCCTGCTGCTACGGTTGTAACAGCGAGTGACTAACACGAATGCTGCTTTCTCTTCAACCAACTAATGTACAGGAGTTCCAGAAGTGCACCCCCTTCCGCTCCCACAGTTGATGTGTTATTGATTACCTATCCTAAGGATAGGTCATCAATATAAAAAAACTGTGGACAACCCCTTTAAGCAAGACTGCCATCAATATCAGATTGGTGGGAGTTCGACACCCAGCCCCCTCAGCTGTTGGCTGAATAAGCATTTGAGCAACTACAGTTAAAGGGGTATGGGCACCTTAAAGTGGCATTCCAAGATTTTAACCCCTTAAGGATGACTGCTGTACAATCTGGGGTGTAAATATCGTGACCGGGTTTGGGGTGGTCCCAACGCTACGCTAGGTCCCTCAGACACCATCGAGGTGTCACCACGTGTTGCTGCTCTCCTGAAGGGGTGGTAAGGCATGGTGCACCCCAATGGGAAATAAGTCCAGAGAGTCAGGGTCTACAGTAAACCAGTGTGCTTCTCTATTGGAGGAATTCAGGTACAAAACATTCTCCTCCCTAGTAGAAGAAGGGTTTGATGCTGACTGCTGAGGAAAGACCTGAGCTAGCTGTCCCTCTTTCTCTTTAATAGGTTGGTACCCTGGTCCAAAGCTGGTGATTCAGGGTCTGTGGCAGCATATCCCCGTCTCAGTGCCTTCTTCTGGTCACTCAGTAGTCTGGTAGAGTCTCCTCTTCCAAGCACTCTTTCCCTAACTGTAGCGCCCTAGGGGCTCTGACTGCTCTCCTTATATACAGTTTTTGCTAGAGTAGAACCTTCTAGTGGGAGGGGTGGAGTGGAGAAACTCAGCACAAACAGATACTTTGTTTCAGCTCCCGTCTGGTATAGACTTACGTTAGAGCTTCAATGGCAATGGCAATGACACAGCAGGTTTTCCAGACAAAAACAAGTTTTTAGACATAACAACATAGCTAAAACCAGACATTTAACCCCTTAAGGACCCTGGGATTATCCTTTTTTGCGTTTTTGTTTTTCACTCCCCGCCTTCCCATAGTCCTAACTTTTTAAATTTTCCATTCACATAGCCTTATGAGGGCTTATGTTTTGCGGGACAAGTTGTACTTTCTTATGGCACCATTTACAGTTGCATACCATGTAGTTGGAAGCGGGAAAAAAATTCCTAATGTGGTAGAATTGGGAAAAAACGCATAATTATTTATTTTCCGCTGTACACTATGCATTAAAATTTACCTGTTATCTTCATTCTCCAGGTCAGTATGGTTGAAAATTAATTTCATAACTACAAAAACGTTATAAGGATCAGAATATGGTTATGTGTACGGGGCTCGGTGAGGGCTCATTTTTTGCGGGATGATCTGTTCTTTTCAGTGATACCAATTTTAAGTGTGTGTGACTTTTTGATCACTTTTTATTAAAAAATTACTGTCTAGTTGAAGTGCCAAAAAATAAAAAATTGGCTGTTTCTATTTTTTTTCCCGCTACGCCATCTGCCGTATGCCATTAATATTGTTATATTTTAATAGTATGGGCATTTTCGCACATCACGATACCCATGATGTTTATTTTTTTATTGGTTAAGTATTTTTATTTTAAGTAAAGGGGGGTGATTTGAACTTTTATTTATTTATTTTTATTTGTAAAAACTTTTTTTAAACTTTTTTTTTACTCCTTTTATTTTACTTTAAAGGATAACTGTAAAAAAGACTAATTTCAATTTTCATATATGTAGTTACTAATAACATGATATTCCAGAATCAGTTACTATTAGACTGACTTACCCCATATTTAATAAGATTCAGCCCTTAGCAACCAGTCTGCATAAAACAGCAATTTCACTTTTCAGTTAAGATGGCCGCCACTGCCCTCACCCTGAGGCTAATCCCGCCTGCCCTCACTAGCCAGTAACAATAGCCCCCCAAAAGTGTCAGTAACTAGAGCCCTCCCCCTAAAGGGTTAATCTCCTGCAGCACAAAGGGGTCCTCTTACCACATGTTGCTTTCATTTATACACTGTGCAGATAGCAGATCTCCCTTCCCTGGTCTGCGCTGCTTCGACTCTGCCTTCTCCAGCTCTGCTGAGTGAGGGAGCATCTGCCAAGCACAGGGACAGGGAGAAGTGCACACAGCCCAGGCACTGTTATCAGCTGCTGGGGAGCACCTGGCTTTAATCATTTACTTAGAGTGCCTGGCTGTCAGTAATGTGACCCTGCATGCAGCGTCCGTCCTTCAACAAATAGACGGACCATGCCTAGCTACCCTATTTTAAGCACAGGTAAAAGTAGGCAGTACAGGGAACAAAAATGTGGAATTAAGGGGTAATTGAATACACATTGAAAAGGTGAAATAGGGCCACCAAGGTGATATTAATCACCACAATCCAATACTCCCAAAAAAGTACAGTTATACTTTAAGTCACCTTGGCAATAACTGGCAATCATTCAATAGCCCATAGTATCTAAATAGCCATTATTGAAGACTTCATTTGCACTATATCAATACAAGGGTGCCAATTAGTCAATTAGCGCAAGGTAACAGGTTCCCCGAGCTCAGCCAGGGAATGCTGTTATCGGACTGGAAGCGCGCGACTTACGGTTACGGTCTGCGCTGATACCCTGATCACATTTGACCACGGCATCTGAAGGGTAAGATGTATGCGATCAGCCTTATGGCTGATCGCATACATGTGCCGTTGGTCTCTGCTATTTAAAATGCATGTGCAAGCGGGCGCCATGCTTAGGGACCGGACTTGTGACGTACATTTACGTCATGGGTCCTTAACCACTTCAACCCCGCTAGCTGAAACCCCCTTAAAGGGAGTCTGTCAGCAGATTTACCCCTTTTTAACAGTTGCCATACCGCTGTAGCCGCAAAACAGATGATTAACACGGTACCTTTATATGCTTTGGTGGACTTTTAAATATGCCAAAAACGAACTTTGATGAGGGCTCACAAGTGCCCAGGGCGGAGTCCACCGTGTTGGAGCCCAGGCAGCTCTGCCTCTTCGGCTCTTATCCCCGCCCAGCCTCCTCCTCTGCTCGCCTATCTGTTGTCTCTCCCCCTCAGCGAGATCCCGCGCCGACGCGATGACTTGCTTGGTCGGGGCATGCGCATAAGCTACTGCGATGCCATGTCAGCAATGGGCATGGCAGTGCGCATGCCCCGGCCAAGGAAGTTATCGCATCGGCGCGGGATCTCGCTGAGGGGGAGAGACAACAGATAGGCGAGCAGAGGAGGAGGCTGGGCGGGGATAAGAGCCGAAGAGGCAGAGCTGCCTGGGCTCCAACACGGTGGACTCCGCCCTGGGCACTTGCGAGCCCTCATCAAAGTTCGTTTTTGGCATATTTAAAAGTCCACCAAAGCATAAAAGGTACCGTGTTAATCATCTGTTTTGCGGCTACAGTGGTATGGCAACTGTTAAAAAGGGGTAAATCTGCTGACAGACTCCCTTTAATGACCAGGCCACTTTTTACACTTCTGCACTACACTACTTTCACCGTTTATCGCTCGGTCATGCAACTTACCACCCAAATGAATTTTACCTCCTTTTCTTCTCACTAATAGAGCTTTCATTTGGTGGCATTTCATTGCTGCTGACATTTTAACTTTTTTTGTTATTAATCGAAATGTAACGATTTTTTTGCAAAAAAATGAAATTTTTCACTTTCAGCTGTAAAATTTTGCCAAAAAAAACGACATCCATATATAAATTTTTCGCTAAATTTATTGTTCTACATGTCTTTGATAAAAAAAATAAAAAAATCATCATATTCCGCTAACTTGTGACAAAAAATAAAAAATTCGAGGAACTCGCCATGCCCCTCACGGAATACCTTTGGGTGTCTTCTTTCCAAAATGGGGTCACTTGTGGCGTAGTTATACTGCCCTGGCAATTTAGGGGCCCATATGTGTGAGAAGTACTTTGCAATCAAAATGTGTAAAAAATGGCCTGCAAAATCCGAAAGGTGCTCTTTGGAATGTGTGCCCCTTTGCCCACCTTGGCAGCAAAAAAGTGTCACACATCTGGTATCGCCGTACTCACGAGAAGTTGGGGAATGTTTTGGGGTGTCATTTTACATATACCCATGCTGGGTGAGAGAAATATCTTGGCAAAAGACAACTTTTCCCATTTTTTTATACAAAGTTGGCATTTGACCAAGATATTTATCTCACCCAGCATGGGTATATGTAAAATGACACCCCAAAACACATTCCCCAACTTCTCCTGAGTACGGCGATACCAAATGTGTGACACTTTTTCGCAGCCTAGATGCGCAAAGGTGCCCAAATTCTTTTTAGGAGGGCATTTTTAGACATTTGGATCCCAGACTTCTTCTCACGCTTTAGGGCCCCTAAAAAGCCAGGGCAGTATAAATACTCCACATGTGACCCCACTTTGGAAAGAAGACACCCCAAGGTATTCAATAAGGGGCCTGGCGAGTTCATAGAATGTTTTTTTTTTTGGCATAAGTTAGCGGAAATTGTTTTTTTTTTTTCTCACAAAGTCTCACTTTCCGCTAACTTGGGACAAAAATTTTAATCTTTCATGGACTCAATATGCCCCTCAGCGAATACCTTGGGGTGTCTTCTTTCCAAAATGGGGTCAGTTGTGGGGTGTTTGTACTGCCCTGGCATTTGAGGGTCTCCGCAATCATTACATGTATGACCAGGAGTTTCTGCTATTCTCCTTATATTGAGCATACAGGTAATGAGATTTTTTTTTTTCGTTCAGCCTCTGGGCTGAAAGAAAAAAATGAATGGCACAGATTTCTTCATTCGCATCGATCAATGTGGATGAAAAAATCTCTGCCCAAAAAAAAAAAAAAGGAGGGGAAAGGCGTCTGCCAGGACATAGGAGCTCCGCCCAACATCCATACCCACTTAGCTCTTATGCCCTGGCAAACCAGATTTCTCCATTCACATCAATCGACGTGGATGAATAAATCATTGCCTGGATTTTTTATATTTTTTATATACAAAGTGTTTGCCAAAGCATTGGAATGCCGCCTCCTCCTCAGCTCGTATGCCTTGGCAAACATATCTTTTACTGCAGAGTAGAAATCTCGTCTTGCCGCATACACCGACTTGCGTGTAATCTGACAGCAGCGCAATGCTTCTGTCAGAATGCACATCAGTGCTGCAGCTAGTCGATCGGTTGGTCCACCTGGAAGGTAAAACAAAAACAAAAAAAAAAAAAAACAGGCCGCAACGCAATAATATTATTAACTTTGGAACAGAACATATAAACTTTAACTTTTTGAACTAAACATTAACCTTTTTGCTTAGGCTACTTTCACACTTGCGGCAGTGTGATCCGGCGGGCCGCTGGATCCGCCGATCTGCCACTGACTGAAAGCATTTGTGAGACGGATCCGGATGCCTATGGGAAAAAATGCAGGATCCGGCGTTCAGGCAAGTCTTCAGTTTTTTTCGTCGGAGAGAAAACCGTAGCATGCTACGGTTTTCTCTTTTGCCTGATCAGTCAAAACTACTGAACTGAAGACATCCTGATGCAAACTGAACGGATTACTCTCCATTCAGAATGCATGGGGATAAAACTGATCAGTTCTTTTCCGGTATAGAGCCCCTGTGACGGAACTCTATGCCGGAAAAGAAAAACGCAAGTGTGAAAGTACCCTTACTGGTGTTTTTATTTTTTTACCTTTATAGAACAAACCTGAAGATGTGGCGAAGTGCGTTATGCACTTTGTCCCAGGTGAAAGGAGAGGTTTGCAGCAGCTGTATGGGAATGGGCCCTAATAGCCCTGTGTACCTGTCCTTGTGAGATGTGATCCCTATGCTAAGTGTACCTGTGTGTGGTACTTCCGGAAACACTCTCCAAAGCATAGGGCAGGATGGTCAGGACAGTCAGGACAGAAATAGTGGGTGTCACGCCTTTTTCCACTCCTGCTACAGAAATAACATCTTTTTCGGGGTGACGGTTGGGTTGAGGTACCAGGAACGACACTGGGGAAATGTCGCTTGTGTAGACGGCTATCTACACTGGTGGATGGGGCCACGGAACCTCCTGGGTACAGGAGGTTCTCGATGATCTCTTCCTGAATTTGAGGAAGGATCCAGTTCTCCCAGCCTTACTGTAGAGAACAAAACTATTATACAGAGCCAATTGAATTAAATATACAGACACCTTCTTATACCAGCGTCTGGTGCGGCGGGACACTAAATACGGAGCCAACATCTGGTCATTGAAGTCCACCCCTCCCATGTGAAGGTTATAGTCGTGGACTGAGAGGGGCTTTTCAATGACACGGGTTGCTCGCTCAATTTGGATTGTCGTGTCTGCGTGAATGGAGGAGAGCATGTAAACGTCACGCTTGTCTCTCCATTTCACCGCGATCAGTTCTTCGTTACACAATGCAGCCCTCTGCCCCCTTGCAAGACCGGTGGTAAAGAGCCGTTGGGGGAAGCCCGTGCGACTAGTTCGCGCGTTGCCACAGGCGCCAATCTGTTCTAGAAACAAATGACTAAAGAGGGCCACACTTGTGTAGAAATTGTCCACATAAAGATGGTACCCCTTGCCAAATAAGGGTGACACCAAGTCCCAGACTGTCTTCCCACTGCTCCCCAGGTAGTCAGGGCAACCGACCGGCTCCAGGGTCTGATCTTTTCCTTCATAGATCTGAAATTTGTGGGTATAGCCTGTGGCCCTTTCACAGAGCTTATACAATTTGACCCCATACCGTAAAATGTATAAGGGACTCGTCTACGCAGATGTTTTGCTCAGGGGTATACAAATATGAAAATTTCGGGTTGAAATGGTCTATGAGGGGCCGAATTTTGTGGAGCCGGTCAAAAGCTGGGTGGTCTCTGGGACGGGAGGTGGTGTTGTCGCTACAGTGCAGGAAACGCAGGATGGTCTGAAATCGTGTCCTGGACATAGCAGCAGAGAACATGGGCATGAGATGAATTGGGTTTGTGGACCAATATGACCGCAATTCATGCTTTTTAGTTAGACCCATGTTGAGGAGAAGGCCCAGAAAAATTTTAAATTCGGAAACTTGGACGGGTTTCCACCGGAAAGACTGGGCATAAGAGCTTCCCGGGTTGGCGGATATAAATTGTGTGGCATACCGATTTGTTTCGGCCACGACTAAGTCCAAGAGCTCCGCAGTCAAGAACAGCTCAAAAAATCCCAGGGCCGAACCGATCTGAACTGTCTCAACCCGAACTCCAGACTGGGTGGTGAAAGGGGGAACTACAGGTGCGGCTGAAGTTGGGGACTGCCAATCAGGGTTTGCCAGCACCTCAGGGATTCTAGGGGCTCTACGGGCCCGTCTTTGCGGTGGCTGCGACGGGGTCACTACTGCTCGTGCCACCGTACCAGCTTCTACTGCCGTTCTGGTGCTCGCCACTTCACCAGGTTGTACGGCAGTGCTGGTGCTAGGTCCAGGAAGGGCTGCGCTGCTGGTGTATGCCTCACCACGTAATCCGACAGCACCAGCCCCACTCTGCTGCTCTTGAAGCGGATCCTGCGCAACCTGCGGTCTAGCGACACGGGGCCGGGTACGCCTGGTGCTATCAGGGACCTCAGCCTCCTCGTCCGAACTTTGGGTCAGAGAGCCACTGCTTTCTACAGGTTCATATTCTGACCCGCTAGATTCATCAGATGAGGGTTCCCATTCCTCGTCCGACTGGGTCAGAAGCCTGTAGGCCTCTTCAGAAGAATACCCCCTGTTTGACATTTGGGCAACTAAATTTAGGGGTATTCCCTGAGACTACCCAAGAAAAAAAGCAAGCCTATCTTACAAATGGGAGGCTAGCAAAGTACCAGAGGCCGCTGCGGTTGATAAAAAATATCAAAACAGGATTTTTTTATCGCCGCAGCGCGTGTAAAGTGATTGTGCAGTGATCAAAAAAAAAAAAGTTTTTGTCACTGCGGTTGGGCGGGCGTGGGTGAACGCACGTGTGGGCGACCGATCAGGCCTGATCGGGCAAACACTGCGTTTTGGGTGGAGGGCGAACTAAAGTGACACTAATACTATTATAGATCTGACCGTGATCAGTTTTGATCACTTACAGATACTATAAAAGTACAAATGCTGATTAGCGATAGGGGCAAGAAGGGGTGATCAAGGGGTTAATTGGGGTGCTGGGAGGTGATCTGGGGGCTAAGTGTGTTGTTGGTGGGTACTCACAGTGATGTGTGCTCCTCTGCTGGAACCAACCGACCAAAAGAAGGAGCAGAGGAGCACAGCAGCCATTTAACACATTATATTTACTAAATATGATTTGTTAGCTGGCTGCTGATTAGTTTTTTTGAAAATCAACAACCTGCCAGCCACCATCATTGGCTGGCAGGTTGATGACGAACTTGTCTTTGAAATTTTGCCGGCCCGCAATGCGCATTTCCCCGAAATCTCGCGTCTCGCGAGAGAACGCCCCGGCGCGTCCACCCAGAGAAACAGGACCGCCGAAAAGACGCAATCCTGTGTACGGCAGTCCTGAGCAGGTTAAAGGGGGTCAGACTGTCTGCTCTTTGGTGGTCCCTCCAAAACATTGTGATAAACAAGTCTGGGTTTTTCCCTCCAAAACATGGTGGTAAAAAAGTTTGGGGTTTTCCTTCCAAAACATGGTCTTCTTTAAACTCTATGGCAGCTGTGCAAAATTACCAGCTTCTCAATCAAAGCCCTAACAGTCTCTCAGTATTCATTAATCCTTTCCACAGAGCCATGTAAATGCAGTGATAATGAACAGGATATATATCACAACATATATATAAAATGCAGTAACACAGTAATAAACAGTATGAGCAGTATAAGTGGGTTGGCACCCGGGGCGGGTCCTTTCTCTGGCAAAGTACTCCCTGCACCAGGGCACTACATAAACATGGCACCCTCTCAGAAGCTGAGCAGGAGCCATAGCTGTTTTACACAGCAGACACCCGAGGCAGTGTTTGTCATTGGTGGAATCTCTGATCACGGACATTAAAAGGGCATCTGTTACCAGATGTCGCAATAAAACCAGCATACTTGGGATATGTCTGCTTCTCAACTGAACGTATCTTTGTTGCCTGCATTGCAGAGAAATATGCAAATTAACCCCTAGGTGCCACAAGTGCAGTGCTGTTGCTCCCAGAGGTTCCACTTACTCTGCTTCTGCTGTGCCCTCTCCTTGACCAGGCCAGGCCTAAATTCTGAGCTGTTCTCTTCAGTGTCCAGCACATGCATAGTACAGTACAGAGGCTCACCTGTGAATCTCTTCTGTACTTCCCCTATGTCAACTACATCACAGTTCACCCTGAAGACAAAGAAGAAGGCATTGCTGAGAAGAGAAGGAGACTCGTCTGCCGTTGCTATATCCTCCTTCTTGGTAAGTATTCCACACCAATGCTGGATTCTCTCTGCCACTAGTTATGTGGGCAGCAATATAGAAATTAAATATCATATTTTTTGCCTTTATAAGATGCACCTGATAAAGGTTTTAGAGGAGAAAAATAAGAAAAAATATTTTTCATTAGACCCCCATCTCAGATCAGAACCTCCTGATATCAGACCCCCATAATAGGACATCAGATCAGACATCAGTGTCAGATCCCCGTATCAGATGTCAATATTAAGTTCTGAACTCCATATCAGACCTCAGATCAGACCCTCATCATACTTCGATGTCAGGCCCCCGTATGATACCTCAGATCAAGATGAGACCTCAGGTCGGACCTCCATGTCAGATCCCGTATGAGACCTCAGATCAAGATCAGACCCCAATGCCAGACCACCGTATCAGACCTTAAAATAAATAAATTCACTTATCTCTCCTTCTCCGCTGCTCCTCTGCAGGTCCAGCAGTTTCCCCTGCATTCTTTGTTCCCTGATCTTCTCTGGGCCTGTGCTGCACTGTCACCTGACTGTGTGCAGCGTCTGGACACTATGTCCTGACGCTGTTCACAGTCAGGACAGTGCAGCGTGGCATGTAGGAGGAAGACCAGGGAGCATGAGTACCGGCAGCGCACACGCAGCCACTCGCTACTGGCTCCCCGCACTTACTGCATACTAGTGACTCACTAGTTCTTTATAAGACGCACTTCCATTTTGCCCTACTTACGCTTTTTTTTAAATATATTAGTAATCCCAATCAACGTGGTCATTTCACTCGTAAACACCTTTATTGGTTGTCTAGTAGCTCCTCTGCAGTACTGTGTTCTGTTCTGCTCCCTGTGTGTACCAGGATTAGGTGCACCTTTTGTACACCAGTTAAGCAGCCATTTTATTTTTATTGGTACATGTATATACTATGCAAGACCCTAGAGAAGCTCCTGTCCTCATCAGTCAAAGTAATTTACCGCTTCCAGCATCTATTACTGGCAGTTATATGTAAAGACTTTATTAGTCTTGTTATCTGCTTATTTTTCTTAAAACATCAGTTTTTCTTATTCTGTGATGACATTTTGGGACTTCGGAACAAATTACTAGTTTTCCAGTTACAATGGTTTCAACATACAATGGTCGTGTCGGAACCAATTAATATTGTTATTTGAGGGACCACTGTATTCATAGAGGATAAAAAAATAGAGATAAATAATATGGTGGTGGACAGTTGTGACCACAGCATCTGAGTGGTAAAACACTCGGACTGCTGCGCTCCCAGTGCTTGAGCAGCGTCCCTGCGATATTGAGGGATCGATTTGCTTGCTGTGGAAGTCTTCGATCCTCTGATAGATCCGAAGCCTGCCACAGCAGGAACATAAACAAATCTCCTATAGACATTCCCATTCTATTGGAGAAGAGATGAGATGAAAAAAGTAAAAAAAAAATGTAATATAAAAAAGTATAAAAATCCCAATTACCCCCTTTCCCAAGATTAAAAATAAACTATAAAAAAATTTAAATCACAGGCATCGCCATGTCCCAAAATGCCCAAACTATTAAAATATGCATGTATTCATCCTGTACAATGCTGTTTTTTTTTGTTGCTTCACCTCTGAAAAAATGGAATAAAAAGTGATCAAATAGTCATACACACTGAAAAATTGTATCTAAAAAAAGTTATGGTGATGTAAAGAAGAGAAATTATTTTTAAAACGTTTTTTTTTTAAGTATTAAAACACAAAAGAAACTATATAATAGTGGTATCTTTGTAAGGCCTCATGCTCTCGGCCGTTGTTTGGGTCCGCATCCGAGCCGCCAAGACCAATCGTGTGCATGAGGCCAAATTGTACTGACCCATAGAATGAAGGTCAGTTTTACCACCTAGGGCAGTGGTCGGCAAAGTGCGTCTCGTGAGCCACAAGCGGCTCTTTAGACCCTTCAATGCGGCTCTTTCCTGCGACCCATCTTGCACTACAGAGGAATCTAATCTTGCCTGTGGGACGCATTTGCATTCCACATAGCAAGAGAGGGCAGTTCGCTAACTAGTATTAGCGCATGCGCATCACAGTAGGGCCTACTGTGATGCGCGTGCTCCAATACTAATTAGCGAACACGCCCTCTCTTGCTTTGTGGAACGCAAATGCGTCCCACAGGCAAGATAATTAGTATTAGCGCACGCGCATCACAGTAGGGCCGGCAGTACGCACCTCCTTCCAGAGTAGACGTCGGAACGAGGAGGAAGTGACGAGGGGTATTGAAAACTTCCCGGGCAGTGAAATCTGCCAGAGACAGAACACCGCTGCAGGTTACAAGTCAGAGTCCTTCTACCTCCTTTCAGAGTCAGTGTACCTCCTTCTACCTCCTTCTACAGGTAAATCAATTATTTGGCATCAGCATTTACTTGGCATGGGTTTAAACAGCAAAAGTAATGTCTGCAGACAAGTTTAATAAAAGTAAAAAATGATAAAGATAAAATTAAATAATAATCAAGATCCAAATACACATATAAGTACATATAAAAGTATGTAAAAACACACTCTGGGTTCATGCCCACGAATGTAAGGGCGCCCTGCCTGTGCTGCGGACCGCAAATAGCAGTCCACAATGCACGGACACAGACCATGTGGCAGCTGCATGAGGATCGCGGACCCATTCACTTGAATGGGGTTCGCGATCCGCATCCGACTGCCCGCACCGCAAAAAAGTAGCGCATGCTGAAGTGAATGGGTCCATGATGCGGGCTGCACAAGGCTGTGTGCAGCCTGCATCATGGACCCGTTCACTTCAGCATGCGCTACTTTTTTGCGGTGCGGAGGCACAGCCAGAAGCACCACAGAAGCACTCTATAGCACTCATATTCCGGATCCTGGACCCATTCCGCATCACGGACCCATTCACTTCAGCATGCGCTTCTTTCCTATATATTTTAGGTTTTAACCACTTAAGGACCACAGGTTTATACCCCCCTAGTGACCAGGCCCTTTTTTACAAATCGGCACTCCACAACTTTAGCGGTTTATTGCTCGGTCATGCAACTTACCACCCAAATGAATTTTACCTCCTTTTCTTCTCACTAATAGAGCTTTCATTTGGTGGTATTTCATTGCTGCTGACATTTTTACTTTTTTTGTTATTAATCGAAATTTAATGATTTTTTTGCAAAAAAATGACATTTTTCACTTTCAGTTGTAAAATTTAGCAAAAAAAAACAACATCCATATATACATTTTTCACTAAATTTATTGTTCTACATGTCTTTGATAAAAAAAAATGTTTGGGTAAAAAAAAAAAATGGTTTGGGTCAAAGTTATAGCGTTTACAAACTATGGTACAAAAATGTGAATTTCCGCTTTTTGAAGCAGCTCTGACTTTCTGAGCACCTATCATGTTTCCCGAGGTTCTACAATGCCCAAACAGTAGAAAAACCCCACAAATGACCCCATTTCGGAAAGTAGACACCCTAAGGTATTCGCTGATGGGCATAGTGAGTTCATAGAACTTTTTATTTTTTGTCACAAGTTAGCAGAAAATGATGATTTTCTTTTTTTTCTTACTATGTCTCATATTCCACTAACTTGCGACAAAAAATAAAAAATTCTAGGAACTCGCCATGCCCCTCACAGAATACCTTGGGGTGTCTTATTTCCAAAATGGGGTCACTTGTGGGGTAGTTATACTGCCCTGGCAATTTAGGGGCCCAAATGTGTGAGAAGTACTTTGCAATCAAAAGCTGTAAAAAATGACCGGTGAAATCCGAAAGGTGCTCTTTGGAATATGTGCCCCTTTGCCCACCTAGGCTGCAAAAAAGTGTCACACATCTGGCATCGCCGTACTCAGGAGAAGTTGGGGAATGTGTTTTGGGGTGTCATTTTACATATACCCATGCTGGGTGAGAGAAATATCTTGGCAAAAGAGAACTTTTCCCATTTTTCTATACAAAGTTGGCATTTGACCAAGATATTTCTCTCACCCAGCATGGGTATATGTAAAATGACACCCCAAAACACATTCCCCAACTTCTCCTGAGTACGGCGATACCAGATGTGTGACATTTTTTTGCAGCCAAGGTGGCCAAAGGGGCACATATTCCAAAGTGCATCTTTCGGATTTCACAGGCCATTTTCTACACATTTTGATTGCAAAGTTCTTCTCACACATTTGGGCCCCTAAATTGCCAGGGCAGTATAACTACGCCACAAGTGACCCCATTTTGGAAAGAAGACACCCCAAGGTATTCCGTGAGGGGCACGGCGAGTTCCTCGAATTTTTTATTTTTTGTCACAAGTTAGCGGAAAATGATGATTTTTTTTTTTTTTTTTTTTCTTTCAAAGTCTCATATTCCACTAACTTGCGACAAAAAATAAAAAATTCTAGGAACTCGCCATGCCCCTCACGGAATACCTTGGGGTGTCTTCTTTCCAAAATGGGGTCACTTGTGGCGTAGTTATACTGCCCTGGCAATTTAGGGGCCCAAATGTGTGAGAAGTACTTTGCAATCAAAATGTGTAAAAAATGGCCTGCGAAATCCGAAAGGTGCACTTTGGAATATGTGCCCCTTTGCCCACCTTGGCTGCAAAAAAGTGTCACACATCTGGTATCGCCGTACTCAGGAGAAGTTGGGGAATGTGTTTTGGGGTGTCATTTTACATATAACCATGCTGGGTGAGAGAAATATCTTGGCAAAAGACAACTTTTCAATTTTTTTTATACAAAGTTGGCATTTGACCAAGATATTTCTCTCACCCAGCATGGGTATATGTAAAATGACACCCCAAAACACATTCCCCAACTTCCCCTGAGTACGGCAATACCAGATGTGTGACACTTTTTTGCAGCCAAGGTGGGCAAAGGGGCACATATTCCAAAGTGCACCTTTCGGATTTCGCAGGCCATTTTTTACACATTTTGATTGCAAAGTACTTCTCACACATTTGGGCCCCTAAATTGCCAGGGCAGCATAACTACGCCACAAGTGACCCCATTTTGGAAAGAAGACACCCCAAGGTATTCCGTGAGGGGCACGGCGAGTTCCTAGAATTTTTTATTTTTTGTCACAAGTTAGCGGAAAATGATGATTTTTTTCTTTTTTTCTTTTTTTTCTTTCAAAGTCTCATATTCCACTAACCTGCAACAAAAAATAAAAAATTCTAGGAACTCGCCATGCCCCTCACAGAATACCTTGGGGTGTCTTCTTTCCAAAATGGGGTCACTTGTGGCGTAGTTATATTGCCCTGGCAATTTAGGGGCCCAAATGTGTGAGAAGTACTTTGCAATCAAAATGTGTAAAAAATGGCCTGCGAAATCCGAAAGGTGCACTTTGGAATATGTGCCCCTTTGCCCACCTTGGCTGCAAAAAAGTGTGACACATCTGGTATTGCCGTACTCAGGAGAAGTTGGGGAATGTGTTTTGGGGTGTCATTTTACATATACCCATGCTGGGTGAGAGAAATATCTTGGCAAAAGACAACTTTTCCCATTTGTTTTATACAAAGTTGGCATTTGACCAAGATATTTATCTCACCCAGCATGGTATATGTAAAATTACACCCCGAAACACATTTACCAACTTCTCCTGAGTACGGCAATACCAGATGTGACACTTTTTTGCAGCCTAGATGCGCAAAGCGGCCCAAATTCCTTTTAGGAGGGCATTTTTAGACATTTGGATCCCAGACTTCTTCTGGCTCTTTAGGGCCCCTAAAAAGCCAGGGCAGTATAAATACCCCACATGTGACCCCACTTTGGAAAGAAGACACCCCAAGGTATTCAATGAGGGGCCTGGCGAGTTCATAGAATTTTTTTTTTTGGCATAATTTAGCAAAAATAGATTTTTTTTTGTTTTTTTTCTTACAAAGTCTCACTTTCCGCTAACTTAGGACAAAAATCTAAATCTTTCATGGACTCAATATGCCCCTCAGCAAATACCTTGGGGTGTCTTCTTTCCAAAATGGGGTCATTTGTGGGGTGTTTGTACTGCCCTGGCATTTGAGGGTCTCCGCAATCATTACATGTATGGCCAGCATTAGGAGTTTCTGCTATTCTCCTTATATTGAGCATACAGGTAATGAGATTTTTTTTCCCGTTCAGCCTCTGGGCTGAAAGAAAAAAATGAACGGCACAGATTTCTTCATTCGCATCGATCAATGTGGATGAAAAAATCTCTGCCCAAAAAAAAAAAAGGAGGGGAAAGGCGTCTGCCAGGACATAGGAGCTCCGCCCTACATCCATTCCCACTTAGCTCGTATGCCCTGGCAAACCAGATTTCTCCATTCGCATCAATCGATGTGGATGAATAAATCATTGCCGGGATTATTTTTTTTTTACATACAAAGTGTTTGCCAAAGCATAGGAACGCCGCCTCCTCCTCCTCAGCTCGTATGCTTCGGCAAACGTATCTGTTACTGCAGAGTAGAAATCTCGTCTTGCAGCGCCGCATACACCGACTTGCGTGTAATCTGACAGCAGCGCAATGCTTCTGTCAGAATGCACATCAGTGCTGCAGCTGCTTGATCGCTTGGTCCACCTGGAAGGTAAAAAAACAAAAAAGAAAAAACCAGGCCGCAACGCAATAATTTTATTAACATTAACTTTAGAGAACATTAACTTTTCTAAACTTTTGAAACAGAACAATAACTTTTTTGCTTATCGGTGATTTTTTTTTTTTTTTTTTTTTTTTTTTTTACCTTTATTGGACAAACCTCTCCTTCCCCATGGGACAATGTGCAAAGCGCAAATCGCCCAAACATGTGGCGAAGTGCATTATGCACTTTGTCCCAGGTGAAAGGAGAGGTTTATGGCAGCTCTGTGTGAAAGGGCCCTAAGACCCCTGTGTGCCTGTCCTGTGTACGCAATCCCTATGCTAATAGTGTACCTGAGTGTGGAACTTGCGGAAACACTCCCCTATGCATAGGGCAGGCTGGTCAGGACAGTCAGGACAAAAAAAGGTGGTGTCACGCCTTATTCCACCCCTGCTACAGACACGACATCTTTTTCTTGTGGAACGTTGAGTTGGGGTACCAGGATAGACAGACGGGAAGTGTCTGCCATGTAGCCCGCTCACTACATCAGGGCCTTGGGGCACGGACCCTCCTGGATACAGGATTTCCGAAATGATCTCTTCCTGGAATTTTAGGAAGGATCCTGTTCTCCCAGCCTTACTGTAGAGAACAAAACTATTGTACATCGCCAATTGGATCAAATAAACAGACACCTTCTTATACCAGCGTCTGGTTCTGCGGGAAACTAAATAGGGAGCCAACATCTGGTCATGGCTCCATCATGGTCAGAATCCTGTAGGCCTCTTCAGCGGAATACCCCTTGTTTGACATTTTGGGTTCACTAAATTTAGGGGGTATTCCTCTGAGACTACCCAGGGCCTTGGGGCACGGACCCTCCTGGATACAGGATTTCCGAAATGATCTCTTCCTGGAATTTTAGGAAGGATCCTGTTCTCCCAGCCTTACTGTAGAGAACAAAACTATTGTACATCGCCAATTGGATCAAATAAACAGACACATTCTTATACCAGCGTCTGGTTCTGCGGGAAACTAAATAGGGAGCCAACATCTGGTCATTGAAGTCCACCCCTCCCATGTGAAGGTTATAGTCGTGGACAGAGAGGGGTTTCACAATGACTCCAGTTGCCCGTTCAATTTGGACAGTCGTGTCTGCGTGAATGGTGGACAGAAGGTAAACGTCCCTCTTGTCCCTCCACTTCACCGCGAGCAGTTCTTGGTCACACAAGGCAGCCCTCTCCCCCCGTGCAAGTCGGGTACTAACGAGCCGTTGGGGGAAGCCCCGGCGACTAGGTCGCGCGGTACCACAGCATTGAATTCCGACTATATGTAAGTGCCGAAAGAGGGCCACGCTTGAGTAAAAATTGTCCACGTATAAGTGGTACCCCTTGTGGAATAAGGGTGACACCAAGTCCCAGACAATCTTGCCACTGCTCCCCAGGTAGTCAGGACATCCGACTGGCTCCAGTTTTGAGTCTTTTCCCTCATAGACCCTAAAACGATATGTATAGCCTGTGGCCCTTTCACAGAGCTTATACAGTTTGACCCCATACCGGGCGCGCTTGCTGGGGATGTACTGTTTTATGCCAAGGCGCCCGGTAAAATGTACTAGGGACTCGTCTATGCAGATGTTTTGATTAGGGGTATACGCATCTGCAAATCTGGATGACAAATGGTCTATGAGGGGCCGAATTTTGTGGAGCCGGTCATAAGCAGGGTGGCCTCTTGGATGACAGGTGCTATTGTCCGCGAAATGCATAAAGCACATGATGACCTCAAAACGTGCCCTAGACATTGCAGCAGAGAACATGGGCATGAAATGTATTGGGTCTTTAGACCAATATGACCGCAATACATTTTTTTTTGTTAGACCCATGCTGAGGATAAGGCCCAAAAAAATTTTAAACTCGGAAACAGTGACTGGTTTCCACCTGAAAGGCTGGGCATAGTAGCTTTCCGGATTGGCGGTAATAAACTGTGTGGCGTAGCGGTTGGTTTCAGCCACAACTAGGTCATAGAGATCCGCGGTGAAGAACAGCTCAAAAAACTGAAGGGCCGATCCTAAATGAGCCGTCTCCACGCGAACTCCAGACTGGGCGGTGAAAGGGGGCAATACGGGTGCGGCGGAATCAGGGGATTGCCAATTAGGATTTGCCAGCACCTCTGGGAGACTAAGGGTTCTACGGGCCTGTGAACGCGGTGGCTGCGACGAGGGAGTTATTGCACGTGCCACCGTACCAGCTGGAACTGCCCTTCTGGTGCTCGCCACTTCACCAGGGAATACGGCAGTGCTGGTAGAAGGTCCAGGCTGTGCTGCGCTGCTGGTGTATGCCGCACCATAAACAAGATCAGCGCTAGCACCACTCTGCTGCAAATGAGGATCATCATGCAGGGTAGGCAGAACTCTTACATGGGATCGGGTACGTCTGGCCGTAGCAGGGACCTCTACCTCGTCATCCTCACTAGCCGTTAGAGTGCCACTGCTGTCTACAGGTTCATATTCTGAACCACTGGATTCAGCGGATAAGGCGTCCCCATCGCTTTCATCCATCATGGTCAGAATCCTGTAGGCCTCTTCAGCGGAATACCCCTTGTTTGACATTTTGGGTTCACTAAATTTAGGGGGTATTCCTCTGAGACTACCCAGGAAAAAGAGCAAACCTACCTAGTAAAAAGGAGTGCTTGCGAAGTAAAGCTGCGATCGCTAATAAAGATCCAAAAAGCTCAAAAGTGATCTTTTATAGCGGCGCAGCGATTTTACGGTTTTTGCAGTGATCAGAAAAAAAATAATTCTGTCACTGCGGTGGGGCGGACTGAACGCAAGTGTGCACACAAGATCAGGCCTGATCGGGCGAACACTGCGTTTTTTGTAGAACCTAAGGTGACCCTAATGTACTTATATAGATCTGATTGCGATCAGTATTGATCACTTACAGATACTATATAGTACTAGTGCTGATTAGCGACAGCGATGACGCTAATCAGCGACTAATCGGTGACTGCGGTGCGGTGGGCTGGGCGCTAACTACCTAACAAGTAGCTAACTACCTGGCGGTGATAAGGGACCCTAACAGGTGGGGTGATCAATGACAGGGGGGTGGATAAGGGGGTGATCAGGGTGTCTAATATGGGTGATCAGGAGCTAAATAAGGGGTTAAATAAATGACAGGGTAATATCTAATGTGTAGTGTGGTGATTTGATGCTACTTACAGAGCTGCCTGTGTCCTCTGGTGGTCGATCCAAGAGAAAGGGACCACCAGAGGACCAGGCAGGAGTTATATCAGACGCTATTTTCAAAATAGCGTCTGACATAACCATTTCATTGGACGATTCAAAAATCCACAGCCTGCCAGCCAATGATCGCGGCCGGCAGGCTGCAGATGAACTTGTGAACTGCGCAATCCTGTGAACGCGCGCTCCTGTGAGCGCGCGTTCACAGGAAATCTCGGCTCACGCGAGATGACGCCAATCGGCGTTAGTGTGACCTGGGAGCGCCGCAGCATTGACGCCTTTCGGCGTTAGTGTGACGGGAGGAGGTTAAAAATGTGGCTCTCAAAAGAAATTTTAATCGTGGTTTTGGCGATATTTGGCTCAATTGACAAAAAAGTTTGCCCACCACTGACCTAGGGAATGCCGTAAAAACAAAAGCTTTCAGCTACATTTTATGCACTATAAGATGCTGCCATTACAAAGCACAACTTGTCCTACAAAAAACAAGCCCTGATATGGCTATGTAAATGGGAAAATAAATTTGCAGTTCCAACACTGACTTCTTGGTGCTGGAGCTACTGCAAAACAGCTGATTAGCGGTATAGCAGGGTGCCAGACACCCAACAATCTGACCATCATTATTAAAATCCTGGAATATCCCTTTAAGTATAAATCAAAATGCAAAATTTGGTCTGAACCTATCAGATAATTACTGGTTGATACAGCCTCTCTTTGTGTTAGATGTCCAGATTTTCTCTGTACTTAATGAGCTCAAGGTCATTAAGTTATATTATTGCCCTAAATTGATTGTAAGCCCATGCTAATAGGTTTATGTGGAGGCACAGCTGGAGAAAAGAATGGATTATCCACCTTAGCTGCCCTAGCTTAAACACCCTTAATGACCAGACCACTTTTTACAATTCTGCACTACACTACTTTCACGGTTTATTGCTCGGTCATACAACTTACCACCCAAATGAATTTTACCTCCTTTTCTTCTCACTAATAGAGATTTCATTTGGTGGTATTTCATTGCCTCTGACATTTTTACTTTTTTTTATATTAATAACAATTGCCCGAAATTTTTGCAAATAAATTACATTTTTCACTTTCTATTGTAAAATTTTTGAAATAAAACTACATTTCTATATACATTTTTCTCTAAATTTATTGTTCTAAATGCAATAACTGTATATTTATTTGTTTGGGTAAAAGTTATAGCGTTTACAAACTATGGTGCAAAAAAATTTATTTACGCACTTTGACTTTCTGAGCACCTGTCATGTTTCCTGAGGTTCTACAATGCCCAGACAGTAGAAACACCCCACAAATGACCCCATTTCGGGAAGTAGACACCCTAAGGTATTCGCTGATGGGCATAGTGAGTTCATGGAAGTTTTTATTTTTTGTCACAAGTTAGCGGAAAATGATTTATTATTTTATTTATTTTTTCTTACAAAGTCTCATATTCCACTAACTTGTGAAATTATATTTTTTTTTACATGAACTCGCAATGCCCCTCATGGAATACCTTGGGGTGTCTGCTTTCCAAAATAGGGTCACATGTGGAGTATTTATACTGCCCTGGCATTTTAGGGGCCCTAAAGCATGAGAAGAAGTCTGGAATCCAAATGTCTAAAAATGCCCTCCTAAAAGGTACTCATTGGAATTTGGGCCCCTTTGCTTACTTAGACTGCAAAAAAGTGTCACACATGTGGTGTCACCGTACTCAGGAAAAGTAGGGCAATGTGTTTTGGGGTGTATTTTTACATATACCCATACTGTGTGTGAGAAATAGCTCTGTAAATGACAACTTTTTACATTTTTTTTATACAAAGTTGTCAATTTACTGAGATATTTCTCTCACCCAGCATGGGTATATGTAAAAATACACCCCAAACCACATTGCCCTACTTCTCCTGAGTACGGTGATACCACATGTGTGACACTTTTTTGCAGCCAAGATGCGCAAAGGGGCCCAAATTCCAATGAGTACCTTTAGGATTTCACAGGGCATTTTTACGCATTTGGATTCCGTGAGGGGTATGGTGAGTTCATGTAAGATTTTATTTTTTGTCACAAGTTAGTGGAATATGAGACTTTGTAAGAAAAAACAAAAAAAATAAACAATTTCCGCTAACTTGTGCCCAAAAAATAATCTTCTATGAACTCGCCATGCCCCTCAAAAGTGATCTTTATAGCGCCGCAGCGATATAACAGTGTTTTTGCAGTGATCAGAAAAAAAAATATTCTGTCACTGCGGTGGGGCGGACTGAACGTAAGTGTGCGCACAAGATCAGGCCTGATCGGGTGAACACTGCGTTTTTTTTTAGAGCCTATAGAACATGTCCTATTCTTGTCTGCAATTGCGGACAAGAAAAGGCATTTTCTATATAGTTCTGGCAATGTGCGGATCCGCAAAATGCGGAAAGCACATTGCCGGTGTCCGTGTTTTGCAGAGCCGCGGATCCGCAAAACACATACAGACGTCTCAATGGAGCCTTACAGGGGGGTGATCAATGACAGGGGTGTGATCAGGGAGTCTATATGGGGTGATCAGGGATTAATAAGGGGTTAATAAGTGACGGGGGGGGTGTAGTGTAGTGTGGTGATTGGTGCTACTTACAGAGCTGCCTGTGTCCTCTGGTGGTCGATCCAAGCAAAAGGGACCACCAGAGGAGCAGGTAGCAGGTATATTAGACGCTGTTATCAAAACAGCGTCTAATATACCTGTTATGGGTTAAAAAAATCGCATCTACAGCCTGCAGCGAATGATCGCTGCTGGCAGGCTGTAGATCAACTTCTCAGCCTAGCGTTGTTGTGATGCACCGATGCGTCTAGGAGGAATAACGCGGCCGCCCGCAGGACGCATCCCTATGTTAGGCGGTCGGGAGGAGGTTAAGTAGTTTAAATGTGTAAGAATATTCAGTACCTAAAGGTACCCATACACGTTAGACAACATTTGGCTGAAGATTTAGGGGGCTCCTGACTCTGTTTCCTATAGGAAAATAAGCCAGATGCTGTTCAGTTTCAAATAAACAAGCCACCTTAAAGGGCTTCTCATTTTTCATTTTTGGGCATATTAACTGCCTTCAGACCGCCTAACGCAGGATCGCGGTCCAGAGGCGGCTGTCTCAGGCAGAGTGACGCATCTATGCGTCATCTCGCGAGACGCGAGACTTCCTGTGAACGCGCGCACACAGGCGCGCACGTTCACAGGATCGGAAGGTGAGCCAGTGGATCTACAGCCTGCCAGCGGTGATCGTTCGCTGGCAGGCTGTAGATGCAATTTTTTTAACCCCTAACAGGTATATTAGATGCTATTTTGATAACAGCGTCTAATATACCTAGTACCTGGTCCTCTGGTGGTCCCTTTTGCTTGGGTCAACCACCAGAGGACACAGGCAGCTCAGAAATAAGAATAACCACACTACACTACACCCCCCCTGTCACTTATTAACCCCTGATCACCCCATATAGACTCCCTGATCACCCCCCTGTCATTGCTCATTGATCACCCCCCTGTAAGGCTCCATTCAGACGTCCATATGTGTTTTACGGATCCACGGATCCATGGATCAGATCCGCAAAACACATACGGACGTCTGAATGGAGCCTTACAAGGGGTGATCAATGACAGGGGGGTGATCACCCCATATAGACTCTCTGATCACCCCCCTGTCATTGATCACCCCCCTGTTAATGATCACCCCCATGTAAGGTTCCATTCAGACGTCCGTATGTGTTTTGTGGATCCGATCCATGGATCCGTGGATCAGCAAAACACATACAGACCTCTGAATGGAGCCTTACAGGGGGATGATCAGGGAGTCTATATGGGATGATCACCCCTCTGTAAGGCTCCATTCAGACGTCCGTATGTGTTTTACGGATCCACGGATCCATGGATCGGATCCGGAAAACACATACGGACGTCTGAATAAAGCCTTACAGGGGGGTGATCAATGACAGGGGGGTGATCACCCCATATTGACTCCCTGATCACCCCCCTGTCATTGATCACCCCCCTGTAAGGCTCCATTCAGACGTCCGTATGTGTTTTACGGATCCATGGATCGGTGGATCCGCAAAACACACACAGACCTCTGAATGGAGCCTTACAGGGGGTGATCAGGGAATCTATATGGGATGATCACCCGCCTGTAAGGCTCCATTCAGACGTCCGTATGTGTTTTATGGATCCATGGATCGGATCCGCAAAACACTTACGGACGTCTGAATGGAGCCTTACAGGGGGGTAATCAATGACAGGGGGGTGATCACCCCATATAGACTCCCTGATCACCCCCCTGTAAGGCTCCATTCAGACGTCCATATGTGTTTCACGGATCCATGGATCGGATCCGCAAAACACATACGGACGTCTGAATGGAGCCTTATAGGGGGGTGATCAATGACAGGGGGGTGATCACCCCATATACACTCCCTGATCACCCCCCCTGTCATTGATCACCCCCCTGTAAGGCTCCATTCAGATGTCCGTATGTGTTTTGCGGATCTGGTCCATGGGTCTGTGGATCCGCAAAACACATACGGACCTCTGAATGGAGCCTTACAGGGGTGTGTTCAATGACAGGGGGGTGATCAGGGAGTCTATATGGGGTGATCACCCCCCTGTCATTGATCACCCCCCTGTAAGGCTCCATTCAGAGGCCCATATGTGTTTTGCGGATCCGTGGATCCGCAAAAAACACGGACACGTCTAATATACCTAGTACCTGGTCCTCTGGTGGTCCCTTTTGCTTGGGTCAACCACCAGAGGACACAGGCAGCTCAGAAATAAGAATCACCACACTACACTACACCCCCCCTGTCACTTATTAACCCCTGATCACCCCATATAGACTCCCTGATCACCCCCCTGTCATTGATCATTGATCACCCCCCTGTCATTGATCACCCCCCTGTAAGGCTCCATTCAGACGTCCGTATGTGTTTTACGGATCCACGGATCCATGGATCAGATCCGCAAAACACATACCGACGTCTGAATGGAGCCTTACAAGGGGGTGATCAATGACAGGGGGGTGATCACCCCATATAGACTCTCTGATCACCCCCCTGTCATTGATCACCCCCATGTAAGGTTCCATTCAGACGTTCGTATGTGTTTTGTGGATCCGATCCATGGATCCGTGGATCAGCAAAACACATACAGACCTCTGAATGGAGCCTTACAGGGGGGTGATCAGGGAGTCTATATGGGATGATCACTCCTCTGTAAGGCTCCATTCAGACGTCCGTATGTGTTTTACGGATCCACGGATCCATGGATCGGATCCGGAAAACACATACGGACGTCTGAATAAAGCCTTACAGGGGGGTGATCAGGGAATCTATATGGGATGATCACCCCCCTGTAAGGCTCCATTCAGATGTCCGTATGTGTTTTGCGGATCCGGTCCATGGATCCGTGGATCCGCAAAACACATACGGACCTCTGAATGGAGCCTTACAGGGGTGTGTTCAATGACAGGGGGGTGATCAGGGAGTCTATATGGGGTGATCACCCCCCTGTCATTGATCACCCCCCTGTAAGGCTCCATTCAGAGGCCCATATGTGTTTTGCGGATCCGTGGATCCGCAAAAAACACGGACACTGCGGATCCACAAAACACATTCGGACATCTGAATGGAGCCTTACAGGGGGGTGATCAATGACGGGGGGTGATCACCCCATATACACTCCCTGATCATCCCCCTGTCATTGATCACCCCCCTGTAAGGTTCCATTCAGACGTCCGTATGTGTTTTGCGGATCCGAACCATGGATCCGTGGATCAACAAAACACATACAGACCTCTGAATGGAGCCTTACAGGGGGGTGATCAATGACAGGGGGGTGATCACCCCATATTGATTCCCTGATCACCCCCCTGTCATTGATCACCCCCCTGTAAGGCTCCATTCACACGTCCGTATGTGTTTTACGGATCCATGGATCGGATCCGCAAAACACATACGGACGTCTGAATGGAGCCTTACAGGGGGGTGATCAATGACAGTGTGGTGATCACCCCATATAGACTCCCTGATTACCCCCCTGTCATTGATCACCCCCCTTTAGACATTTTTTTGGCACAAGTTAGCGGAAATAGATTATTTTTTTATATTTTTTTTTTTTTTTTTTTCGTACAAAGTCTCATATTCCACTAACTTGTGTCAAAAAAATAAAATCTCACATGAACTCACCATACCCCTCACGGAATCCAAATGTGTAACATTTTTTAGACATTTATATTCCAGGCTTCTTCTCACGCTTTAGGGACCCTAAAATGCCAGGGCAGTATAAATACCCCACATGTGACCCCATTTTGGAAAGAAGACACCCCAAGGTATTCACTGAGGGGCATATTGAGTCCATGAAAGATTGAACTTTTTGTCCCAAGTTAGCGGAAAGTGAGACTTTGTGAGAAAAAACAAAAAAAATCTATTTCTGCTAACTTGTGCCCCAAAAAAAATGTCTTCTATGAACTCGCTATGCCCCTCATTGAATACCTTAGCGTGCCTTCTTTCCAAAATGGGGTCACATGTGGGGTATTTATACTGCCCTGGCATTTTAGGGGCCCTATAGCGTGAGAAGAAGTCTGGGATCCAAATGTCTAAAAATGCCCTCCTAAAAGGAATTTGGGCCCCTTTGCGCATCTAGACTGCAAAAAAGTGTCACACATGTGGTATCGCCGTACTCAAGAGAAGTTGGGCAATGTGTTCTGGGGTGTCATTTTACATATACCCATGCTGGGTGAGATAAATATCTCGGTCAAATGCCAACTTTGAATAAAAAAATGGGAAAAGTTGTCTTTTGCCGAGATATTTCTCTCATCCATCATGGGTTTATGCAAAATGACACCCCAAAACACATTGCCCAACTTCTCCTGAGTACGGCGATGCCACATGTGTGACACTTTTTTGCAGCCTAGGTGGGCAAAGGGGCCCACATTCCAAAGAGCACCTTTAGGATTTCACAGGGCATTTTTTACACATTTTGATTTCAAGCTACTTCTCACACATTAGGGCCCCTAAAATGCCAGGGCAGTATAACTACCCCACAAGTGACCCCATTCTGGAAAGAAGACACCCCAAGGTATTTCGTGATGGGCATAGTGAGCTCATGGAAGTTTTTATTTTTTGTCACAAGTTAGTGGAATATGAGACTTTGTAAGGGGAAAAAAAATAAAAAAAAACATCATTTTCCGCTAACTCATTATGCCCATCAGCGAATACCTTAGGGTGTCTACTTTCCGAAATGGTTTTTCTACTGTCTGGGCATTGTAGAACCTCAGGAAACATGACAGGTGCTCAGAAAGTCAGAGCTGCTTCAAAAAGCGGAAATTCACATTTTTGTACCATAGTTTTTAAACGCTATAACTTTTACCCAAACCATTTTTTTTTTACCCAAACATTTTTTTTTTTATCAAAGACATTTAGAACAATAAATTTAGAGAAAAATTTATATATAGATGGTTTTTTTTGAAAAATGTTACAACTGAAAGTGAAAAATGTAATTTTTTTGCAAAAATGTCTGTAAATTTCAATTAATAACAAAAAAAGTAAAAATGTCAGCAGCAATGAAATACCACCAAATGAAAGCTCTATTAGTGAGAAGAAAAGGAGGTAAAATTCATTTGGGTGGTAAGTTGCATGACTGAGCAATAAACGGTGAAAGTAGTGTAGTGCAGAATTGTAAAAAGTGGTCTGGTCACTAAGGATGTTTAAGCTAGGGGGGCTGAGGTGGTTAACTGCAGTCTGTCAGCTTTAATTTGAGTGTATTTACATCCAAATCAGGTGAACGGTGTAGGAATTACAACAGTTTGCATATGTGCCTCCTACTTGTTAAGGGACCAAAAGTAATGGGACAGAATAATAATCCTAACTCAAACTTTAAATTTTTAATACTTGGTTGCAAATCCTTTGCAGTCAATTACAGCCTGAAGTCTGGAACGCATAGACATCACCAGACGCTGAGTTTCATCCCTGGTGATGCTCTACCAGGCCTCTATTGTCTTCAGTTCCTGCTTGTTCTTGGGGCATTTTCCCTTCAGTTTTGTCTTCAGCAAGTGAAATGCATGCTCAATCGGATTCAGGTCAGGTGATTGACTTGGGCATTGCCCAACATTCCACTTCTTTCCCTTAAAAAACTCTTTGGTTGCTTTTGCAGTATGCTTTGGGTCATTGTCCATCTGCACTGTGAAGCGCCGTCCAATCAGTTCTGAAGCATTTGGCTGAATATGAGCAGATAATATTGCCTGAAACACTTCATAATTCATCCTGCTGCTTTTGTCAGCAGTCACATCATCAATAAATACAAGAAAAACTGTTCCATTGGCAGCTATACATGCCAACGCCATAACACTACCACCACCATGCTTCACTGGTATGCTTAGGATCATGCGCAGTTCCTTTCCTTCTCCATACTCTTCTCTTCCCATCACTCTGGTACAAGTTGATCTTGGTCTCATCTGTCTATAGGATGTTGTTCCAGAACTGTAAAGGCTTTTTTAGATGTCATTTGGCAAACTCTAATCTGCCCTTCCTGTCTTTGAGGCTCACCAATGGTTTACATCTTGTGGTGAACCCTCTGTATTCACTCTGGTGAAGTCTTCTCTTGATTGTTGACTTTTACACACATACACCTACCTCCTGGAGAGGGTGTTTTCTTCACCAGGGAAAGAATTCTTCGGTCATCCACCACAGTTGTTTTCCATGGTCTTTGGGGCTTTTGGTGTTGCTGAGCTCACCGGTGCGTTCCTTCTTTTTAAGAATGTTCCAAGCAGTTGTTTTGGCCACGCCTAATGTTTTTGCTATATCTCTGATAGGTTTGTTTTGATTTTTCAGCCTAATGAAGGGTTGCTTCACTCATAGTGACAGCTTTTTGGATCTCATCTTGAGAGTTGACAGCAACAGATTCCAAATGCAAATAGCACACTTGAAATTAACTCTGGACCTTTTATCTGCTCATTATAATTGGGATAATATAGGAATAACACACCCCTGGCCATAGAACAGCTGAGAAGCCATGTGTTCCATTACTTCTGGTCCCTTAACAAGTGGGAGGCACATATGCAAACTGTTGTAATTCCTACACCGTTCACTGATTTGATTTGGATGTAAATACCCTTAAATTAAAGCTGACAGTCTGCAGTTAAAGTACATATTGTTTGTTTAATTTCAAATCTGTTGTGGTGGTGTATAGAGTCAAAAATGTTAGAATTGTGTTAATGACCCAATATTTATGGACATGACTGTATAAATAATGTGAGTTGGCAAGGCAGTCAAAAGAAAATGTTTTATATTCTATTTCTCTGTTATAAATTTTTATTAAATTATTAATCTAGTCATCCAATATTCTTTTTGTTCTCTGCAGAGTTTGGCTGAAAAAAAGGGTCATGATGCAACTCAGTATGAAACTTTGCTGTCACAAAAGGCCCAAAATCTGCATAAATCAGGGATGGAAGTTCAAGCACTTCAAGAAAAATTGCAGGAGTCTAAGGATAATATCAAGGTATTTGCTTTGACCCTTCAATATTGTCTTATTAAACTTCAACTCTTCTACTTTATTGGTAAGGATCTATAAATATCCTCTAAGGCCTCATGCACACGGACGTTTTTTTTCACGGTCCGCAAAACGGGGTTCCGTTGGTCCGTGATCCGTGACCGTTTTTCCGTCCGTGGGTCTTCCTTGATTTTTGGAGGATCCACGGACATGAAAAAAAAGTCATTTTGGTGTCCGCCTGGCCGTGCGGAGCCAAACGGATCCGTCCTGAATTACAATGCAAGTCAATGGGGACGGATCCGTTTGATGTTGACACAATATGGTGCCATTTCAAACGGATCCGTCCCCATTGACTTTCAATGTAAAGTCTGGAGTTCTGTTATACCATCGGATTGGAGTTTTCTCCAATCCGATGGTATATTTTAACTTGTAGCGTCCCCATCACCATGGGAACGCCTCTATGTTAGAATATACTGTCGGATATGAGCTACATCGTGAAACTCATTTCCGACAGTATATTCTAACACAGAGGCGTTCCCATGGTGATGGAGACGCTTCAGGTTAGAATATACAAAAAAACTGTGTACATGACTGTCCCCTGCTGCCTGGCAGGTGCTGCCAGGCAGCAGGGGGCAGACCCCCCCCCCCCCCCCTGTTTTTAACTCATTGGTGGCCAGTGGGCCCCCCCTCCCCTGTTGTTAACTCGTTGGTGGCCAGTGTGCGCACCCCCCTCCCTCCCTCCCTCTATTGTTTTAATACATTGGGGCCAGTGTGCGCGCGCCCCCCCAACCCCCCCTCCCTCCCTCTATTGTTTTAATACATTGGGGCCAGTGTGCGCGCGCCCCCCCAACCCCCCCCCCCCCCTCCCTCCCTCTATTGTAATCATCATCGGTGGCAGCGGAGTGGAAGATTTTCATACTTACCTGGCTGCTGGCTGCTGCGATCTCTGTGTCCGGCCGGGAGCTCCTCCTACTGGTAAGTGACAGGTCTGTGCGGCGCATTGCTGTCACTTACCAGTAGGAGGAGCTCCCGGCCGGACGCAGACATCGCAGCAGCCAGCAGCCAGGTAAGTATGAAAATCTTCCACTCCGCTGCCACCGATGATGATTACAATAGAGGGAGGGAGGGGGGGGGCGCGCACACACTGGCCCCAATGTATTCAAACAATAGAGGGAGGGAGGGGGGGTTGGGGGGGGGCGCGCACACTGGCCCCAATGTATTCAAACAATAAAGGGAGGGAGGGGGGGTTGGGGGGGGCGCGCGCACACTGGCCCCAATGTATTAAAACAATAGAGGGAGGGAGGGAGGGGGGTGCGCACACTGGCCACCAACGAGTTAACAACAGGGGGGGGGGGGCCGCACAATGATATTCAAACTGGGGAGGGGGGGGGGGTCTGCCCCCTGCTGCCTGGCAGCCCTGATCTCTTACAGGGGGATATGATGGGGTTAATTGTACTATCATATCCCCCTGTAAGAGATCGGGTGCTGCCAGGCAGCAGGGGGCAGTCTTGTACAAAGTTTGCAGTGTATTCTAACTAGAAGCGTCCCCATCACCATGGGAACGCTTCTGTGTTAGAATATACTGTCGGAAATGAGTTTTCACGAAGTGAAAACTTAGATCAGAAAAAGCTTTTATGCAGACGGATCTTCGGATCCGTCTGTATGAAAGCAACCTACGGCCACGGATCACGGACACGGATGCCAATCTTGTGTGCATCCGTGTTCTTTCACGGACCCATTGACTTGAATGGGCCCGTGAACCGTTGGCCGTGAAAAAAATAGGACAGGTCATATTTTTTTCACGGCCAGGAAACACGGCTCACGGATGCGGCTGCCAAACGGTGCATTTTCCGATTTTTCCACGGACCCATTGAAAGTCAATGGGTCCGTGAAAAAAAACGGAAAACGGCACAACGGCCACGGATGCACACAACGGTCGTGTGCATGAGGCCTAAGGGTGAGGATTTCCCATGTATCTCTGTTAGTTACTACTATGTTTTCTCAGTTTTCTCTGATCTGCACTCTCTCATATGAATAAAAACTGAATTTTTATCAACATGCCCATTGAAGTTTTCTACTAATAACTCATTCATATAAATCAGTTGTATCAAGTCAGCTCATTTGTGCAAGAGCCAAACTTAAAGGGGTTATCCAGTAAATGATTCTGATGAGCTATCCACAGGATAGCGCATCATTACCACATCGGCAGGGGTCAGAGTCATGGCACCCCAGACGATAAGCTGTTCCAGGCGCTGACAGAAGCTCCAGTGATCACTGTAGCCTCCCGGACACTAAGCAAGCACAGCACCGTACATAGATTAGTGGCTGTTCTTAGTTTTGCAGCTCAGGTCCTTTTACATCAATGGGGCTGAGCTGAAGCTAGGCCATGTGACTGATATATGGTAATGTCACATGGCCTAGGAAGAGGCTGTTGTGCTCACCCCAGCTGATCGGCTGGGGTACCAGTTGTCAGATCCCTGCCTATCTGATCTTGATGACCTATCCTGGGAATATGTCATCAATATTATTACAAGGGTAATCCCTTTGCTGATGGAAAACCGTGCAGCAGGCAGCACAGTGGCTCACTGGTACCTTGCAGCATTGGGATCCCAGTTTCAAATCCAACCAAGGGCAATATCGGCATGAAGTCTGTATGTTCTTCTGGTGTTTTTGTGAATCTTCTCTGGGTCCTCCGGTTTGCTCCCATACTTCAAAGACATACTGTTGGAGGGGGAGATTATGGGCGCCACTGGGGGACAGGAAGCAATAATGATGGCTGTAACCCGCTGTAGAATAGTCAGCGCTGTATAAGTAAGATAAATACATAATAAATGTGTGTCACATGCAGTTTCATAATTCATTTTTTTTCTACTAAAAGGTAAAAAACACTTGAGTGTCCAACAATTTTTATTTCGGAAAGATAAGCAATGTACAATCAATATATCACGTGCATCACTCATGCACGCAGGCATGAACGAAACAGGTATGAGTTAATCACATTTGACATATATATCAACTCGAAAAGGATTATCTATCCAATCTGCTGTCTGGCAGTTGAATCTTGGTTCAATGAGCAGAAAACATTTCCGAAATTTCCATTTTCTTTTTTAAAGTCCCCCCCCAAATAATAGACAAACCCACCCTCCTCCCCCCCAACTGTTTCCCAACTTACAATGTCATGACAATTTATCACATAAATACTCTCGGGCAATATATTTCCCAGTCATATATAGTAGGAGCGACTGATCAGTACCATATATTAACATCCTCCCCCCTTAAGCCTTAGATTACCTCTAATCCTTCTAACGTCCCCTTCAACTTCCCTTCTAGGTACCATTGTGTGTGTACGAAGGGCATGACTACTTCAGTTTTTTCCTCTATTGTCAGCGAATGCACAATAAACTTTTTCCATGTACTAAAAAATTGTTTTGCCGACCTTTCTTTGCTGTGTTCTACCTCTAGTCTGTCTAGATACATAATATATTTCATCGCCCCCATTGCCTCCTGAAATGTGGGGACCGTGGGATATATCCAGTGCCTGAGTATGGTCTTTGTAACTGCCAGAAGAAACAAGTGGATCCCTTTAACTTGAGTTGAGTGGGATATTTCGCCTTTGTCATCTAGTGGTATATAGTGGAAAATGCAATGCAAAGGTGACAATTGTGGCTTTATTCCCCACACCTGCTGGATATATTCAACGGTTTCTTCCCATAAAGGCTTTAAGCTAGGACAATGCCATAGGCCATGTAACAAGTTAGCTTTTTGCTGTAGGCATTTGGGGCACCGTCTCAAATAATGTGCTGGTGCGTCCCTATAAGGGAGATCAAAGGCATACGTTGCCTTGTGAAGGATCCTAAAGTGCATCTCCCTCCACGTTTCACTGGCTATTGCCTGTCTCACTCTCTCCATCCCTTCTCTCAGCCTGGAAGTGACTGTGTCGCCCCCTAACTCTTCCTCCCACCTCTTATATACTTTCTCACCTAATGGGGTAGATAGAATATTCTGCATTCGCCTGTAGAGATCAGATAATGAACAATTCTGAGTTCCCACCAGGGCCCCAAACCAGGCTAATCTCTCAGTCACCTAATTTCGCTGACTGGGCCACACAATAGGAATGTATTTGCTTGTATGACAAAAAATGGGAAGCAGGGATCTGGTACTTGGATTGAACAGCAGGCCATGAGAGGAGTTTAGCACCAGCAGGTGTTGTAATGTGAGTATCCCTTTACTCTTCCACAGCTGGAATAGGCTCGATCACCTGCCTTCCTGGAATGCTGGGAGAGTCCACAATGGCATATATGGAAAGATGTACATGGGTAGTTTATATAATTTTCGTATATTCCGCCACGCAGCCAGGGTATCCCTCAGGACTACATAGCACTTGAGCGGTATAGGGAGATCTCTCACTCTAGTGTGCAAAAGAGCTACTAAATCCCAGGGTGCTACCAATTCGCTCTCCAGGGGAGTATTAGAAAAATCTGAGGTCCCTCTCAGCCAGTCCCTGGCATGCCTAAACAAGGAGGCCAAATTTTATCTTCTGATAGACGGCATCTGGAGTCCACCCTCCCATTTGGTGAGTCACAGTTTGTCATATGCAATCCTAGGGCGCTTTCCCTGCCAAAGGAAGCGTACAAATGCCCGTTGGATCCTATTTACATCAATATGTGTTAACAGAAGAGGTATAGTCTGGATGGGATAAAGTAATCTTGCAAAACTCACCATTTTCAAGAGGTGAGCTCTGCCAAAGAGTGATAGGGGTAATTTAACCCACTTGTCCAGCTCTGCCTCTATTTTCCTAATTAAGGGATCATAATTTAACTTATATAGGGAAGATGGGCTCCGTCCTATTTTAATGCCTAGGTAGGTCAAATAGTGTGGTACCACTTCCACTCCACATAAGTCATGTTGTAGCTGAGTTTGAGGTCCCCCCTTATCTAGGTATAGTAATTGGCTCTTGGTGACATTTATTTTATAACCCGTAGTCCCCCCCAAAATATTCAAAGGTGTCTAGGATCTTTTGAAAGTGAAAGTGAAAGTGTGGAAAGTCTATAAATAACAGTATATCGTCAGCAAAACAAATTAATTTAAGCTCTTTCCTTCTTATCCGGATCCCTTTAAAAATGTCAGATTGGATCAGGTATTGCACGAGTGGTTCCAGAGCCAGATTAAAAAGAAGGGGGGATAGAGGGCAGCCCTGCCTCGTCCCCCTGCCAAGCCAGAAAGAGCCCGACAGAAAGCCAGGTGTGCTGATCTGAGCTTGTGGAGCTTGATGTATATTCTCTATCAATGATTTAAAGGGTCCCTCTATACCAAAGGCAGCCAAGGATCTCCATAGCTAGTTCCAGTTTACAGTGTCAAATGCTTTTTCCGCATCGACAGACAACAAGGCAGGGCTCCCTCCATAGTAATTAGGGCTATGATGGATATAATCCTGCGCAACCAAAACCGATCTGATATTTGTCACCGCCGCCCTACCTTTAATGAATCCCACTTGGTGTGGCCCTATAAGATGCAGCATATATTGCGCTAATCTATTAGTTAGCAATTTGGTCAGTATTTTAAGGTCTTGATTAATCAAGGAAATTGGCCGGTATGAGGCAGGCTGTTCTACATCTTTTTCTGGCTTAGGGATGAGTTTGATATGTGCTAAGTTCCCAGACGGCATGATACCCCGTCCTTCCAGGCAGTTATTGAACATTGAAGTTAGAAAGGGGGTAATTTCCTCCTGGAGTCCTTTATAAAAGTCTGCTCCAAACCCATCTGGACCCGGGGCTTTCCCATTTGAAAGTGATTTTATAGTAGTTTTGACCTCATCTTCCGTAATCTGTGCGTTAAGATGGGCACGCATTTCTTCTGTAAGACGCGGGAGCGAGGTCTTAGATAAAAGTGCCTCAGCTCTGTTGTCATCATGTTCTGTTTGACTGTACAAAGTAGCATAGAATTGCCCAAAGCAGTCTACTATTTCCTTTGGGTCTGTAATCTTATTTCCTAATGTATTTACTATGCACCTGATACTGGCATTGGATACACAAGGCTTAGCTAAATTAGATAACATCTTTCCTGCCTTGTTTCCAAATTTAAATAGGTGTGCCGTCTTATATCTACGGTTAGTCTTGTACTCTGCTCTATATAAAAGTCATAATTGTGTTTAGCTGTGACCCATTGAGTTTTATTAAGTTCCGTTGGGTTGGCTAGGAAGGCCGTGTATTTACTCCGTACCTCTTCTGTCGCTATGCACAATTTCTGAGCCAGTTCTTTCTTTTTGGCTGCGGTATATGAAATTATTCGCCCTCTAATAACTGCTTTGGCCGTGTCCCAAAATAAGGTGTGGTTATCTTGGTGCTCCCCGTTGGTAGTTACAAAATCCCACCACCACCCTTTTAATTGAAGGAGAAATTCCTCATCTGTGGCTAAATAGCTAGGCATACGCCATATGTAGTCTGTACCTCTAGGTATAGTCTCCAAAAGGGACAGAGACACCGGGGCATGATCAGATATTAGCATATCTAGTATCTCTGCTCTCTGCACTCTCCCCGTCAGTCTTGGTGAAATCAGTGCATAGTCTATTCTAGACCAAGACTGATGAGCAGAAGACAAATGGGTATACTCCCGTTCCGTTGGGTTCAAATGCCTCCATATATCTATCAGGGTAGGGGACTGCAAAAAGGGTTCAAGCGTCATTCTCTGCACAGTTGTTCCCCGCCGCTGCAAATTTGCAGCAATCACCAGCCTGCAGTCCTCCTGAATATTGTGGACTGCGTTCAGGTCTCACATCAGTATCGTATTTCCCGGACCCTCTTGCAAGACTTTCAATTCCAGCTCAGAAAAGAAACTAGGTTTCAAAGAATTGGGTCCATAAACATTAAACAGTGTCAGCCTGCCTACATCCGTATCTAAATCAAGTTTCAGTAGTCTGCCCTTATCATCTCTGTCAGTCGATAAAACATCACATCTAAGCTTCTTATGTATTAAGATCATCACCCCGCTCTTCTCCCATCTGAAGGGGAGCCATGGACTTGTCCCACCCACATGCGTTGCATGCGCCAAAAATCAGCCTCCCCAGGTGTGTTTCCTGAATCAATGCTATATCAGCATGCAGTTTCTTGAGGTGACATAAAACCATAATCCTTTTATGAGGGGATCTCAACCCTCTTACATTCCAAGAAATTAATTTCATAATTTAAGCTGGATATATGGTACCGGAAAAAAATTACCTGTGGGAGGCTGATTCTCGATAGGTGGTGATTCAGAAAGCCCTCGAGTGGTACTGCAAATCATGACATCATATAAAACCGCAAACATAATCCCCCCTCCCAACCTAACCCCTGTGAACATAGGAACATACTCTTCTCTGAGAGACTAGAGAGTGTTCAACCAGCAAAGCAAAACTTCAATAGACTTCCCTTTTTTAGCCCCGACCTGGGCTGGATCGCTGCAGTTCCTCTGCCCAGAGTCCATCTTCTCAAATATTTTCCTCAACTAACGCCCTTCACTCCCCGGACGTGAACACATACATACAGATACACTTGACAACCTTTTCCCCCTTCACTAAACATACTCAGTCCATGAAAATGATTTCTTACATAGTCCTTTCCACGCGTGAGTCGCTCGCCTTATTATGACTTTCTGCAGTCGCCGTTCCTCGTGGTCCCCATACGGTGCAGTGTGGTTATCCCCATTCCGGGCTGGAGGCAGGATCTCCCCTCCGTCTCGGAGATACTGCAGGCAACACTGATGACCGCTTGTTACGCACATTCTCCAAGTGGCTTCCTCGTGGCGATGTATTTCCTCCACTAGGTGACCCCATGGTTAGATCACTTGGTGAGTCGCAGTTTTCTAGGGCGTCCGCTGCATCAATGGGTGTGAGGAAAGTGTCCACTCTGCCATCTTTCCTGAAAACTCTCAGTATCGCCGGGTAAATCAGCGCGAATTTTATCTTTTTGTGGACTAGCTGGGTACATATTTGGGAGAAAGCTCTCCTCTTCCTGGAAACTTCCATGGAATAGTCCCCAAAAATTAATATCTGGTGCCCACGCAGTTTAAGCGGCTGTTTTAGCCGTCTATATTTGTGCAATATGGCTTCCTTGTCTGCGAATTTAAGGTATTTCACTATTGTTGTTCTGGGCCTCCTCGATGGTTCGGCCTCCATGTTGTCCTGTGGTGGGCCAATTCTATGTGCCCTCTCGACCGTTGCTGGGGTCTGAAGGCCCAGCGCTTGTGGCAGTTCATCGGAGCATATGTGAGCTAACTGGTGAGCTGGGTATGAGCTTTGTCCAGCTCGTCTTCCATAATGCCCATTCTTTGCCCCAGGTCTTGTACCTGCGCTGTATGCTGGGTCACCGTAGCTTACAGCTGCTGTAAGGAAGTTGCTATCGTGGCTTCCAGTGTGGCCTTTATGTCCGGCGCCAGCAATTTTACCACAGCTATGGGCATTTCTTTGCGGGAGGATTCCAGACCTCCAATCTGTTGAACGCCATCCAGCTGTGTATGTATTAACTCTTCCGTCTCTTGCGGCTGGGAGGGTTGGAAGGACGAGCGCGTCGTCCTCTTCTTAGCGTCGGCCATCTTGCCCTTCTGGACCTCCGACAGGTCACGCGGCGGGAGAGGTGAGCTGGCCAGCGGGGTGCCACTGCGCACTACGAATTTCTCCATCAACCTCCCTTTAGGTCGGGTAGGTAATTAGTCGGGGTGGTGAAGCCCCGGGTCTCGGCTACACCCGCTGTTAAAGTCCAGGGAGACGGAGCTCTTTCTTCTCACCTCCTTACATAGGCGTGCCGGAACCGGAAGTCAACTCAAGTGTTTTTTCGCTTTTAGTAGAAAAAAATGAATTATGAAACTGCATGTGACACACATTTATTATGTATTTATCTTACTTATACAGCGCAGACTATTCTACAGCGGGTGACAGCCATCATTATTGCTTCCTGTCCCCCAGTGGCGCACACAATCCCCCCCCCCCCCCCCAAACAGTTTGTCTTTGATATATGATCACTGATGAACTAAAATTCCACATATGTCCAATATGTGGAATTTTAGTTGATCAGTGATTGAGACTCAACCATTGATACTGTCTGTTGATTGTGCTTTATTTGAAATAATGTTGACGGCCTCTAGTGGTGAATGTGTTTTCACATAATAATGTACCCTTTTGTTTCTGCAATATAGAAATTACAGGAATTTCAGCATCAGCTGACAAGCAATTTAAATAATGCTGAAGAACTAACACACAATCAAGAATGTCTGTTGCAAAGCCTAAGGGATTCACTTCAGAGCAGAGACAATGAGGTGGGTCATTTCCTGACAGGCATTTTCCAAGGAAAGGACATTTTTATGAAGATATTGGGAGTAATTTGATTATGATTGCTTTCAGTTCCTCCTGTGTTCGTCTGAATTTTGATAATATTTGAAACATATGCTAACACATATAAACGCCAGGGTATCCAGATAATTGCGCAAAGATAATTTCACAATATTTATAATACCTGCAAAATACATGTAAAAAGTCACTTCGGTCACTACAGTACTGATAATGATTAAAGGGGTTCTCCGGGAATTATTTCAAATGGCCGCCGGCAACCTGTCCTAGAATGTGAGCAGGACTGGTTGCCTCCACTTACAGAGTTACCTAGGAAGGGATGAGGGGGAAGGGCCTCACTACATATTACACTCTGGCACTTGTATATACTACATATTAGTGAGTTTTCCTGTCAAGCTGCTCAGCTATGATGGCATATCATAGTGAGGAACACATCATTACCATCCATTGAAGAGCAGTGTCTAGACAAATCTGAAAGTAGTGGCAACCAGTCCTACTCTGTAATGACCGGCAACACGCACAGGGAGGAAAAAGGGAAAGTCCTGCCCAAGGGAGAGGGAAAGGTGGTGACCCCTAACTCTCCTTGCGGCTGGCACCTGACTGCCCTGACGTCCCTAGACGGGTTCCTCACCCGTGCGGCGATCACGTGCCTAAACCCTGGCTTTCCCTGAAATGAACCCTAGATAATGAACAGGCCGGTGGGATCGCTAGTCCTCACCACTGCACTAAGAGGGAAACACCAGGGAGAGGACAGACAAACACAGACAAACACAAACACCCAGGTGGACGACAACAACTGTCCACAAAGGTCCAACAGGGATCCGGAGGGTAGCGTTCTAAAGCAACAATCAGAGAACGCAGCAACACAGCTCCAGTGGGTCAGAATAGATGTCCAGGCAGGAAGCTCTATATCTGGCAACCAGAGAAGTGTGAGAGGGGAATATAAGGAGGATTGGGAGTGCTGGACAAGGAACAGCTGAGAGAAGGAGCTACGGATCCCTGAGTGAGCCAAAAGGGTTTGCAAAGCAAACCCAGAAAGCTACAATAAGGAAACATCCCTATCTTACATAGAGCGTGCAGCCAACCGCTGCGACCTCCTGACCCCAGGTACAACGGAGTCAGGCGTGGCTCTTGACACCCTCGTAACAGTACCCCCCTCTCTACGAGGGGCCTCTGGACACTCAGGACCAGGTCTCTCAGGATAAGAGGCATGAAAAATCCGAAACTAGCCTGTCGGCATTTACCTCAGACGCAGGAACCCACATTCTTTCCTCGGGACCATAACCTCTCCAGTGCACCAGATATTGGAGAGAGCGGCGGACCCGACGAGAATTAATAATTTTGGATATCTGAAATTCTAAATTACCATCCACGACAACAGGAGGGGGTGGCAGCGGTGACGGTTCTAGAGGTGGAACATATTTTTTGAGTAACGACTTATGAAAGACATTATGGATTTTAAAAGTCTGAGGTAACTCCAGGCGAAAAGCCACGGGGTTGATGATGGCTACAATCTTGTAGGACCCAGTTTCCAAGAGGGAACCTTCAATTTGATATTCCTAGTAGATAACCACACATAGTCATTCACTCCTAGGTCCGGACCTGGCGACCGTCTCTTATCAGCCATGCATTTGTATTTACCTCCCATATTTTTCATGTTAGCTTGCACCTTCTGCCATACCGATGAAAGAGATGACGAAAACCGTTCCTCTTCGGGAACCCCAGAAGACCCCCCCTCTTTGAAAGTAGAGAATTGGGGATGAAAACCATATGCACCAAGAAATGGTGACTTGCCAGTGGATTCCTGACAGCGATTATTTATGGCAAACTCAGCTAAGGGTAAATATGACGACCACAACTCTTGGTTTTCAGACACAAAACATCTTAGATATGTCTCCAGGTTGAGAGGATGGAAAGCTGAGGAAAAGGACAAGTGAACCCCCGAATGGGAACAAAAAGCTTTCCAAAATTTAGAAATAAACTGGGTTTCCCAATCCGAAACAACATGGGAGGGGACCCCGTGAAGCTTCACGATCTCACTGACGAATACCTGAGCAAGAGTTTTAGCATTAGGTAGTGCGGGTAACGCAATGAAGTGTGCCATTTTGCTAAACCTGTCCACTACTACCAAAATAACTGTTTTACCCACAGACAAAGGTAAGTCAGTGATAAAATCCATAGACAGATGTGTCCATGGTCTATTGGGAATGACGAGTGGTAATAGAGACCCTGCAGGACGTGTATGTGAAACTTTTGCGCGCGCACAGGTAGAACAAGAAGACACAAAATCCAATACATCCTGACGCAACCTTGGCCACCAAAAACGACGAGACAATAGCTCCAAGGTTGCTTTACCACCCGGGTGCCCAGCAAGTGCCGAATTATGATGTTCCTTTAATAATTTGAGACGTAGGTTCAACGGTACAAACAATTTCTCTGAGGGGCAAGAGACCGGGGCGTCCCCCTGGGCCTCTAACACCTTCCCCTCCAAAGCAGAGTGTACCGCAGAGACAACCGTTCCTCTTTGAAGAATGGGCACCGGATCACTCACATTACCCCCTCCAGGGAAACTACGAGATAGTGCATCAGCCTTGGTATTTTTTGCCCCAGGACGATAGGTAATCACAAAGTTAAACCTGGTAAAAAATAGCGACCACCTAGCCTGTCTAGGGGTGAGACGCTTAGCTGATTCGAGGTACAGCAGATTTTTGTGGTCCGTAAACACAGTGACGGGGTGGACTGCCCCCTCTAAGAAGTGACGCCACTCCTCAAACGCAAGTTTAATAGCTAACAGTTCCCTATTGCCAATATCGTAGTTCTGTTCTGCTGCAGATAGTTTTTTAGAAAAGAAAGCACAAGGACGCCATTTGCCAGGAGACGGACCCTGAGACAGTACAGCCCCCACTCCCACCTCTGATGCATCGACTTCAACAATAAAAGGCTGGGAGACATCAGGTTGGACTAGTACAGGTGCTGAGGTAAACCTCTCTTTTAGAGAGGAAAAAGCAACTTTAGCGGCGTCAGACCATTTAGAAATATCAGTCCCCTTCCTAGTCATGTCAGTAAGGGGTTTTACGATCACCGAATAATTTTTAATGAATTTCCTATAGAAATTTGCGAAGCCCAAGAACCGTTGTATTGCTTTGAGGTTCTCAGGAAGATCCCAATCCAAAATTGCCTGGACCTTCCTAGGATCCATACGGAAACCTGACGCAGATAAATAATAACCTAGGAATTGTATCTCCTGAACGGCAAAAACACATTTTTCAATTTTAGCAATATAATTCATTCGTCCGTAGGACCTGTAGTAATTGTCTGACATGCTCCTCATGTGTTCTCAGATCAGACGAATAAATTAAGATATCATCTAGGTATATTACCACAAACCTGCCGATTAGATGACTAAAAATTTCATTAACGAAATGTTGAAAGACGGCAGGAGCATTGGTCAGGCCGAAAGGTATAACTAGATTTTCATAATGCCCCTCAGGGGTGTTAAAAGCTGTTTTCCACTCATCCCCCTCTTTAATACGAATCAGATTGTAGGCCCCCCTAAGATCGAGTTTGGAGAACCACCTAGCACCCGCAATCTGGTTAAACAGGTCAGGAATGAGAGGAAGAGGGTATGGGTCTCGGATGGTTATCCGATTTAATTCACGAAAATCTAGGCAAGGACGCAGGCCCCCATCTTTCTTTTTAACGAAGAAAAACCCTGCAGCCACGGGTGAAGAAGAGGGTCTGATGTGTCCCTTAGCCAAACTCTCGGAGATATAATCCTTCATGGCTTGTCTCTCTGGACCTGAAAGATTATATAACCTGGTCTTTGCGCCGGGAATAAGGTTAACCGGGCAATCATAAGGACGATTGTGCGGAACCAACCAGGGAAGACCCAGCACTACCGGAGCGGGAAGCCCCTCCAGAACAAAACATGAGAGCATCTCGTTATGGTGATCCCCTACCTGAAGGTGTAAATTATGAACAATGTGGGTGAGATTTCTCTGAGACAGAGGAGCAGAATCAATAGCAAATATGGGAATAGGTCTCTGTAGTGTACAGAGAGACAAACCCATAGTGCGGGCAAAATGTGCATCTATCAAATTTACCCCTGCTCCACTGTCTAGAAAGAAAGAAATAGTCTCTGTCTTATCACCAAAAACAATAACCGCTGGCAACACAAATTGTGATATACGTATGGAGGAAACGTATACCCCCCGGCTGACATCCTCCACACAGCCTGGGGTTAGTAGTTTTCCGACGTTTTTTTGTTTCTGAGGAAAGAAGGACAGACATTAATGAAATGACCCCTCTCCCCACAAAAAAACAAACCCCACGCCTACGGCAAACCACAGGAGGACGGACCTGACGAGTAGTTCCTCCTAGCTGCATAGGCTCGTCTAAGTCCGTACAGACTAACTGCTGCTTGGGAGGGGTTACCAATGGCTCCGGTTTTTTCAACCTGTCCCTAAGGCGTCTATCTATACGGATAGAAAGGGACATAACTGCATCAAGGGAAAAGGGGGTCTCATACAATGCAAGCGCATCCTTAACCCTTTCAGATAACCCAGAGCAGAACTGACTCCTGAGAGCCAGGTCGTTCCATTGGGTATCCGTAGCCCACCTACGGAAGTCAGAGCAATACTCCTCTACCGGTCGCTCTCCTTGTAGGAGTCTCCGTAATTTTGATTCAGCCAGTGCGACTCGGTCAGGGTCGTCATATATGAGACCCAAGGCCCCGAAAAACTCATCCACTGCCCGAAGCGCCTGAGAATCAGTAGGTAAAGAGAACACCCAGGACTGCGGGTCCCCCTGCAGCAGGGAAATAACCACACCCACCCGCTGTTCTTCATTACCAGAGGAGTAAGGGCGCAGTTTAAAGTATAATTTACAGGCCTCACGGAAAGTCAAAAACTTGTCCCTTCCCCCAGAAAATCTGTCAGAGAGAGGGACCTTGGGTTCCGCAACAACCTGGTTACCAGTAGCAACCGCTGGGCTTGCGGTCAGTTGTAATTGCTGCTGTTGCTGGAGGACCGACGCCTTCAATCCTGCCACCTCCAAAGACAGGCCATGAAATTGTTCGGACAGAGCAGCAATTTGATCCATACTGGATTCTAAGTAGGTAAAAAAGTAAAAAGGGCCAGATATAATGTAATGACCGGCAACACGCACAGGGAGGAAAAAGGGAAAGTCCTGCCCAAGGGAGAGGGAAAGGTGGTGACCCCTAACTCTCCTTGCTGCTGGCACCTGACTGCCCTGACGTCCCTAGACGGGTTCCTCACCCGTGCGGCGATCACGTGCCTAAACCCTGGCTTTCCCTGAAATGAACCCTAGATAATGAACGGGCCGGTGGGATCGCTAGTCCTCACCACTGCACTAAGAGGGAAACACCAGGGAGAGGACAGACAAACACAAACACCCAGGTGGACGACGACAGGGATCCGGAGGGTAGCGTTCTAAAGCAACAATCAGAGAACGCAGCAACACAGCTCCAGTGGGTCAGAATAGATGTCCAGGCAGGAAGCTCTATATCTGGCAACCAGAGAAGTGTGAGAGGGGAATATAAGGAGGATTGGGAGTGCTGGACAAGGAACAGCTGAGAGAAGGAGCTACGGATCCCTGAGTGAGCCAAAAGGGTTTGCAAAGCAAACCCAGAAAGCTACAATAAGGAAACATCCCTATCTTACATAGAGCGTGCAGCCAACCGCTGCGAACTCCTGACCCCGGGTACAACGGAGTCAGGCGTGGCTCTTGACACCCTTGTGACATACTCACATTCTAGGGCCTCATGTACATGACCGTGTGCTGGCAAAATGCACAGGCACCAACCGGATCTGAATCCGATGGGCCGCACCTTAAAAAAGTTGTTCATGCACTACTTTTTTGCAGTGTTGAGCCATGGACAGAAACCCCACTGAAGCACTCCGTAGTGCTTCCATAGGGTTCCATGCTTGTTCTGCACGACCTTCCAGAATGCGGACCCATTCAAGTGACCATCTGTTTGCAGGCTGCAATACAGACACAGCCGGACAAAGGTCGTGTGCATGAGCTCTAAGACAGATTTTTGGTGGCCATTTTAAATCACTCCTGGAGAGCCCCTTTAAAGTCTGCATATAACATGTTACAAAGCAGGAAGAGCTGAGCAGACTATAGTTCTATAGGAAAAATTTTAGTAGAATGTGTAATTTATTCATTTAAACCTCTGTTCTACAGAATCAGATTTGTCATGAATTCCACAAACATTCTTCAAAACAAATCCAAAGTTTTTGTGATTTGGACAAATTGCGCAAATTGATGACTGCTATTAACATTTTAGAATCTGTACACTAGTGAGGAAAATGTCATGTCCCTCAGGTGACTGATGTCAGAAAATCAAGGAGATTGGCTGTGCGTGGAGGAATTTAACAGCCTCCTTGATTTCTCTTGATTCAGTGTTGATAGGGTTAATGGCCACTTCCCTTTTCTCAGCTGCTGCTCAGTGGTCATCATTTCTACCCTTTATAGTCTGACCCCACCCTTCTGACTATGCGGTAGATATAGATTTATTTGGATTTGGCTAAGCTGGTGTGAGGTCATCTCTGGTGTTCCTGTTCTTTCATCTCTACAGAAGTTAAGTGTCGCGTTTGTTTGTATTTGTTATATTCCCTGTTGTTGTATCTGGGTCTGAGGCAGATACTTCCATTCGTCCATCTGGGGAAGAATGGGTTGTCTCTGGTCCTTAACTTATTCCAGGACCTTATAGGGAAATCAGGGACTAGGTATCCTGCATATGAATATTCCTACCTTCAGGGTCTGTTCATATTGATAGGTAATCAGGGCCCTATTTGTGAACTTTGGGTAAGTAGTAAATGTAAATAATTATTTTCCCGTTTATCAAGCAGGTTGTTGAACACCGCCCACTTGATAAGATAGTTATATTCTTTACAGTAACTTGGAGAGGGGTCACAATCTAATAACTCAGAATATTCACAATCATTTTAAGGGCTTCTGTCACCCCACTAAAGTCATTTTTTTTTGGGGGGGGGGCTAGTTAAATTCCTTATACTGTGATATATGAAAATATAATGCTCTTACTTACTTTCCTTCAGCAGTTTCTTCTAAAAATGAACTTTTATAATATGCAAATGAGGTCTCGTGCTGGTAGCCGTTTTTAGAAGAAACTGCTGAAGGAAAGTAAGTAAGAGCATTATATTTTGATATATCGCAGTATAAGGAATTTAACTAGCCCCGCAAAAAATAAATGACTTTAGTGGGGTGACAGAAGCCCTTAAAATGATTGTGAATATTCTGAGTTATTAGATTGTGACCCCTCTCCAAGTTACTGTAAAGAATATAACTATCTTATAAAGTGGGCGGTGTCCAACAACCTGCTTGATAAACGGGAAAATGATTATTTACTTTTACTACTTACCCAAAGTTCACAAATCTTTTGTTAATCTGCCAGTTTGCCTTATTATTTCTGGAATTGGATCACCAGCCCCCATTGCCTCTCCATCAGCCCCCAGTGCACCCTCCTCGGTATTAAAATCATTGGTGGGTAGTGCGCCCCCCCCCCCCCCCCCGGTATTAAAATCATTGGTTTAGTGCGCTCCCCCAGTATTATAATCATTGGTGGGCAGTGCAAGCCCTCCCCCCAGTATTATAATCATTGGTGGGCAGTGCAAGCCCCACCCCAGTATTAAAATAATTGGTGGGCAGTGCAAGCCCCACCCCAGTATTATAATCATTGGTGGGCAGTGCAAGCCCTCCCCCCAGTATTATAATCATTGGTGGGCAGTGCAAGCCCCCCCAGTATTATAATTATTGGTGGGCAGTGCAAGCCCCTCTCAGTATTATAATCATTGGTGGGCATTGCAAGCCCCTCCCAGTATTATAATCATTGGTGGGCATTGCAAGTCCTCCCCCCTAGTATTATAATTATTGGTGGGCAGTGCAAGCCCCCCCCCCGTATTATAATCATTGTTGGGCATTGCAAGCCCCCCCCCCCCCCCCAGTATTATAATCATTGGTGGGCAGTGCAAGCCCCTCACAGTATTATAATCATTGGTGGACATTGCAAGCCCCCCCCCAGTATTATAATCATTGGTGAGCAGTGCAAGCCCTCCCCCCAGTATTATAATCATTGGTGGGCAGTGCAAGCCCCCCCAGTATTATAATTATTGGTGGGCAGTGTAAGCCCCTCCCAGTATTATAATCATTGGTGGGCATTGCAAGCCCCCCCCAGTATTATAATCATTGGTGGGCAGTGCGCCCTCCCCCAAACCCCTGCCACGCCAACCTTGGTGGCAGTTCCAATCGGAGTCCCAGCAGTGTAATGCTGGGGCTCTAATCAGTTACCATGGCAGCTAGGACGCTACTGAAGTCCTGGCTGCCATGGTCAGTTAGTCAGCACAGCATACTTACATGCGCTGTGGCCCCCCGACGCTCCTTCTTCTTGTCGAAACTGCCGCTGCCACCAATGATAGGGGAGGGATCGGGGAGGGGGGAAGGCCGCTCTCTATCGTACACAGATGATTTTATTTTATTTTTTTAATCCTCAGCCGGCGGCCCAGGCCCCTAATGGCGTAGTGCCCCATAGCCATTGCTATGGCTGCTATAGTGATCCCTACGCCACTACACTGAACCGTCACTGACTTGCATCCCTTCAAAAGGCCTGTCAATGGTGCAGTGACTGTAGCAAAATTGGGGACAAACCTCATATAGTACCCCACCATACCCAGGAACGACTTTACTTGCCTGCCGACTAGTGACAGGTCAGGGCCAATTCCTAATTGCCTCAGTTTTGTTCACCTGAGGTTTGATAATTTTGCACCCAATTACATACCCCAGGTATTTGGTCTCTTCTAACTCTATGAAGCACTTTTTTGAATTAGCGGTTAAGTCAGCCTTCCTAAGCGAGTCCACTACAGTGGTAAAACACTCGGTAACACTGACATGGAAAAGGATCTAGGAATTTTAATAAACAGCAAACTAAGCTGCAAAAACCAGTGTCAGGCAGCTGCTGCCAAGGCCAATAAGATAATGGGTTGCATCAGAAGGGGCATAGATTCCCGTGATAAGAACATAGTCCTACCACTTTACAAATCGCTAGTCAGACCACACATGGAGTACTGTGTACAGTTCTGGGCTCCTGTAAACAAGGCAGACATAGCAGAGCTGGAGAAGGTCCAGAGGAGGGCATCTAAAGTAATAACTGGAATGGGGCAACTACAGTACCCTGAAAGATTATTAAAATTAGGGCTTTAGAAAAAAAGACGACTGAGGGGAGATCTAATTAATATGTATAAATATATCAGGGGTCAGTACAGAGATCTATCCCATCAGCTATTTATCCCCAGGACTGTGACTGTGACGAGGGGACATCCTCTGCGTCTGGAGGAAAGAAGGTTTGTACACAAACATAGAAAAGGATTCTTTACGGTAAGAGCAGTGAGACTATGGAACTCTCTGCCTGAGGAGGTGGTGATGGTGAGTACAATAAAGGAATTCAAGAGAGGCCTGGATGTATTTCTGGAGCTTAATAATATTACAGGCTATAGCTACTAGAGAGGGGCCGTTGATCCAGGGAGTTATTCTGATTGCCTGATTGGAGTCGGGAAGGAATTTTTTATTCCCCTAAAGTGGGGAAAATTGGCTTCTACCTCATAGTTTTTTTTGCATTCCTCTGGATCAACTTGCCGGATAACAGGCCGAACTGGATGGACAAATGTCTTTTTCCGGCCTTATGTACTATGTTACTATGTTACAGCCTGTATTTTAGGTAAGTGACTTTCCCAGTCAGTGCTGTGGATAATGATATTGTCCAGGTACGCCGAAGTGTACCGACGATGTGGATGGAGTACAATGTCCATTAGCCTTTGAAACGTGGTGGGAGTGCCATGTAGACCAAAGGGTAATACCTTGTACAGCCCCTCTGGCGTGATGAAAGTTTTTTTGCTTGGCAGCCTCCATCAAGGGTACCTGCCAGTACCCTTTGGTGAGGTTCAACACAGAAAAATATCTGGGGGGGGGGTAGTGGTGCTAGATAAGGTAGACTATAATGCCGAAATGCAGAAAATCCTGAGTGACAAAAATATGTATAAGAAATTGTAAAATGATCCGGTCATTGAATATAAGAGGCAACTAAAAATATTCCTTGATAGAGGGTTAGCTCAGGGGGTCCTGAATCAAAAGGAATATCAATATCTAAATAATGTGTACCCCAAAACTCCTACTATATACTATTTACCAAAGGTGCATAAAGATGCAGAGCGCCCCCCTGGGAGACCGATAGTCTCTGGTATCGACTCAATTACTAGCCGCGTATCAGAGTACATAGATATTTTCCTACAGAGGTATGTGACCAATACTCCATCTTATTTAAGCGATACAGGACATATACTGGAACTCCTGAAAGAGGTTGATAATATCCCAGACAATACCTTTTTGATGACTCTTGATGTCACATCATTATATACTATGATACCGAATAATATCAGCATGGAAGCAGTTAGATTTTATTTGGATGGTGATGAGCAGATGAGTGAAGAACGGAAAACATTTATCCTAGACTGCATACAATACTGTTTGGGACACAATTATTTTTGGTACGATGATTATTATTTTTTACAAGTTTCTGGTGTGGCGATGGGTGCAAAATTCGCACCCAGTTTCGCCAACCTCTTTATGGCATATTGGGAGCATTTTACTATCTCCCCCGCCCTAAAGAGAGATACCGAGTATGGCAGTCTGCGATTTTGGAAAAGATATATTGATGACTGCATCGGTATCTGGCATGGTACTGAAAAGGGATTATTCAATTTTATTTCACACATTAATTCGAATGCATGGAATGTAAAATTCACTGAAGACAACAGTAGAGATACCATTCATTTTCTGGACCTTGAGATTAGGCTAGAATAAGGTAAAATTATAACCAAAACTTACTTCAAGCCGACTGACCGTAATGGGTATATAGAGAGGAGTAGTTGTCACTATAAGCCTTGGTTATGCAATGTACCGAAAGGACAGCTACAACGTATCAGAAGGAACTGTACTAACATAGAAGATTATGAAAAACAGAGCAACATCTTTATAGATCGGTTAATCGAAAAAGGGTATGAAAGGGAAACATTGTATAATCAGAGGGAAGAAGTGAAACTAGATAATTATAAAACTAAAAATAAGGATCCTAGCGAACACACAGAACAGATAAGGGATAAATACCAATTCGCCTTTTCCACTTCTTTTTGTACTATCTGCCCCCAAATTAGGAAGATTATTCACCAAAATTGGAATGTCCTGAAAAATGACCGGATCATTGGAGATCTCATCCCAAAAAAACCTCTGTTTATTTTTAAGAGAGCCCCCACTGTGAGGAACCGCATTGTACATAGCTATGTGAAAGATGATCCTACTATACCTAAACCCCGCAGTGCTTTCACCTGGTGCGGCTTTTTCCCTTGTTGCAAAAACCGCTCCAGGGAAGAAAATAAAAAATCCAGAATAGAGGAGATTGTGTCCACCTCCAGAACATCCATATTAAAGATAAAAGGAAATATCTCATGCGAATCTATGGGAGTCATCTATATGTTGGAGTGCCCCTGTGGGCTCCAATATATAGGTAGAACTCTAAGGAAGCTGAAAGTCCGGGTGGCTGAGCATATTAGAAATATTAAGAAGGGGCTGGAGACACATAGTGTCTCAGCCCATTTTAAGAGAGTTCATCAAAAAGATCCCACTGGTTTGAAATTTTGTGGCATAGAATTAGCTAAACGGTATTGGCGAGGAGGTAATCCCGCCACACAAATTAATAAGAAAGAAGCGCAATGGATATTTGAGATGGACACCTTACCACCACAAGGATTAAATATCAAGTGGGATATAAAAGCAGTCTGTATGGTTTGATTTGTCTGATACTATCACCGTTTTTATATATCTTCAACACACTGGGCCATTAAAACCTCTGTAGAATTCGGTCCTGCGTTTTTTGCATTCCCAGATGACCCCCGAGAACATGCTGGTGGGCTTTCTCTAACACGAGTTTGCGATAAGCCTGAGGCACCACCAACAGTTCAATGGATTCACCTCACAGCTGGTTTACTCCAAACAACATCTCTTGATGAACCACAAAACGGGGAAAGACTGACTCTGCCCCCGGTTGTTGTGGTTTCCCATCTATTATTATTACATTTTCCCAGTCTCAGGATAGGGTTTGGTACCGATGTTGTGCAATACCAAAATTATCCCCGGAGACATTGCGGTCGGCTAGCTCCAGACCTGGCTGCAAGTCCTCCCTGTCTCCCACCATCACACTTAACAGGTTTGTCTCCCCCTCTTCTACCGAAGGGCGGTCACCCCTACTGATGGCCCTTCGGACTCAGGTTCCCAGGGTTCTAGTCTCAATGGGCCACTCTGCTAGGGTTACATCTGTCTTACGGGGACCGGTAACTTTTTTGTCCGGCCATAGTGCTGGAAAACCAGGGAAGTCTCTCCCAATTTTAAGTTTATACGGAAACTTTGTGGCGACGGCCACCTCCCGGACACCGTTGATAGAGAGACCAGGGCGGTGTGATAGTCTTTTAAGTCCCCATGAATGCACATAACGCCAGTATACTCGACGGGCCGCACCAGTGCAGTTCTTACCAGGGACACCAGGCTCCTTGAATCCAGCAGTGCCACCGCCAGAGTGTCCCCCACTTCCATCTGACACAGGTGGCTATTGTCTACAGTCTCGGAGGTACCTATGGCACACAGCTTCCTGGCATACAATGAGTGGCAGTAGCTATAGTTGGTATCCATGGGTTCACCCCGATGGGGAAAGTCGGCCCTTATGTGTCCAGGCTTGTGACACCACCAGAAAACCACCAGGGCTGGATCTGCAGGGGATACGTCTCGGGCGGGTTTGACTGGCACCAGCTGCCGGATCTGGGGTGGAAATTTCCAGGGTTTGACTGGCCCCCTCCCAAATGAACCCCCTTGCAGATTTCTGGTGGCCTCATAGCGCTCCACCAGTTCAACCATCTAAGGCATTACCAGGAGACACCGGGCTGATCCGGTCCTTTAGAGGGTACGACAAAGCCCTTCAAAACACATCCGCCAACAGACGGTCCAGCATAGCAGTGGGAGTCAATATGTCAGGCTGCAGCCATTTCTGCAACCGGTATTGCAGATCATAATATTGTGGTCTGGTGGGTTCAGCTGAGTTAAATTCTCACTGGTGCACCCGCTGAGCCCGGACCAGTACATTAACCCCCGGTTTCGCCTGGATCTCACCTTTTACGGTCAGGTAGTCGGCCACTTGATCATTGGGAAGTTTTAAAAACACTTAAGCACACTGGTCTCGGGGTAACTTCTCCCTCATGGCCACCTTTTCGAACATCGCCAGATAGGTCTCGACTTCATCCGGGGGGGGGACATCTTAGGGATCGCGCACAGACAGCTTTCCATGCATCGTGGACATTCTGGGATGCTCCGGCCGCTTGCAACGCCATTCGATGTTGTAATACCAGCTTGTTAGTTTCCTGCTGCTGCTTGTTAGCCTCCCGCTGCCGCAAGGGCTTTCACGAGCGCCTCCATTTTGTAAGGAGACACGGGTTATAACCTTGCCGGCTTAACCTCTTGGGGACAGATGATGTACTGGTACGTCCTGATGTATCGGTACTTAAGGACAAATGACGTACCGGCATGTCATGTGCAGTTCCAATGCAGTCATGTGCGGTGATTAGAACTGGGGGCCTGCTGAAATCAATCAGCAGGCATCCTAGGACAATGTGTGTGTGGGTCCTGTGACCCCCCCCTTATCGGCGATCACGGCAAATCACAGGTCAATTCAGACTTGCGGTTTGCTGCGTTTCCGGGTTATTCAGGTCTCTGGGGACCCGATAACCCGGAACAGGATGGTGATTGGTGGTGTGATAATACACTACCAATCACCATCCTGCGATCCTGAGAGGTGATGGTGATGGATCGCTTCTGATTGGCTGCAGGGCGGGTGGGAGGTTCAAATTATTGCAGCTCTCCTCTCCTCCTCCTTTCTGTGTACGGGTGCGAGGAGAGAGGAGGCTGCAACGGATCTCCAGTGTCATGGTCTTACCTTCTTGCTGCTCTCCTTCGTTTGACATGTGCTGGCGGCCATCTTGGTTTCTGGGTTTCTTGTAGCCTTCCATCCTGCGGCTCCTCCTTCCCACTGGGAGGAGCTGGATGCCTAGCTCATATATATAGGAGGTCTGTGGCTTCAGTTCCTTGCTTGGTCCTCCTGTGTTCACATGCTTCTAAGACTGCTGCTGCTTCTGGTTCCTGATCCTGGCTTCGTCTGACTACCCTGCTGATTCCTGATCCAGGCTTCGTCTGACTACCCTGCTGGTTCCTGATCCAGGCTTCGTCTGACTACCCTTCTGGTTCCTGACCTCTGGCTTCGCAAGACCCTGCTTCGGTTTAGCCATCCGTTTGGACTTTTGCCTTACAGCTTGATTTTCAATAAAGCCTTCTTATTTCCACCTATCTCTTGTTGTACGTCTGGTTCATGGTTCCTTGACATTAGGACCAAGCCATGAATTCTGACGGTACAGGGCCATCCTCGCTACCTACGCTGGTTGCCAGACTTGATCAGCAGGATCACCTGTTGGGTCGGTTCGCTGTGGCGTTGCAAACCCTGCTTGAACGCACGGCTCATTTAGCTTCCGTTGCCGATGGGTCTGTTGTCGCTCCTGGGCCCGCTCCTACTGCCGCTCCGGTTGTTGCGCCAGAGTCTACCCCGACACCTGTTGCTGCGCCTGTGGTGTTTCGGGGTATGACCGGTTCTGCCCCCCTTCCACAGCGCTTTGGGGGAGAGCCAACTCAGTGCCAAGGTTTCCTTAACCAGGTGGGCATTTATTTCGAGTTGCTGCCACATGCCTTTCCTACTGAGAGATCAAAGGTGGGCTTCTTGATCTCGCTGCTCTCGGACAAGGCCTTGGCCTGGGCCAGCCCTTTATGGGAGAACAACAATCCGGTGGTTGCCGAGTTTTCCGGTTTTGTTGCTTCTCTTCGGAAGGTATTCGATGTGCCGGCTCGTGCTGCCTCTGCTGCGAAGCTCCTTATGTCCATCAGACAGGGTTCACGATCCGTAGCTGAATACGCCATTGAGTTTCGTACCCTGGCAGCAGAGGTGGGCTGGAATAATGAGGCTCTGGTCGCTGCTTTCTCTCATGGTCTCTCGGATGCCTTGAAGGATGAGGTTGCAGCTAAGGACCTACCAGTGGAGCTCGAGTCTCTTATTTCTTTCCTGATTTTGATTGACACCAGACTCAGGGAGAGACCTTCCTTTAAGGAGAGCCTGCGGAGGTCTCCTAACAGATTGGCGCCTACGTTTGCTGTCCCACCCATGCCTCCCTCTCCTCCCACGCCTCCTGGGGATGACTTGTCTGGGGGTGAACCCATGCAGCTGGGGTTTGCTCGCCTGTCCGAGGGGGAGAGGGTACTCCGGAGACGCGAGGGCCGATGCTTGTACTGTGGTCTCGCTGGGCATTTTCGATTGGCATGCCCGAACCGTCCGGGAAACGCTCGCACCTGAGATCCTGTCGGGGGCAGATCTTGGGTGGAGTCTCCTCGTCCCCGGTTTCCCGTGTTGACAAACCACTGATTACTGTTGTCCTCTCCTGGGTCGGGGGCTCGGTGACGACCCAGGCGTTGGTGGACTCTGGTGCTGGTGGTTTGTTCATTGATAGTGTGTTCGCTGCCGCCAATTCCATTCCTCTGCAGCCTCGAGGTTCCCCACTGGCTCTTGAGGCGATAGACGGCAGACCCCTTCTGCCGCCACACGTGACTCATGAGACCCTTCCAGTGGGGATGGCCATTGGTGCCGTTCACAGAGAGTCGGTCTGTCTCCAGGTTATTTCGTCTCCACACTACTCGGTGGTCTTGGGGTACCCCTGGCTCCAGAAGCATAATCCGACTTTCGATTGGAGATCGGCCGAGATCCTCTCGTGGTCACCGCAGTGTGGGGCTAGTTGCATCCATGGGTCTGTCAAGTTGCTGTGTACTTCCTCGGACTCTCTGTTGCCTCCTGAATACGAGGAGTACCGGGATGTATTCGATAAGGTGCGTGCGGTTGCCCTACCTCCGCACCGCCCATACGATTGTGCCATAGAGTTACAATCTGGTGCCGTTCCTCCTCGTGGCAAAGTCTATCCACTGTCGGTAGCGGAGAATGAGGCCATGGAGGAGTACGTGAGGGAGGCGCTTTCACGCGGACACATTCGTAAATCCTCGTCCCCGGCAGGGGCTGGATTTTTCTTTGTGAAAAAGAAGGGCGGTGAGTTGAGGCCTTGCATCGATTACAGGGGTCTCAATCGCATCACGATCAAGAACGCTTACCCGATACCCTTGATTTCCGAGCTGTTCGATCGCCTCAAAGGGGCCACGGTCTTTACCAAACTCGACCTGAGGGCGGCATATAACCTGGTAAGGATCAAGGCGGGCGATGAGTGGAAGACCGCGTTTAACACCAGGACCGGTCATTATGAATCCTTGGTTATGCCCTTTGGGTTGTGCAATGCGCCCGCAGTCTTCCAGGAATTCATCAACAATGTTTTCCGTGACCTGTTGCAGCAGTGTGTGGTGGTCTATTTGGATGACATCTTGGTATATTCTGAATCCATGGAGGCCCACATTCTGGATGTCAGACGAGTGCTGCAACGGTTACGAGAGAACAAGCTGTTCGGTAAGCTTGAGAAATGCGAATTTCACCGATCCCAGGTAACCTTCTTAGGTTACATCATTTCCGCTGAGGGGTTCTCCATGGATCCTGAGAAGGTTTCGGCTGTCTTACAGTGGCCCCAGCCCAGTGGTCTTCGTGCCCTGCAGCGCTTTTTGGGCTTCGCCAATTATTATCGGAAGTTCATCAGGGACTTTTCCAGGCTAGCCAAGCCTCTCACGGATCTGACCAGGAAGGGCAGTAATCCCCAGGTCTGGCCGCTCGAGGCCATCCGAGCTTTTGAGGCTCTAAAGTCCGCCTTTGTGTCGGCTCCGATTCTGTCGCATCCCAACCCTGGGTTGCCTTTTGTCCTCGAGGTGGACGCGTCTGAGACGGGAGTAGGCGCCCTTCTGTCTCAGCGTAGAACACCAGAGGGTCCTCTGCTTCCTTGTGGGTTTTACTCCCGGAAACTGTCTTCCGCGGAGAGCAACTATCAGATTGGTGACAGGGAGTTATTGGCCATCGTGCAGGCCCTTAAAGAATGGAGGCACTTGCTCGAGGGCTCGGTGGTTCCGGTTCTCATCCTGACGGATCACAAGAATCTGACCTACCTCTCTGAGGCCAAGAGATTGACACCACGTCAGGCCAGATGGGCTCTGTTCTTGTCACGTTTTAATTACGTGGTCTCCTACCTACCCGGTTCCAAGAACATCAGAGCGGATGCCTTATCACGGCAGTACTCCGAGCTGTCCGGGGAGGAGTCGATTCCGACTTCGGTCATACCTCCGAATCAGATCCTGGCCGCCATTCGCACCAGCCTGACCTCTCCCCTGGGTGAGCAGATTTTGGCGGCTCAATCTGGTGCTCCCTCTGGGAGACCCAACGGCAGATGTTTTGTGCCTGAGGAGTTGCGCACTCGGTTGTTGCGAACCTACCATAACTCCAAGGCCGCGGGGCATCCTGGAAAGAATCAGCTGTCCTGGGCTGTTTCACGTCTGTTCTGGTGGCCTTCTCTACGTTCCGACATCGCCGCATATGTAGCGGCATGCTCCGTTTGTGCCCAGAGTAAGTCCCCTCGGCACCGTCCGTTGGGCCTTTTGCAACCCATAGCCACCGGGGAGCGTCCATGGTCACACCTGGGGATGGATTTCATTGTGGACCTCCCTGCATCCCGAGGCCATACGGTCATTCTCATGATTGTGGATCGGTTTTCCAAGATGTGCCACTGTGTTCCTCTCAAGAAGTTACCCTCTGCACAAGAGTTGACCACGATTTTTGCCAGGGAGGTCTTCCGGTTGCACGGTTTGCCCAAGGAGATTGTGTCGGATCGGGGGAGTCAGTTTGTGTCCAGGTTCTGGCGCGCCTTTTGCTCCCAGTTGGGGATTCATCTCTCTTTCTCCTCGGCCTACCACCCTCAGTCCAATGGGGCCACAGAACGATCCAATCAGGCCTTGGAGCAATTCCTTTGTTGCTATGTCTCCGATCACCAAGACAATTGGGTTGACCTCCTGCCTTGGGCTGAGTTTGCCAGGAACACGGCGGTGAACTCTTCCTCTGGGACGTCTCCCTTCATGGCCAATTATGGGTTCCAACCTGCCGTGTTACCGGAGGTATTCTCTCCCCAGGATATTCCGGCTGTGGAGGATCACCTTTCCGTCCTACGTGCTTCTTGGGTACAGATCCAGAGGTCCCTTGAGGTCTCTGCGCAGCGCCAGAGACTCCAGGCTGATCGCAGACGAGTGCCCGCTCCTTCCTACCAGGTCGGAGACCGCGTATGGTTGTCCACCCGCAACCTCAACCTTCGAGTGCCCACTCCCAAGCTGGCGCCTCGCTTTGTTGGTCCCTTCCGAGTGCTTCGCAGGGTAAACCCGGTAGCCTATGCCCTTGCGCTTCCTCCTGGCATGCGGATCTCCAACGTGTTTCATGTCTCCCTGTTGAAGCCACTGGTGTGTAATCGTTTCACTTCCTCGGTTCCTCGGCCTCGTCCGGTCCAAGTGGGCAATCGTGAGGAGTATGAGGTGAGCAATATCCTGGACTCACGCCTGGTCCGCGGTCGGGTGCAGTTTTTGGTCCATTGGCGTGGTTATGGTCCAGAGGAGCGTTCCTGGGTTCCCTCCGCAGACGTCCATGCTCCTGCCTTGCTCCGAGCCTTCCACGCACGCTTCCCTCAGAAACCGTTCTTTACTCCGCGGAGGAGGGGCCCTTGAGGGGGAGGTACTGTCATGGTCTTACCTTCTTGCTGCTCTCCTTCGTTTGACATGTGCTGGCGGCCATCTTGGTTTCTGGGTTTCTTGTAGCCTTCCACCCTGCGGCTCCTCCTTCCCACTGGGAGGAGCTGGATGCCTAGCTCATATACAGTGGAGGAAATAATTACTTGACCCCTCACTGATTTTGTAAGTTTGTCCAATGACAAAGAAATGAAAAGTCTCAGAACAGTATCATTTCAATGGTAGGTTTATTGTAACAGTGGCAGATAGCACATCAAAAGGAAAATCGAAAAAATAACTTTAAATAAAAGATAGCAACTGATTTGCATTTCATTGAGTGAAATAAGTATTTGAACCCCTACCAACCATTAAGAGTTCTGGCTCCCACAGAGTGGTTAGACACTTCTACTCAATTAGTCACCCTCATTAAGGACACCTGTCTTAACTAGTCACCTGTATAAAAGACACCTGTCCACAGAATCAATCAATCAAGCAGACTCCAAACTCTCCAACATGGGAAAGACCAAAGAGCTGTCCAAGGATGTCAGAGACAAAATTGTAGACCTGCACAAGGCTGGAATGGGCTACAAAACCATTAGCAAGAAGCTGGGAGAGAAGGTGACAACTGTTGGTGCGATTGTTCGAAAATGGAAGGAGCACAAAATGACCATCAATCGACCTCGCTCTGGGGCTCCACGCAAGATCTCACCTCGTGGGGTGTCAATGGTTCTGAGAAAGGTGAAAAAGCATCCTAGAACTACACGGGAGGAGTTAGTTAATGACCTCAAATTAGCAGGGACCACAGTCACCAAGAAAACCATTGGAAACACATTACACCGCAATGGATTAAAATCCTGCTTGGCTCGCAAGGTCCCCCTGCTCAGGAAGGCACATGTGCAGGCCCGTCTGAAGTTTGCCAATGAACACCTGAATGATTCAGAGAGTGACTGGGAGAAGGTGCTGTGGTCTGATGAGACCAAAATAGAGCTCTTTGGCATTAACTCAACTCGCTGTGTTTGGAGGAAGAAAAATGCTGCCTATGACCCCCAAAACACCGTCCCCACCGTCAAGCATGGGGGTGGAAACATTTTGCTTTGGGGGTGTTTTTCTGCTAAGGGCACAGGACAACTTATTCGCATAAACGGGAAAATGGACGGAGCCATGTATCGTGAAATCCTGAGCGACAACCTCCTTCCCTCTGCCAGGAAACTGAAAATGGGTCGTGGATGGGTGTTCCAGCACGACAATGACCCAAAACATACAGCAAAGGCAACAAAGGAGTGGCTCAAGAAGAAGCACATTAAGGTCATGGAGTGGCCTAGTCAGTCTCCGGACCTTAATCCAATCGAAAACCTATGGAGGGAGCTTAAGCTCAGAGTTGCACAGAGACAGCCTCGAAACCTTAGGGATTTAGAGATGATCTGCAAAGAGGAGTGGACCAACATTCCTCCTAAAATGTGCGCAAACTTGGTCATCAATTACAAGAAACGTTTGACCTCTGTGCTTGCAAACAAGGGTTTTTCCACCAAGTATTAAGTATTTTTTTGTTAGAGGGTTCAAATACTTATTTCACTCAATGAAATGCAAATCAGTTGCTATCTTTTATTTAAAGTTATTTTTTCGATTTTCCTTTTGATGTGCTATCTGCCACTGTTACAATAAACCTACCATTGAAATGATACTGTTCTGAGACTTTTCATTTCTTTGTCATTGGACAAACTTACAAAATCAGTGAGGGGTCAAATAATTATTTCCTCCACTGTATATAGGAGGTCTGTGGCTTCAGTTCCTTGCTTGGTCCTCCTGTGTTCTCATGCTTCTAAGACTGCTGCTGCTTCTGGTTCCTGATCCTGGCTTCGTCTGACTACCCTGCTGGTTCCTGATCCAGGCTTCGTCTGACTACCCTGCTGGTTCCTGATCCAGGCTTCGTCTGACTACCCTTCTGGTTCCTGACCTCTGGCTTCGCAAGACCCTGCTTCGGTTTAGCCATCCGTTTGGACTTTTGCCTTACAGCTTGATTTTCAATAAAGCCTTCTTATTTCCACTTATCTCTTGTTGTACGTCTGGTTCCTTGACATCCAGACCCAGCACCTCTATCTTAACTTTTGCTTCTCCAGACCCAGCACCCAGCATTAACTGTTGCATCACCCTAAACAGGTGTCTGGGATCCACAGCACAGCTGTGTGACCCTAGACCCCCCTGGGCTGCTGCAGCTTGCCCCCCTGTCCCCCCACACACATTTTTTGGGGCACAAGCATATATTTTTTTGAGAACACTGACTGTGGCCGACAATCTTAGCGTCTGGCCACTGTTAGCGCTTCGCACACCCCACCGCTGATCAGCTTCGGATGGCTAATCAGTGAGTTTAAATTGGCCATTTATTTTTTATTTTTTTCTGTTCGTTTTAGGGATAAGTCCGCAAACACCCGTGTCCCCACACACATGCACACTAAATAAAGATTTACATGCACACACGCACACACACACTCCCCTATGGCCCGCTGGATGTTCTCGGCCAAGGAGGCATACACCCAGCTTGCCTCCGAATCCGAGAGCCCCAGTGAGGATGAGGATGACCCCATTTTCCTTTTGTCATCCACGTCCTCATCATCTGACGATGATAATGAGCTCCCAAGACGGCAAAGACACCACTAGGCGGAGTTGGCCAGGCAGGAATCCAGATTCCCACAGTGGGCTTCATTGAATATGACTATTTTAGTCTTTTTTTCAGTGACGACTTTGTGAATCTGATGGTGGAGCATACGAACGCGTTCGCCCAACAGTTCATTGCTAGGGCCGGTTGGCTGGACTCCAGTCAGCGCAGCCGAGATGAGGATTTTTTGGGGCCTCGTTCTGCACATCGGCCTAGTAAAAAAAAAAACAGTGTCAGGCATTACTGGGGTGGAGACGTCCTCTACCAGACCCCACTTTACAGTACGGCCATGACACATACCCGGTTTGAGGCCATCCGGAAACGCCTGCATTATGTATATAATGCAGCATGTCCCCCCCCAAGATGATCCTGCCTATGACCGCTTGTACAAAATCAGGCCGGTCATCGATCACTTTGGGGCCAAATTTTTGGAGGCCTATGTACCTGGATGGGAGGTTTCAGTTGATGAGTCTCTCATTGCTTTCAAGGGAAAACTCCTTTTCCGCCAGTATGTTCCCTTTAAGCAGGTGAGGTATGGCGTGAAGCTGTACAAACTTTGTGAGAGTACCTCAGGGTACACTTACAAGTTTTGTGTGTACGAGGGGCGAGATTCCTGTATTTAACCCCCAGATGTTAGCGGGATACTTGTGTGGGACCTTATGCACCCACTGCTAGTTAAGGGTTACCACCTGTACGTAGATAACTTTTATACTAGTATCCCCTTGTTCCAGTCCTTCACAGCCAGATCCATGTCCGCTTGTGGGACCGTGCGGAAAAATCAATGCGGCCTTCCTACCTACCACCTCCAGGTACCTATCCCCAGGGGTGAGACCCGTGCCCTTACCAGTGCAAACCTATTGCTAGTCAGATATAAGGACAAGAGGGATGTCCTTGTACTGTCCACAATTCACGGTAACAGCATCACCCCTGTCCCTGTGCGAGGTACCGCGGCAATAGTCCTAAAGCCCGATTGTACAGTCGGTATATGGGAGGAGTTGATCTCTCTTATGAAGTCCTCAAGCCATATAATGCCATGCGGAAAACGGACATCGTACATAAAGGTTGCAGTCTACTTGGTACAGGTTTCCTTGTACAACTCTTTTGTTCTGTCCCGGAGGGCTTGCAACACAGGGAAATTCCTCCAGTTCTATGAGGCAGTCCTCAAGGCCCTGACCTTATCTGACCGGGAATGAGCAGGCCGGAGTACCTCCGGAGCTGGAGGCGCCCGGATCGTCCCTGGCCAACACTTTCCAGGTGTGGTCCCCCATATTGGAAAGTAGGGACGGACCCAAAAAAAGGTGCAGAGTGTGTCACAGGAGGGAGATATGAAAGGACACCACCACTCAGTGTGACATGTGCCCCGATCATCCGGGCCTCTGCATTATTGGTTGCTTCAGGGAGTACCACACTTCCATGGAGTACTAAATTTATAATCCCCTTCCCCAATTTGAATTCCATTTATCCACTGACAATCGGAAAAAAACACACTAAAACATATTTTTTTTAAAAATAATATTTAATAAAGCTAAAATGACATATTGGGTATCGCCGCGTCTGTAAGAATCTGCTCTATAAAAATACCCCATGATCTAACCTCTCAGATGAACACAGTCCCCCCCAAAAAAACAGCTATTTTTTGCCAAATTTGCTGTATGACCAAATGGCAGGGCGCAGAAGGAAAGGAACGCCATATGGTTTCTGGAAGGCAGATTTTGATGGCCTTTTATTTTGGCACCATGTCCCTTTTGAGGAACCCCTGATGCACCCCTAGAGTAGAAACTCCATAAAAGTGACCCCTTCTAAGAAACTACACCCCTTAAGGTATTCAAAACTGATTTTACAAACTTTATTAACCCCTTAGGTGTTCCTCAACAGTTTATGGCAAATGGATATGAAATTTCAGAATTTCTATTTTTGGTAACCTTGCCTTACAAAAATTTTATATAGAGCAACCAAAAATCATAGGTACCCTAAAAATTGTCCAAAAAAACTGCCCCCTTATCCAGTAGTTTCCAAAATGGGTCACTTTTATGTTGTTTCTACTCTAGGGGTGCATCGGGGGGGGGGGGGGGGGGGGGCTTCAAATGGGACATGGTGTAAATAAACCAGTCCAGCAAAATCTACATTCCAAAAACCACACGGCAAACCTTTCCCCCTACCGTGTGCCTGTACAGTAGTTTACGGCCACATATGGGGTGTTTCTGCAAACTGCAGAATCAGGGTAATAAATATTGAGTTTTGTTTGGCTGTTAACCCTTGCTTTATTACTGGAAAAAATTGATTAAAATGGAAATTTGCCCAAAAATTTTAATTCTTACATTTCATCTCCATTTGACAATAACTCTTGAGGAACACCTAAAGGGTTAATGATGTTTGTAAAATCAGTTTTGAATACCTTGAGGGGTGTAGTTTCTTAGACGGGGTCACTTTTATGGATTTTCTACTCTAGGGGTGCATCAGGGGGGCTTCAAATGGGACATGGTGTAAATAAACCAGTCCTGCAAAATTTGCCTTCCAAAAACCACACGGCACACCTTTCTCTCTACGCCCTACCGTGTGCCCGTACAGTAGTTTACAGCCACATATGGGGTGTTTCTGCAAACTACAGAATCAGGAAAATAAATATTGAGTTTTGTTTGGCTGTTAACCCTTGCTTTTTTTACTGGAAAAAATGGATTAAAATGGAAAATTTGCTAAGAAATCGAAATTCTGAAATTTTATCTCCATTTGCCATTTCTATTGTGGAAGATCTAAAGGGTTAACAATGTTTGTAAAATCAGTTTTAAATACCTTGAGGGGTCTAGTTTCTAGAATAGGGTCATTTTTGGGTGGTTTCTATTATGTAAGCCTCACAAAGTGACTTCAAACCTGAACTGGTCCTTAAAAAGTGGGTTTTTGAAAATCTATGAAAAATTTCAAGATTTGCTTCTAAACTTCTAAGCCTTGTAACGTCCCCCAAAAATAAAATGCAGCAAGAAAATTTAGACTAGAACCTTCAGAATCACAGGTGCATATCCGTGAAGCAAACATAATTACAAAAAACTTAATGGCTGTACATCGTTATATATACAAACAATAGAGCTAAGAAATGTGGTCATTCTAGATAAAAGTGGTACAATACCGACTATAAATAAGTAATGGAAGCTCTTAGCGCACATCCGTGTCGGGCCCATCTACCAAGAGTCAAGGTGGCTTCCGCAGATGGGTCCCTATCACTAAATATACTGCCTCACTTTGGACTTACTTAAGCCTACAATATTCAAGGCAGTGTAGGAACCAGCTACAAACGTACTCTGCTCAGAAATCCCAAGTAGATGGGCGTGTTCAGTCTAAAAGAGGTGCTACCCTCAATATATTGCAAGATTTAGACTGGAACCTTCAGAATCACAGGTGCATATCCATGAAGCACTATGTGCGCTAAGAGCTTCCATTACTCATTTATAGTCGGTACCACTTTTATCTAGAATGCCCCCCATTTCTTAGCTCTATTGTTTGTATATATAACGGTGTGCAGCCATTTTGTTTTTTGTTCCCAAAAAATAAAATGTCATTCCCACAGTGATCCTAACATGAAGTAGACATATGGAAAATGTAAAGTAATAACTATTTTTGTAGGTATTACTATGTATTATAGAAGTAGAGAAATTGAAACTTGGAAATCTGCTAATTTTTCCCAATTTTTGGTATATTTTGTATTTTTTTTTAAAATGCATTTTTTTTTACTCCATTTTACCAGTGTCATGAAGTACAATATGTGATGAAAAAACTTTCTCAGAATGGCCTGGATAAGTAAAAGTGTTTTAAAGTTCTTCAGATATAAAGTGACACTAGTCAGATTTGCAAAAAAAGGCCTCGTCCTTAAGATGATAATGAGCGTTTAAAACGGGGGACTTCCGGGGGCGGGACATCAAGTATGGCTGCATTTTAACAGCGTCCTCCTCGTCAGCTAAATAATCTGCCACCATTGGCGTCCAACAAGGCGTCAGACATACCTACCAAGAAGGCATAAACCCTCCAGGACACAAAGATTGGAGGGAGACAGATAACATTCCCTGGAGTCCGCAGCATTGAGCTGCACAGCACTGGTTTAGGCCGCTGGACCATGGGGCTGCTGCCTGCATCCGCTCCCTGCCACCCGGCCCCTTCAATCCCGATCGTCGGGGCCAGCAACAGAGAAGCACACCAAGTGGGCCCTTTACCAAGAAGGGGAGGAAGCGCAGGGGCCACAAATCCACTACCAGAGCCCTGAAGGAAATCCTCACCACCGAGGCCTGCACCCTCCGACCCCCACTATACAACACCAGAAACTGGGACATAGTGCATCTGCCAGGGAGACCAGCGACCCCACACAGAACCCTCTCCTGGAGTGAAGAAGGTACCTTACCTGCAGTACAGGGACTTGTGAGTACTTCCAAGATGGCGCTTCCCTGTCCATGCTGAAGTTCTCTTCACTTCTCTCCACGTAGTGAATTTTTGAGCCAACAGTGCCATCTAGTGGTGTATCCCGGTATAACACCATCTAATACTACTGTTCCTGCAATTCTTTATGGCCAAACCTTGCTTTTTATTCCTATCGGTATAAATATTGTACTGGGTGAACGCACCGTGTGAACGTTAACCCATAAAAGTCAAATTGAGCTACGGGTCTCTTACGCCAACTGAAATAGCTCTCCAGAATACCTCTACAATCAGGCAAAGCAATCCTGACCAATTGGGACCCCAATATCTTCTATGCTGGCACATCTATTAACCTATTAATGTGTACAACCGCGAAGAACACTGAGCAACTTCTTATCAATCGCTCACTTTTCCAGCGGTCATAGACCTCTGTATCAAATGCTATAAATTACTCCAGCGGAAGAGAGGCCCAGCCTCCTAATGGAAAGATCTGGTTCTTCTAAGGCCCCCTCTTGACCGACCGCCCTCACTCTCCCTACACAGGGCACAGGAATGGACAAATTCCTCATGGGATCCCAACCACAGAGACTATAACGCAAGATGCAGCCAAGTCAAATGGCTTCCAAATCTCAACCAACTAAAGTTTCCAGTAAACCTACGCTGAGGAATAAACAGACACCTTCATCGTCCCGAATGGAGGAACAGGCTCCTGAGTCGCCACTCTCTTCGCAAGAAATGATAACGGATGATATCACGCCACTAAACCTTTCACCTCCACACAGCCTGTCTCCTCAGGCACCCCAGGACACCGCACAGGCTGCGGCAGTGGCCCAAGAAGTGACCCGTCTACTGCTGCCACTGTTTGATAAAAGATTTGACATCCTGCACGCCTCCATTAACTCTGCAATGGCCCAGATCACTGCTAATACACAAAGGATCACAGATCTAGAAAACAGAGTGGTCACAGAAGAAACTAATATGGAGGCGACTTTGGCCTCATTACGACAGTGCAAAGCCACAGAGACGCTGCTTAGAGAAAAACTGGAAGACCTGGAGAACAGGGATAGGAGAAACAATCTCTGATTTGTGGGAATTCCGGAGTCGGTGACTGGGGAAGCACTAACAGCTTATCTGGCACTAAAAATTCCGCAGGCCCTACAGCTTAACCTGCCAGCTGATCCTATGATAGTAGAGACAGCGCACAGAATAGGACCACCCAGAGACCAAGGGGTGGGGGGTCGCCCTAGACCCGCAATTGCTAAATACGTCCACTGGGCCACCAAAGAAAAGATTCTCAGAGCTTACCGTAACCAACGACAAATGGTGATAGAAGGCCAGAGAATACTCATTTTCCAAGACTTTTCGGCATTGGTGACACAGAAAAGAAAAGCGTTCGTGGGAATATGCAGCTACCTCCATGACCATTGCATTCGCTTCCAGCTCCTGTACCCGGCAAGGCTGCGAGTCCAACACGAGGGACGCACGCATCTGTTCAGATGTGGACTAAAATATGAGATACAGGACTCATCAATAGATCCAGCGGGACGTTACCTCCTTCTGGACGTATTGATAGAAGGTGTACCATACTCCCTACTAAATATATATGCCCTTAGTTCACCGAGCCCGGCTTTTTTCACCAAAATATCAGGGATACTCACCAATCGTCACACGCAGGCTCATAATGGCAGGAGATTTTAACGCCACATTAAATCCACACTTAGACAGATCACACCATAGACCGCAAACCTCACCGGCTTCCCGCGCGATATTACAACTAATGGACCGGTTACACTTATGTGACATATGGAGAAATATTCACGACAACGAATATACGGCCTAACTGCGGAATATTACAAGATGTTAGCACCAGAGAATATTCCAACCCTGACCACGTTGTACACACAAATATACAAAGAGGGTGTGGAGGTAGACAGATTTACGGAATCTAGGGTGATAGTGCTTCCCAAACCAAATAAGGATCCTGACCTACCACAATCCTACAGGCCAATAACCTTAATGAACCAAGACTACAAATTTTTAGCTAAAATCATTGCAAATAGATTGCAAACCTTTATTCCGACCCTAATCCACCCGACCCAGATGGGTTTCACACAAGGGAGACATGCAGTTAATAATGTCCGCAGAGTAGTAGCAGCCACAGCCGCGGCTCAGGACCCTACGCAACCACAAATACCCCTTCTCGGCTTAGATGCCGAGAAGGCTTTTGACAAGGTGTCTTGGTCCTTCCTGCAAACCGTCCTAGGTATCCGCGGCTTTGGCAACGGATTTAGGCAATTCATAACTAATACATATACTGATGTCACAACTATGATAACTATTAACGGGAAAAACTTGGGAGTCCTCGACCTCTTTAGGGGTACGAGACAAGGATGCCCGCTTTCCCCAATCTTGTTTAATCTGTCCCTGGATCCGTTCCTATACCATCTTCAATCCATGCATAGTTTTAGTGGGGTGACGATAGGTAACACAGAAATGAGAATGGCAGCATTTGCGGACGATGTCCTGCTGATGATCTCCGACCCCAAAAATTCACTTAAAATTTTATTGGCTGAGATCCAGGATATTGGTACTTTATCAGGATATACCATTAACCTGGACAAAACGGAGGCACTACTAGTGAGCGGACCTGGGAGGCCGATATGGACAAGGGCCTTCCCATTTTCATGGAACGATAAGACCATAACATACCTAGGGGTTTCTATCCCCAAAAAAACATTGCAATTGTATAACTGTAACATAGGACCCTATCTCTCTTCTCTGGAGTCTACCCTGGCTACCTGGAAACATTTCACACTCTCATATGTGGGGAGGACAAACCTTCTTAAAATGTCAGAGTTTCCCAGGCTATTGTATATCCTCCAAATGCTGCCCATCTGCCTTAGGCCTAAAGACGAAAAAAGGATAAACTATCTATATAGGATGTTTGTCTGGAATGGGAGGCGCCCTAGAATAGCTTGGCACATACTATAACAACCAAAATTTATTGGGGGCCTAAACTTTCCTAATATTAGATTATACAATATTGCGGCTCTGATGAGAGTGGTACGAGACTGGCTACACTCTACGTCGAAATACACTCTGGTTACGCTGGACCAAGCCTATATTCCACATATAGCACTACCGAACCTACTGCATATCTAATTCGGAAATCTCCCCCAAATGGTAAAAACGAATCCTCTCCTCATGACAACATGGCGGGCATGGTGCAGGGCAAGAGTTCTGTGTAAATTACATGCATCATTTTCGGTGCATCTGACACTAGTAAGGAACCCCTCATTTCAGAACGGATCTTCCCACTCAACGTTCAAACGCTGGCAATCACAAGGCATCACCAACATTGACAAACTTATAAGCACGCAAACACGAATGGTTAAACCACTCCAGGACTTGCAGAAGGAATACCCACACATAGTTTTTCCCCTTTTCCCATACTCACAAGCAAAAAGCTATATCAATGAAGTGATTTCCGCCTTGACGGAACATGAGTGGAGTCCATACTTATAAAAAATTGTTCTCGAATGCCAATGAGGGAAAGAAACAAATATCAACAAATTACAAATTCCTCCATGTACCAATTGACTATTCCACATCCACAGTTCCCATGACTAGATGGCAGACAGAGGTACCACAAGCCACCCCATCAGTGATACTCCGGGCACTAGAATTCTCATACAAACATTTACCTGTTGCAAGATACACAGAGATGATCCTACAAATCTGTCATAGATCATATCTGACTCCGAGAAGGGGGTTTAGAATGGGTATATATGACACCACCAATTGCTTTAAATGCAGGACTTTGGACGCTGGACTTTACTATTGTCTATGGGACTGTCCAATGATAAGAAAGTTCTGGGACAAAATCATCACCTTCACTAACCCACACTTGACCAATTTTACCCCATGCGACCCACTTTGGGCGCTGTTCGGTTATTTGGATAAGGACAAATACAACTGCACCCCGGGATGTAGGAAACTGCTACACTTTGTGGCAGCGGCGGGCACCAAGGCAATTTTGCAAGTCTGGTTACAGACCACAAGTCCCCCTTTTAAATTTATTCTTGGAGAAACTATCTTATATCATGCGCATGGACTGGGTGGAGGCGTCACACCAAAAAGACAAAAAAGTAGAACATTTCTTTCAGGTGTGGGAAAGCTTTATTAATATACTGCCGTTACATATCCGTAAGGCCATACACAAATGCTTTTTGGGGACCACATGGTTTCTGCAACAGATGACAGCTGGCAAAGAACCGGTTCTACTATCCTGAATTGGGGGGGGGATCATTGAGCCCAAACACTCCCGAGCATCTCCGTTTTTGTTCTAGTCTTTTCTTTATTTGTCTGTGTCGTTCTCTAATTCACTACTACAAAGTACAATAGGAATGAGACAATATCAGGGCATCTACCCCGGGAGCCCACTAGGGATCATATCTGTCTATAATATTAAGGCTCTCTCGGGGATGGCTGGCATTGTATCCCACGGAGGCGGACGGCTAATACTGACAGCTTAGTTGGGTTTTAGTCAGCCTCTGTATGTTCATGGATACTACAACTGGTAAATTACTTTGCACTTGTAAGAATGGATACCAATGGTAGCAGTGCGACACTGCCTTTGTTTGTATGTTTATTCTTTAAATATTTGAAAACTTAATAAAAACAGTTTAACCACTTCAACACCCCTAGCTGAAACCCCCTTAATGACCAGGCCACTTTTTACAGTTCTGCACTACACTACTTTCACCGTTTATTGCTCGGTCATGCAACTTACCACCCAAATGAATATTACCTCCTTTTCTTCACACTAATAGAGCTTTCATTGGGTGGTATTTCATTGCTGCTGACATTTTTACTTTTTTTGTTATTAATTGAAATATAACGATTTTTTGCAAAAAAATGACATTTTTCACTTTCAGTTGTAAAATTTAGCAAAAAAAACAACATCCATATATAATTTTTTTTGCTAAATTTATTGTTCTACATGTCTTTGATAAAAAAAAATGTTTGGGCAAAAAAAAAAAAAGGGTTTGGGTAAAAGTTATAGCGTTTACAAACTATGGTACAAAAATTTCTGCTTTTTGAAGCAGCTCTGACTTTCTGAGCACCTGTCATGTTTCCTGAGGTTCTACAATGCCGACAGTAGAAAACCCCCACAAATGACCCCATTTCGGAAAGTAGACACCCTAAGGTATTCGCTGATGGGCATAGTGAGTTCATAGAACTTTTTATTTTTTGTCACAAGTTAGCGGAAAATTATTTATTTATTTTTTTATTTTTTTCTTACAAAGTCTCATATTCCACTAACTTGTGACAAAAAATAAAAACTTCCATGAACTCACTATGCCCATCACAAAATACCTTGGGGTGTCTTCTTTCCAAAATGGGGTCACTTGTGGGGTAGTTATACTGCCCTGGCATTTTAGGGGCCCATATGCGTGAGAAGTAGTTTGCAATCAAAATCTGTAAAAAATGACCAGTGAAATCCGAAAGGTGCACTTTGGAATGTGGGTCCCTTTGCCCACCTAGGCTGCAAAAAAGTGTCACACATGTGGTATCGCCGTACTCAGGAGAAGTTGGGGAATGTGTTTTGGGGTGTCATTTTACATATACCCATGCTGGGTGAGAGAAATATCTTGGCAAAAGACAACTTTTCCAATTTTGTTATGCAAAGTTGGCATTTGACCAAGATATTTATCTCACTCTGCCTGCAGCTGCCACCTCCGGACCGCGGATCTGCGTTAGGCGGTCCGGAAGCTGTTAAAAAAAAAAAAAGATGAAAATGACATACACTAGTGCCCGGGAAAAACAAATACTTTTCGGCCTTCAGGCCTGCCTCACTGTGTTTGCCCGCATCCAACAATAATTGTGGGGTTTCGCACTGGTAGACAGGCTAGCGGACGCAGTATAGATGCAGTCACAAAGTCTTTAACTTAAACAGTTCGGTGTTTATTCACCCATAAGGAAACACAAAATGACCGTTCACAGTCTTGGTGTTTGTTCACACCATGCAATGTCCATAGAACAAAATCTTCGCCTGGTTAGCAGTCTTTCCCCCAGCTGTCCACAGCAGGCTTTAGGTGCCTGTTTTCCAGCATGCGGCTTTCAAGCCTTTAGCATGGCACCAATTGAGAGATCCCAAAACACAGAGACTCCCCAGGTTCTCTGTCAGATGGAGGATAAACCACAACTTGCTGAGACTGCTGGCTGGGTTTTATATAGGTCAATAAATACCCGGCCTGGAGCGTAAGAGCCAGCCCTGATCTGCTTTCCAGCCATACTAAAAACAAACAGTGTCAATCAGCACTAGCTTCCGCTGACACTTAAAATTACCGGCTCTTAACTCACTGAGGCCAGGAACCTCGGTGACACATACTTTCCATCAATGATGGCCCTTTTTTGCCTTCCTACAATACCTACAGGCTGTCCTCTATATTTTATACATGCTACTACCTACTGACTCTGTTGTGAACATAATAGCCTGCACCATAAGATATTTACACCGAGCTGACATTTTTATATTTTTCGGTCCTATGTTTATCTGGCATCAGGCATCTCATTTTATTAAAGGAACAGGGCTCATTCTACTGAGGATTCTTATTAGGTTACCAGAGTTGGCTCTTGTTATTTAAGTAGCACTGACTTTATTAATCATTGTATTATTGTTTTGACATGAACCTGTGCCTTTGAATTAATCCTTATTGAGTCCTTATGACAGGCACTGCTTTGTGTGTTTGAGTGCCACGGATTATATTCACTCCTTTATAGTTTCTCTGTTTGACCACCTCTCAGGAACTTTGACCCTGTTCCTAATGTAACAACTTAGATGGTGTGATATCGCTGTCCTCTGCATTTAAGCACCATGGTGTATAATACCTCCCTTGTTCTTCCATGGATACGTTTGTGGGGAAAAATACTTCTAACAGTTAGAGATCCAGAACCCTCACCCGGAGTCAAACCCCACCTTTTACACCAAAAGTGTCTCACTTCGAGAATGGAAGCTGAGGGATTCCTATTATAAAATTCAAATGGAAAGAGCTCACAAAGTGTACCCTCCCCTGTAGCGATATCAGACCATGACCAGTTATATTTCGGATTCTCAGCTTTCAAGACAAGGTTAAGATCATGGCTGCTTTTTGTCAAGCCTGTGGTCAGCTATGAGAACGGTTTCAGGACTTCTCTTCAGCACTGGTGGAGAAACCTATAGCCTTTAATCTGGTCTGCAAAATCCTAGTGGATAAGTCCATCCGCTTCAGGCTATAGTATCCAGCCTCTCTCCGATTTCCATAGGAGACAGGGCATGGGTGTTTAGTGATCCTCAGAAAGCCTTATATTACATTCATGCTCAGGTTCAATCTTCGCCTGCCTCTCCTACTACAGCTACTTGAAAAGCGATGTCACAGCTGGTTTTGTTTTTGTTGTAATGTTCCTGTTATCACTTGCCTTTTCTTTTTGAATATTACTGACTCCCTATACAGGGTTCTTCATATAGTGTCTTTTGGTCTCTGTCGTTGTAGTCATCTTCTCACGGTTTGGTGAGCTACATGATGGAGACCTGTTGTTATTGAGTTTCTTCAGAAGGGGGGATCCCATGTGCACTCTTGTTGGGGAACATGTGATATATTGGGGAACTTAGGCTCCTTTCACACCTGCGTTCAGGTGTCCGCTCGTGAGCTCCGTTTGAAGGGGCTCACGAGTGGCCCTGAACGCAGCCGTCTGGCCCTAATGCATTCTCAGTGGAGGCGGATCCACTGAGAATGCATCCGCCTGCCAGCACTCAGCCTCCGCTCCGCTCAGTGAGCGGACACCTGAACGCTGCAAGCAGCATTTGGGTGTCCGCCTGGCCGTGCGGAGGCGAGCGGATCCGTTCCGACTTACAATGTAAGTCAATGGGGACGGATCCGCTTGAAGATGACACCATATGGCTCAATCTTCAAGTGGATCCGTCCCCCATTGACTTTCAATGTAAAGTCTGAACGGATCCGCTCAGGCTACTTTTAGACTTAGAAAATTTTTCTAAGTTATAATGCAGACGGATCCGTTCTGAACGGAGCCACCGTCTGCATTAATATGAGCGGATCCGTTCAGAACGGATCCGATCGAACGCAGGTGTGAAAGTAGCCTTACCTGCTCGCTGGGATGGGTTTTTTTCCCCATCCATGGTCTTCTACTCTTACCAGTTCTGGACGCTAACTGGCAATGGTTAAATGGTGACTTCTACTAATGTTACTGCATCCACTATTTCTCCATTAACTTGGTGTACATGGAATATCAGTGGTCTACATACTCCAGTCAAATAAAAAAAAGTGATAAATATTTTGCTTAAACTTAAACCTCACATTGTATTTTTTCAGGAAACCCACTGGGTTAAGGGGAATCATCCTCCATTACATAGTAAAAAAATTCCCGTGTATTGAACCCTTTTTTTATTATTTTTATTAGGTGAGTTGAAATTATGTTTAGTTAGCTAGTTCACCATAATGCACTGGAGACTATAGAGGACCCAGCGGGCAGATATCTTCTAATCAAGGTTATTATTGAAAGTACGGTGGCTCAGTGGTTAGCACTAGAGCGTTGCAGCGCTAGGGTTCTAGGTTCCAATCCGACAACATCTCCATGGAGTTTGTATGTTCTCCCTGTGTTTGCAAGGGTTTCCTCCCGCACTCCAAAGACATACTGATAGGGAACCTAGATTGTGAGACAGCTTAATGGTAATGTGTGTAAAGCTCTGCAGAATATAGTACAGCTAGATAAGTGCATAAAATAAATAAATAACTACTGTTTATTGCACCTAATTCTTCCAGTAGAACCTTTTTTGCATCTCTGATGGCAGCTATAGCTAGTTGGGATGTAAACAATGTGGTGGGAGAGACTTCAATGATGTTCTTGACTTGTTGCTAGATAGGCGATTGCTACACCCTACTGACTCAATTATATTTATTATTCACATGTCCACAATTCTCATGTGAGAATTGACTATTGGTTGATATCCCATGCCTCCTTACACCTTTTAAAATCCTCTAGAATCTTAGATAGCCACATATCTGATCATGCCACGGTTCTCTTTGAATCGGCCCTAACTACTCCAATCCCGCTTTCTAAGCGATGGAGATTCCTCTTTTATTTATTTCACTCAGAAGACTATGCTGTCAGGCTTCTGGATGACATATCTTTCTGACAGAAGGACCCATCTAGAGGATATTGAACTTCTTTTGGCCTGCATCCAAAGTGGTCATATGTGGTCAGGTTATTTCTCATATCAGAAGAAATTAGAAGCTTAATTGTCTTCAGCCTAGAAGACTCTTACTCAAGCTTACAAGCTGTTTAGTCTTCATAAGGCTGGGTTCACACGGGCGAGATTTCCGCATGGTGCAATGCGTGAGGTGAACGCATTGCACCCGCACTGAATCCGGACCCATTCACTTCTATGGGGCTGTGCAGATGAGCTGTGATTTTCACGCATCACTTTTGCATTGCGTGAAAATCGCTGCATGCTCTATATTGTGCATTTTTCACGCAACGCAGGCCCCATAGAAGTGAATGGGGCTGCATGAAAATCGCAAGCATCCACAAGCAAGTGCGGATGCGGTGCGATTTTCACGCATGATTGCTAAGATGAAAGTCTATTCACTGTAAACAATAGCATTCTTAATACAGAATGCTTAGTAGAAGGTCAATTGAGGGTTAAAAAATAAATAAATTACTCACCTCCTTCTCTTGATCGCGTAGTTGCCGATCTCTTCTTACTTTAATCATGAGCTGCTGGCTAAAGGACCTGTGGTGACGTCACATCCACGGTGATGGACCATGTGATTGGACCATGTGATGAGCTCAGTGATGTCACCACAGGTCCTTTGACAGGTCCTGAAGAAAGAACAGAAGACCGGCAGCTACGCGATTAATTGGAGGAGGTGAGTTAATTTATTTTAACCCTCAATTGACCTTCTACTAAGCATTCTGTATTAAAGAATGCTATTATTTTCCCCATATAACCATGTTATAAGGGAAAATAATTACATCTACACAACACCGAACCCAAACCTGAACTTCAGGTGATAAAAACTGAACAATTTTCTGTTCGCGAACAGCGAACGTGAATTTCCGCAAATGTTCGAGAACGGGCGAACCGCCATTGACTTCAATAGATAGGCGAATTTTAAAACCCACAGGGACTCTTTCTGGCCACAATAGTGAATGAAAACTTGTTTCAAGGGGACTTACACCTGGACTGTGGCATGCCGGAGGGGGATCCATGGCAAAACTCCCATGGAAAATTATGTAGTTGACGCAGAGTCTGGTTTTAATCCATAAGGGGCATAAATCACCTAACATTCCTAAATTGTTTGGAATAACGTGCTTTAAAACATCAGATATGATGTTGTATCGATCAGGTAGTGTAAGGGTTATGCCCGCTTCACAGTAACAGACCAAACTACCCGTTTAACGCACCGCAAACGGTCCATTTGCACAACCCCAAACTCCGCATTTGCACAAGGTTGAATACCAAGCTAGCCATGTTCCGTTCCTTGTCCTCACTGACGTCATTGAAGGTCTCTTCCTCCACCCAGCCATGTACAACACCAAGGGTCCCCGAAAGGTGACAACAAGCCCCCTGGGATGCCTGCTGTGGTTGGTCTTCCACCTCCTAAAAGCCACCTTCCTCCTCTGACTCCTCTTCTGACTCCTCTTCTTCACACTCCTCTCTCTGCGTTGCCGCAGATCCAGCAATCAACGACGACAAGGCTGCTTCTGGTGGTGATGGTGACCACAACTCTTCCTCTTCATGCTCTTCTACGGCCTGATCCAGCACTCTTCGCAGGGCACGCTCCAGAAAAAACGCATATGGGATGAGGTCAATGATGTTGCTTTGGGTTTGACTGACCAGGTTTGTCACCTCCGCAAAAGGACGCATGAGCCTACAGCCATTGTGCATGAGTGTTCAGTAACGCGGCCAAAAAATACCCAGCTCCGCAGAGGCTGTCCTCTTTTTTTTTTAATTGAAAAAAATCTGTTCTTACCAGTTTAATCTCTGTTTTGTCCCCTATCAGGGGCCGGTGTATGGAATAGATTTTTGGAACCGGGAGATGGAAAACGATGCTTGGTTGGTCCTCCTACTTCCAATTTGGGGCACTGAGCGTACGCCTTGCAATGTACTGTGCTACCTGATATGAGTGGTATGTTAAGTAGTACTATTCCTATCAGTTTAATCCCTGTTACGTCTCCTATCAGGGGCCAGTGTATGGAATAGATTTTAGGAACCGGGAGATAGAAAAAGATGCTTGGTCGGTCCTCTTCCAATTTGGGGCACGGTGCGTGCGCTGTGCAATGTACTGTGCAATCCCAATATGAGTGGTATGTTAAGTAGTACTATTCCTATCAGTTTAATCCCTGTTACGTCCTCTATCAGGGGCCGGTGTATGGAATAGATTTTAGGAACCGGGAGATGGAAAACGATGCTTGGTTGGTCCTCCTACTTCCAATTTGGGGCACTGAGCGTACGCCTTGCAATGTACTGTGCTACCAGATATGAGTGGTATGTTAAGTAGTACTATTCCTATCAGTTTAATCCCTGTTACGTCCTCTATCAGGGGACGTGTATGGAATAGATTTTAGGACCCGGGAGATGGAAAAAGATGCTTGGTCGTTCCTCTTACTTCCAATTTGGGGCACTGCGCGTGCAATGTACTGTGCAATCCCAATATGAGTGGTATGTTGAGTAGTACTATTCCTATCAGTTTAATCCCTGTTACTTCCCCTATCAGGGGACGTGTATCGAATAGATTTTAGACAACCGCAAAGAGTTGTCAATAGTTGACACACTCATGACATAAATTTTATTCCATTATGCATCAATCTTGGTGTAGTGAAGACTGTGCTGGTGCGCACGTTTGGGAGATTGCAGGCGATGGCGGTTTTTCAAAGCCTATGGTTGTGCTGAGGTAGTTCAGTGACAGTTAAGTGACCCAGAAAACAATGATTCTGCAGTGTGGGACCATTGTTGGCCTAGTAGGCTTTAATGATCACCTTAGATGATCACAAAGAAAATTTAAGTTTTTTCCTATGCAAAATTATCAAGCCGATCGCTTTTGGTCTGTTCACAATGAAGCAACGACCTTATCATCTGGGGTGTTCCAACATTGCCATTGCCAACACACTCATAGAGGTCATCGCTTCATTGTGATACGCAAGAAGCCCCTTCACCACAACAAGGTAATGATCACGAAGGGGAATTGACACATGTATGTGCCTTTTTTTTTGTTTTGTTTTGTTTTTGCAGCCACAGTGCAACACCAGAGGCCAGAAAAATTAGGCATGTACACATGCCTGAAAAATTAGGTATTGTTGCAGCCGCTGCTTTAGCAGCCGCCGGAAAAATCTATGTTTTCCAGGTAGAAAGTGCACTAAAACATTGCGGCTTGAACCCTAGTTGGTGGTGGAGAAGTCACGCAAGTTATCCGGCATGCAGAGATAAAATACAGCAGCATGTGGACCATTTTTAGCCCAAGGCATCTCATCTCATCAGGCCCTTTTTAGTCAAATGTATCGCCCACTGTCAGTCCCTTCGGGATCCATGCCTCATTCATCTTAATAAAGGTAAGGTAATCTAGGCTTTTTTGACCTAGGCGACTTCTCTTCTCAGTGACAATACCTCCTGCTGCACTGAAGGTCCTTTCTGACAGGACACTTGAAGCAGGGGAGGCCAGAAGTTCTATCTCAAATTGGGATAGTTCAGGCCACAGTTCAAGCCTGCACACCCAGTAGTCAAGGGGTTCATCGCTCCTCAGAGTGTCGATATCTGCAGTTAAGGCGAGGTAATCTGCTACCTGTCGGTCGAGTCATTCTCTGAGGGTGAACCCCGAAGGGCTGTGGCGATGCGTAGGATTTAAAAAGCTCTGCATGTCCTCCATCAACAACACATCTGTAAAGCGTCCTGTCCTTGCCGGCGTGGTCGTGGTAGGAGGAGGATTACTTTCACCTCTTCCCCTGTTAGATTCCCGTTGTGCTGTGACATCACCATTAAACGCTGCGTAAAGTATACTTTTTAACTAGTTTTGGAACTGCTGCATCCTTTACGATTTCCGGTAAGTCGGTAAAATTTCAGGCACTTTCAGCTTATACCAGGGGTCTAGTAGCGTGGCCGCCCAGTACAGGTCTTTCTCCTTTAGCCTTTTTATACAAGGGTCCCTCAACAGGCACGACAGCATGAAAGACCCCATTTGCACAAGGTTGGATGCCGAGCTACTCATGTCCCGTTCCTCGTCCTCACTGATCTCACTGAAGGTCTGTTCTTCCCCCCAGCCACGTACAACACCACGGTTAGCAGATAGGTGACAACGAGCACCCTGGGATGCCTGCTGTGGTTGGTCTTCCTCCTCCTCAGAGCCACATTCCTCCTCTGACTCCTCTTCCTCAGACTCCTCTTCCAGCAAGTCAAGCAAGCGATGCTGATAAGGCTGTTTCTGGTAGTGATGGTGATCACAACTCTTCCTCTTCACGCTCATCTACGGCCTGATCCAGCACTCTTCGCAGGGCATGCTCCAGGAAGAAAACAAATGGGATGATGTCGCTGATGGTGCCTTCGGTGTGACTGACTAGGTTTGTCACCTCCTCAAAAGGACACATGAGCTTACAGGCATTGCGCATGAGTGTCCAGTAACGTGGCAAAAAAATACCCAGCTCCGCAGAGGCTGTCCTAGCACCCCAGTCATACAAATACTCAATGGCTTTTTATTGTTGGAGCAGGCGGTCGAACATAAGGAGTGTTGAATTCCAATGTGTCGGGCTGTCGCAAATCAATCGCCTCACTGGCATGTTGTTTCGCCGCTGAATATCTGAAAAGTGCGCCATGGCCGTGTAGGAATGCCTGAAATGGCCACACACCTTTCTGGCCTGCTTGAGGACGTCCCGTAAGCCTGGGTACTTATGCACAAAGCGTTGTACGATGAGATTCAACACATGGGCCATGCACGGCACATGTGTCAACTTGCCCAAATTCAATGCCGCCAACAAATTGCTTCCGTTGTCACACACCACTTTGCCGATCTCCAGTTGGCAGTTGGTGCGGAGTCAGCCACTGATCCACCTGTGCGTTCAGGGCTGACAGGAGTGCTGGTCTGGTGTGACTCTCTGCTTTCAGGCAAGTCAACCATAAGACGGTGTGATACTGTTGTATCCGAGATGTGGAATAGCCCCTGGGAAGCTGGGGGGGTGCAGTGGAGCAAGACGCAGATGAGGACTCAGCCGAGGAGGTTAGCAAAGAGGATGGAGTAGGAGGAGTAGAGGAGGTGGCAGCAGGCCTGCCTGCTAGTCGTGGCGGTATCACCAACTCCGCTGCAGAGCCACGCATTCCATGCTTTGCAGCCGTCAGCAGGTTTACCCAATGTGCAGTGTTCGTGATATACCGTCCCTGACCATGCTTTGCAGACCAGGTATCAGTGGTCAGATGGACCCTTGCCCTAACACTGTGTGCCAGACATGCCATGACTTCCTTTTCCACAATAGAGTACAGGTTGGGGATTGCCTTTTGTGAAAATAAATTTCGACCGGGTACCTTCCACTGCGGTGTCCCAATAGCTACAATTTTTTTGAAGGCCTCAGACTCCACCAGCTTGTATGGTAAAAGCTGGCGGGCTAAGAGTTCCAACAAGCCAGCTGTCAGACGCCGGGCAAGGGGGTGACTCTGTGACATTGGCTTCTTACACTCAAACATTTCCTTGACAGACACCTGACTGTGGGCAGATGAGCAGGAACTGCTCAAGGCGAAGTGGCGGGTGGTTGAGAGGGGGCAAGAAGGACAGCAGTGGTTGACGTGGTTGAAGATGCTGGACCAGGAGGAGGATGGTGGCTTTGAGTTTGTCTGCTGCTTGTACTCGTCATCATGTGCCGATCCCATAGGCGTTTGTGATGTGAGATCATGTGCCTTCGCAAAGCAGTTGTACCGAGGTGGGTGTTGGACTTGCCACAACTCAATTTCTTTTGGCACAGGTTGCAAATGGCATCGCTGTTATCAGAGGCAGACACACACAAAAAATGCCACACTGCTGAGCTATGCAATGATGGCATTGTGGTGGTGGCAACAGCATGCGTTGATTAGCGTGCTGTCAGGCTGACCCCAGGTGCCGATAAATGCTGTCTTTCCCCCTGTTCTTATTCTCTTTGAGCGGGCACCCACATGACATCCACGGACACATCGTCATCATCAACCGCTTCACTTGTATCTGACAACTCAGCAAAGGAAGCAGCAGCGGGTACATTATCATCATCACACCGTATGTACATGTGTGTAATGCTGCCTGACTGAGACATATCCCTGTTATCTACATACTCTGGCAATAATGGTTGCGCATCACTCATTCATTTCTTCCAACTGATATGTAAATAACTCCTCTGACAGATCAAGTGAAGCAGCTGTGGAGCTAGTGTTGGTGGTGGTGGCAGGTGAGTGGTAACTTGAGAGGTGCCCGAAGCTGAGCTGGAGGAGGATAGTGCGTCAAGGTTCCGAGCGGAAGCTGTAGAAGATTGGGTGTCCTGTGTTAGCCAGTCAACTATGTCCTCAGAACTTTTCAAGTTCAGGGTATGTGGCCTCTGAACACTGGACATTATTCTAGGGCCAAAGGAAATCACAGCACCACGACCTAGACGGCTGGCCTGCATCTGCCTGTCATTTTTTTTTTAGATTAGTTGTATTATGTGTGCAAGCTACTGTGACACCAGATATGAGTGGTGGCACTGTGCACTGGCAGTAATTGGCACAGTACATGCTGTAGGCCTGACACACACGCTTGCACGCAACTAACTGCAATTATATTACATTCAAAATATATATATTTTTTTATGTAATCTACTGTGACACCAGATATGAGTGGCACTGGTGGCACTGTGCACTGGCAGTAGTTTGCACAGTACACGCTTTAGGCCTGACACACACGCTTGCAGGCAACTAACTGCAATTATATTACAGTCAAAAAATGTTTTTATTTTTTTTTAAATGCAAGCTACTGTGACACCAGATATGAGTGGCGGCACTGGGCAAGTGGGCAAAGTATACTCTGTGGGCCTGACACACACGCTGGGAGGCAACTACGATTATATTACAGAGGGGGGGAAAAAAAAGCAGACTGATGTACTAGCTTTAAAAAGGGCTTTTTGGGGTGCTGTCAGGACTATGTCCTTACAGCAGAGATCAGATGAGTCTTTCAGGACTGGTGTGGACACTGAATACACTGGCCTAGCTATCGATTTCCCTATTAAATCAGCAGCAGCTGCACTGTCCCTCCTCTCACTAAGACTGCAGCTTCCGAATTAATCTAAGATGGATGCTGTCCTTGCTGTTTGCTAGGAGGTGGGAGGGTCTGCTGCTGATTGGCTGGAATGTGTCTCTTGACTGTGATGTACAGGGTCAAAGTTTGCTCAATGATGACAAATAGGGAGCGGACCGAACATCGCATATGTTCGCCCGCCGCAGCGAACGCGAACAAGTGGTGTTTGCCGGCGAATAGTTCGGGACATCTCTACTCACCTGTGCACTTTGTTTAAACATGTTATCTCTTCTAAAACTATTCCTGATGGCTTTAATAATGCTTGCATTACTGTTCTTCTGAAATTTAAGTTTCATTTATTAGTTAAATCTTATCGCCATATCTCGCTCTTAAATTTAGATTTCTAAATATTCACCAACATATTATTTAAATGATCTTATCAGACATTATACACCCTTCACAATCAGGTTTTATGTTAGGGAAATCTATTACTTATAATATATGGACAGCTATTGAAGCTATATAATCTAGCAGAGTTCATAAACTTTTTCGCTTAAGACACTTTGGACCTCACCTTTGTACTGCTGTTCAGATGTTGTATTACAATCCCCATT